>NW_026585691.1:208156-270637 GCF_907164565.1 Psammomys obesus
AATATATATGTTCATATATATATATATATTATAGCATGTATCCCACCTTTTCTTTGAATTAAACCCATAATGCCTAAATTCAAATTCTGCTCTACCACTATGCTCCTGGGCAGAACACACGACCCTCCTGAGTCTTCACATCTTTATTCCATAGATGCTAAGAGTACTCATGCCCAGGACTGACTGAGACTCAGGACCCTAAGCCCAGTCCCTGCGCTAGGATCCTCCTTGAGCGTCCAGCAACTTCCGGCCTGGCTCCTCCTCCTGGTCAGGCTCCTCCTCCTGGCCAGGCTTTTCCTCCTGGCCCGGCTCCTCCTGCGGGCCTGGCTCCTCCTCTCGGACCTGCTCCTCCTCCTGGCCTGGCTCCTTGCTTCTGCACTGTGTTCCTGCCGGGGCTTCAGTCTGTGCAGCCTTCCTTTCTATTCACTGAATTCTCAGCACACTTCTGGATCAGGTTCAAGTGCCACTTGAACTGGGGATCTCCTCGGATTTCTCAAACAAAACAACCCATTCCTCGCTCTCTTTTCCCACAGCGTAGAATCAAATGCAAGGCAATCCCCAACACAGGAAGTACTGGCTGTTATCTCACACTGGAGGCCCACCTCCTATTAGCAGCTTATCCAATCAGAAAGATGCCTTTTGGCCAGTTTTTTTAAGCACATTTAAAATTTTTTAATTATACTTTTATTCATTTTATGTGCGTGCGTGCGCGCGCACACGCACACATGGGCTTGTGTTGATGCATCTGCCATGGTGTGTTTGTAGAGGTCTTTCCAACAGATGAGTCTCCGGCATCAAACCCAGGTAGGCTGTCAGGCTTAGCAGCCAGTACCTTTACCTGATGGGCATCTTGACAGCCCAGAAGATGTTTAGTTTGTTTTTTCAGTGTCGAAGAGTAGAATAATAGTGAATACTAATGTGCGCAACACAGCTTTTGATTTTTGTTGTATATATATTTTTTGTCTTCCCTTCTCTGTGTGTGCGTGTGTGCGCGCACGACACTGTGCTTGACCCCACAGCTTGGCCTGTCCTAGTAACTGCTGCACCAACTGAACTGCACTCCCAGTCCACAAGTAATTTTCTTCCTGGGTCAGTTTCCAAGTCTGAATGCTACAACCCTCACGATGGGCTTCTGGAGGGTAAGGGCACACCCTGGGTGCCCCTCCCCCACCTCTGCTGCTTAATGCAAAGCTTAATAAGTGTCAGCTACTCAAGAAATACTCTCCAAGTGCGCTGGAAACTTCGGTGATCCCGAGGCAGACATTCAGAGAGTACAGTGCAGGTACCTGCTCTGGAGTCCAGCCTGCATTCTGTCACAGCTGCCCAAGGCCCTCCAGACACAGTGGGAGGGCAACCCTTCAGGGCGGACTTGAGATGGAGGCTACTGGAATGTGAACAAGACAATATGCCTTAGTCCCTGATTGCCTAAGAATGACGGGGAAGAACCCACTTTCAATGCTTAGAAAGTGGAAGTGATCAGGACAGCACGGTGGGGAACACAGTGAGGAAAAGGCCTCGTGTTTGTCTGGTATAACTCTGCTTGCTGAGCTTGCTAACGGTAAATCCGCACACTCACAAGCCCTCCTGATGGACACTCGCACACACACTACTCTTCATATCATACGTGGGAGTGCAGAGGCCCAACGTGGAATTGAGGCCCAGGATGGAAAGAGCAGTGAGCTGAGAAAGATCTAAGTCCCTCGAGGGACAAGAGAACAAATTAGATCATAAGTGGAGAAGAGCCTGGAAAGCAGGTCAGGTCCCTCTGAGGAGACAGGAGCCAGCAGCTAGCTCCAGGGTCTGCCGACATGAAGGGCAGTGACTGGCATAACCATCCTCCCCCATTTGCCTCTGGGTTCCAGGGTCACCTAGCTGCAACTCTCCAGGACCTCCGTTCCAAACTGGCTCTCCATTGGACTGTAGAGCCATGCAATGAAAGGTGAGGGCTGCAAGGCAGATGGGCCTCAGGCTGAGCCTGTGCCCTGTCAATTCCTCAACCATTTTGAAGCTCTCAGCGCCTGGTGCCCCTTCTGACAGCTAGATTGCCTCCTCTTGGCTTTGACTGAATGAGGTAAGTTAAACCACCCAGTGATGCTCATGACATGAGCCCTTTCTTTTCTCCCCCACCATCCTGCAAAATCCTTTCCTTCTACCTCAGAGGTTTCTCAGAGATAAAAATATAACCCCTCTGACCATATCTCCTGCTCAGATATCTGCAATGTCCAAACTCGCCAGCCTTCTGTAAGCTGGATGCCATTATTTCAGTAAGCTCTTTGTTCACGCACGTTCCTCGATACTTTAGATCGCAGTTGGCTGCAAACAGGTGCACATTCAGCCATGGCTCCCACACGCCCTTCTTGCAAATCCCCAGCTCCAGCTTTCTCCTCGGAGACGCACAGTTGGAAGTGTCTAGCTGTGTGAGTTATGTGCACAGTGTACCGGTTCTTGTCTGTCTCCCTGTGGACCTGTCTGACTCCCACATATGATGGAGGGTGCTCCACATGCAAGAGCCAGCTCCCTGCTCTTGGTAAACCAGGCCTTATGTGCACTATGCTGTAGACAGCTGTGGCGGGATTGTCCGAGCATGCTGTGTTCCACGTGCTGGCACAGCAGACTAGCAGCCTGTCACATGAGTGAACCTTACCTAGAAGACTCTTACAATGGCCCACGGCATCAAGGGGGATCTTTAAATCTGGGTCCTTTACAGAGCTTCCTGCTTAAGAGAGTGCTATAAGACAAAGACAGGTAGGCCAGGCACCAAGGGACCAGGGCCTGACCTTGAGTGAGGACTTTCTTTTCAGTGGGAGTCACAGTAAAATTCTGAAGTCTATAAATAAGACTTTAAAAAAAAAACTGTCTGAAAAGAAAACTAGGACAAGAGGAGCTTTTTCAAGCAATGTACATTCTGCTCAAGATTATTTTTCTTTTTCTTCTACTCTTCTTCTCCTCCTCCTCCTTTTGTGCTGACAGTTGAATCCAGAGAACCCTACGTGTTAGGTACCTGCTTTACCACAATGATGCCCAGTCCGTGAAATACTTAATTTTCCTTGCCCCTGTTACTACCTAAGGTAACCTGGAGAAGGGAAGAGGCAAAAGTCCTGCTTTGCACAGGAATCTGAGGTCATTCTGATGAGAGGTATCCAGCAGTGACCTACTTATGCCTCTCGTTATGCTGTCCATAGCACAGCTATAGATCAGGCCATGAGAATTCATCTAAATAACCTCAGCAAGGCTTGTCTATCAGGACAGGAGATGTCAAGTGGACAGGACCACTTGGAGAGGGCATGAGCCTTGTGCGCAAACTGCCCTGTATGGCATTGCCCAGGGCCGGCTCTCTCCATGATGGCTTCCTCCACTCTCTTTGCTCGGGGACTCATGATCGTCCGCCCAGCAGTCAGCATGTAGTAGCAGGGCTCTAGTGTCTCCCTGGGCTCAGCCCCTTCTGGTGGTTCTAGATTGGGTCGCCGATACCTAAGGGGGAATGTGAGGTCAGTGTGCCAACAGTTTGGCATCTGGGGAGGGTCTCCTCTCTGGTGTGTGGGTGGAAGCATCTAGTTATGTTTTCACATGGTGGAAGGGCAAAGGCCTCACAGGGTTTATTTGTTTAATAGCATTTTTGAGACAGACTCTCATATGTCCCCAGTTGCCTATATGTGGCCAAGGATGACCTCAAACTTCTGATCTTCCAGCCTCCAGTCTCTAAATGCTGAGATTATGCGTGTGCACCATCATGCCCCATTTATGCAGAGCTATGGATCGAAACCAGGGCCTCATGCAGGCGAGGCCCTACCAACCATTCCCAAAGGCTCTTCCCTTGTGATGTAATAATTAGCACGCAGAAACCCCACCTCCTAATAGCACCACCTGGGGAAAGAAAACTTCAACATAAAAAGTTTAGGAGAGGCAGGCATGGAAGGATAATCCTGTCATCATATATGCGTAAGCAAATGAGGGAGGAAGATTACAAGTTCAAGTCCAACCTGGGCTGTCTAGTGTGTTTAGGGGCAACTTGGAAAGATCCTCTTTCAGAAAAAGGACTAGAGAAGTAGCTCAATTGACAGGGCATTTTCTTAGCATACACAAGGCCCCCAAGTTCAAATCCTAGAACCACAAGACCACCACAATGGTGGCGGTAATGGGGAGGGCACAAATGCCCACAGTGCAGCACATCTGCTTCTCCAAGCTGCGAGCACACAGCAGTGGGGCAGAAAGCTTACACAGCCCACACTCACCATGGGGCACCCTGCCCCAAGCTCTGGATTAGGGTATTCAGAGAGAAGCAAGACCTGTCTAACCCACAGAGCTCTGTGACCCAGGGCAATGACTGTTTCCCCTGATGAGGGGTCACCCTGAGTTCACTCTCCTGGGTGCCCAAGGCCCTCAGGACACCTTCCAGGGAATGCCTGGATGACTGAGGTTAATGGCCACAAAGCCTGGGTGTCCTAGGAAGCAGAGGAGCAATTTCTCCGGTAACTCTTTTGTCAACTAGCAAGGCCTGCAGCCTGGCCCACGCCTCTGCTTGCCTCTTCCTGTTCAGGGACCCCACTGAGAACCCTGTTTTTAATACTCAGTGCCCCACGCCGCCCTCTCTCCTCCCAGTGCCTGGTAAACAGAACTGTAAGGGCGAGGGGAACTGCCTTCACCCCAGCCAGCTCCCACACTGCAACTTTGTTCCAGCCATTGCTGCATAATACATGGGAGCAGGCCTGGACCAGCCTCGGGCGCATCTTGGACAACGGGCCTGTCACTAAGAGGCTGTGAGGGGCGTAGTCAGGACACAATGATTCCTAGTCACAGCTGAAGACTGGACAAAGGGCCCCTCCCCCAGAGCAGGGGATGGAGATGGAAAAAACAGCCAGGCTCCCAAGGACTCTGCAGAGTCCTGGAATCCTTTTGGTGATCTTCTAGCCACATCCTTGACCTCAAAGATCAGTTGCACTTCCCTGTGACTGGGGGGAGGGGGGAGACATAGGCACTCTTTGTGTCTCACTCGTCCTCATGCTCCTTCTTTGGGGATTTTTTTTAAGCAGGTGTTACTGTCCCATCAGGATCTGGGACGCCCCTTACAGTATTAGGTTATGGTCTCTCATCTTGTTTGGCTCACAGGTTCCTCAGGCTTCACTCCTCCACCTGTGCCTACGCATCCGTGGGAAAAATCACATAGGGACAAAGAACAAGAGTGATGTCACAAATCAGCCACTACGTGCTTCCTAAAAAAAAAAAAAAAAAAAAAAAATTAAGAAGCCGTGCAGAGTTTTGCATGCTGACACCCTTTCTGTCGATGGATATGTAAGCAGGAGGAAACCACTCGAAGCCAGCGCCTCCATGGGCGGAATGGCAGCTGCACACTCAATTGCTGTGGTGGGGTGGGGGTGGGGGTGCCACACTTTGTCAATACATTAAAGAGCATTTCAGGGGTTCTCCCAGACACAAAGACGCTTATTCCCGGGCCGGTTGGCCCGAGTTTGTGATTCAGGATGGGAGCCTGAGAAGCTGCAGTTTAATTAGCACCCAGAGAAGTGAGTGCAGGTAGTCACAGACAGCATTTAGGACACAGTTTAGTGAGGAAATGATACAGGCTTCAAACAGGGACCATGCGTTGGAGAGTAACTAAACAAACTACAGGAGCTGAGTCTGTAAAGTTGAAGCTGACTGCACAGCACCCATGGTTGAAAAAGCAGGGATGGTGGCAACTGGACTCTGGAGCCACCTGAATGGGAGCAAAGCGTCCTCACTGAGAACCTCTGCAGCTGTAGCCATCGACACGGACACATACAGAGGAGCTTTGCAAGGGGGTCAGGGGCAGATGTCTTAGTAGATTCCAGGTCCCAGACAAAAAAACATCTAGGGTTGTGCTAATTTAGGGTATACATGCCACGGTCTGCTAACCCCAGCTAAGTGAGGAAGGTGTTGGAAAGCAAGCTTTGGTTGTACAGTAAAGGAGAAACTTGTGGAATTGTGTGTTGTCAGTCTTGAAGGAGCCAATGAAGGAAGGGATAGGCTCCAGCTCGGTCTCTGGAACCCTTGCTTAGCATGCATACAGCTCTGGGGTCCCAGCACCACATAAACCATGCATGATGGCACTTGTCTGCAATCAAATCTCTCATGGGAGGTCAAGGTCATCTTCAGCTTCACAGAGACTTTGAGTCCAGGCTGTGCGACAGTTGAGCCTGCCTCAAAAATAAAAGTAAAAATAAAAATAAAAATAAATAAATAAATAAATAAAGAGCCTTGCTACCTGACAGTGGATGGAAGATTGTTCCTTCAAGGTTCACTGCATAGACACGAAAGGAGGCTGAGCAGTCTAAAGCTGCGGGAGGAATCATGTCTGATCTATTCTGACACATGTCAGTTGGCTAAACCATGTTAATGAGCAGCTGCAATCACCACACAGATGCTTGAAGCCCTGAAGCACTGAGTTTGCAGTTTAGGTTTTTGCTGACACGGCTCATTTCCCTCCAATATCTGTCCTGGTCTCTCCTAATTACAGTGTTAGGCTTTAACTGGGGATGAACTACTTTTCCCAAGAACCTTTACAATTTAGCATGTGGTCACATGATGAAGTTCTGGCCATTCAGATACCTACCAGTGGCAGCACCTGGTAATCTGGAGGAGGGGGAGTCAATTGCTTCTACTACCCCCACTGCACATAAAGAGAAGGGTGGCCTCACTGGGGAGCCACTTTAGATGACAGAGCAATGAGAGAGAAGGAACTGAGGCCCCCACAACCTTGATAAGGAGTCACGTGAATGGCCAGCACACTAACTTCTAGATGGTGATGACAGACAAACTGACTTCTATTTAGGTCATGCTACTCTGAGTCTCTTAGAGCATCCCAAATCATGTCTTTGCCCCAAGCACTGTGTTTAACTCCTCTAACCCGTCACGACACTGCATGGGTGCAGCACACGGACGACTTGGTTTTGAGAATGCCGGCTAAGTATCCAGCTGCAGCTCAGGGCCTCCACCCTTCATCCACCCGACCCCAACTTGGACCTTGCCGCAGGAGTCTCTCAGGACCTGGCTGTAGTGGCCCATTGAGTGGCCCTGACATTCTGGAGCAGGGAAGGGATTCAGAAGCTGTTTCAGGCCGAGAGGAACAATTGAGCCACACGGAAGCAGAGCATCTAGGGCAGTCAGAAGCCATGTTGGGAAGGCCAAATGCGGAGCTGGAGGGAGCCAAACACCATCCAGTCCCACTCTCTGGTCTACAGAGGGTGGAATGGAAGCTCGAAGACCTGAAGTCAGGTTCAGCGCTGGTGGGAGAGCAAGCAATCAGCATCCAGCTTGAACCCAGATGGCCTGACCCTGCCTAGTTCAGGGTACTCTGTAGAATCTCCCAACTGCTGGAATAACATAGCCCAGAGGGAGCTGGGAGAAAGCAAATCTTACTGAACACCCCCTTTTTGCCCTAACACCTCTTGACTCTCCAGCTCCATCCCAGACCTCAGGGCCCTCTGAGTTCTTTTCTCACCATCACTGGAGTGTGTCGGTGCCGAGAGCTGTTCCCACAAGCTCAGTGACAGTGCCCAGTGCCTCTCAGCTAAGTCGGCCAGAGCGTGGACCATTTCCCAGTCTCTTGTTAAGACAAATGCAGCATTGTCCAAAGCCCTTCTTTTTGCCACCCCTCCCTTGGGCTTTTTTTTTTTTTTTTTTTTTTTTTTTTTGGCTGCTTTTATGGTGTGAAAGGGAAGGTGCCACCTGTAACTATTGGCGTTAGTTAATGTCTCTTGACTCTAGGGTCAAGGGCAAGGTGGAGTCTTAGGTCTGTTTCTACTCTGACACAGTCCTGATGCTGTATTGGCCCCTCCTCCAAACCTATGCTTCACACAATCTGCAATTCTTTAGTCGGACCTCAGAGAATTTTATTCTGCAAGGTGACAAGCCATTTTGATGAGTGAAATAAACAGTGTGAACTCCTTGAGAGACTAGAGTGATCTGAAAGAAGCAGTTACTCAGGAATAGGAAACAGACACAGGATTTGGAATATTCATATGTTTTTTCATTGCTGTAATATTATACCTAAGGTTGGTATTTGTATAAAGAAAAGAGGTTTGGAAGCCCAAAACCAGGAGGATTTGTCTAGCAATGGCGTTTTTCTGCTGGGAAGTCCCTCAGGAACTCGACTTTGATGTTAACCAGCCCTGATTACTTCCCAAAGGTTCTGTCTGTCTTTAAACACTACTGTTAATTGCTTTTTACTTTTTTTTTTTTTTGTGCGTGCTCACATTTGTGGTGTGTGTACGTGTGGAGGACAGAAGTTGACTCTCCACCTTATATTTTGAGTATATATTAGGCATGTCTCATATTGCCTTTCCCAGGCTGAAACTCTATGTAGACCAGGCCTCAAAGTCACAGAGATCCACCTGCCTCTGCCTCCAGGTGGTAGAGCTAAAGGCATGAGCCACCGCTCCCAGCTTCTTGCAGCTTCTTTGACCTAACACCCTGAACCTGAGGTATGGATCCCTCCGTCTGTCTGCTCAGCCTGTTGTGGGGGACAGTGCCTCCAGAGCCAACCTCGAGATGCAGTCCACGCTCCTCTGCATTCCAGCCTCAGAGCGTCTGCATCCCTGGAGGACTTCTGCACAGTTGTCATCACAACCCACCATTTCAACCTAAAGTTTAGATTTAAAAAATTGTTTATTCACGACTGTGTGTATGAACGGCATCTGTGTGGGCACACGGGCCACGGCGCCCGTATGGAGAGCAGAGAACAAGAGTTGGTTCTCTCCTTTCACCTTCCCATGGGTTGCAGACCCGCTGACCCGCCCTGCTGTTCCCTGTCATTGCTCTGCTTAGCACAAACATTTCTACACCATCATAGCAGGTTTTTAGTTATCGTGTGCATGCATGTGAAGGTCAGTGTCATTTCTCAGGCATGGTCTACCTTGGTTTCTGAGATAGGGCCTCTCACTGAACTGAACTGGAACCTGCCACGGAGGCTCTGCTGGCCAAGGAACCCCAGGGGCCTTCTGTTTCTTCCTTTCCAGGCTTTTGAGTACAAAGCACCATCACGCCTGGCGTGTGTGTGTGTGTGTGTGTGTGTGTGTGTGTGTGTGTGTATGTGTGTGTGTGTTGTAGTGGGGTCTGAGGGTCAGAACTCAGCCCTGATGCTTATAGAGCACACAGTTTATCAACCAAGCTATCTCCCCAGCCTCTGGCAGTATAATTTCAACAGCTGCAGAGTGTTCCATCAGATAAATGCTGCTGAATGCTCTTCGCCTGCACCCTATTGCCAGGCCCTTTTTTTGCTTCCACTTTGGAGCTGCATAAGCAGTGCTGTGATGAGCAGCTCGGTGCTCGGAGCCTTTCTCTGCATTGGATCACTTCCTCTGGACACATTCCCAGGAGTGGGATTACTGGGTCACAGGATGTGGACATTTTTATGGCTTGTGAGACATGTTGCCAAATTGCTCTCCAAAAGGCAGACACCTCTTTATTTTGTGTGTCTTTACTAATGGTTTATACAGTTTTGGACCACGTTGCCCCGGGATCCAGATGACATGGGGCAGCTGGGAGTTTGGACTTTTTCTCTCTTTTGAGAAGTGTCTTAAGAGCTGCTTAATAGTCTCCTGACTATCAAGATAATAAATGCATGGTATAGAATGATCAGAACAGCAGTAGCCAGATAGAACAAAAGCACTGTGGGTCCTCCTTTCTCTCCACGGATTCTCAGAGATGGGAATTTCCGGTGTTGGAATACTAGGCTGAAATTTTCGGCTGAATTCGCCAGGAAGTGGGGAGGTCATCTTTAATCATAGTTTACGCATAGGGAGGGCCTGGTCTGCTCGAGTCCCCAGCTAGACCGTACAGTCTAGCCACGTGGAGGTGTCATCTCCTTCCTTTAACAGTGTGAAGTCCCACAGAGGACTGGCAAGGTTCCCTCGGGGATGTCATCTGAGCAGACCTCTTTGCTTTCATCAGCCTCATCTAGTACAAGATGCAGATTCACTCAGACACAAGCTTGGTCAGTCCACAGTGGGAAAATAGTTGGAGGTTGGGCAGGCCACAAAGAGCCACACCTAGTTCCTAAGCTTAGAGGCTGGTGTTGAACAGAGAGCACAAGACATTCTGAGCAGTGCTGGGGCTCTGTAAAGGGGGGCTCTGGAGTGACAACCTTGAGCAGACATAGTAAGGGTGAGAAGGGCTGGCTCAGATCTTCAGAGTGTTCATAGGACCAGGCTCTGCAGCAGGTGCTTTGAACATGTAAACACACCTGCTCACACACCTCTGCACTCTGCTCACACACACACCTCTGCACTCTGCTCACACACACACCTCTGCACTCTGCTCACACACCTCTGCCTATGGAGAGGCTATGATTGTTCTCCCCACTTACTGATAGGAAAACTGAAGGTTTAAAGCTTGTCCAGAACCTCAGAGCAGAAGGGTAGAGAAGGACAAAATTGGAACCTGGACCTCTTGCCCTACAGCCTGGCTCTCACTCTGAATCTAGGATGACACCAGCTGTCCTGAATTCTGGGGCAGCATGCCAGCTGCCCCTGATTCTGTCCCCCCTGACTTCCCATCCCAAGCTAGCATCCTCACACCCCAGTGTGCAATAGAATATCATGGGCCGAATGGCTGAAGCAACAGGCACATCTTTTCTTAGAGTTCTGGATGCCAGAAGTCTAAGACCAAGGTCTGGAAAGGCTGGTTTCTGGTGAAGCCTCTCTTCCTGGCTTGCAGACCTCCACTTTCTTGTTAATTCTTCAACTGACCTTTCATCGCCTCTGTGCCTTCTGCACCCCGCTTATGACACCAGTCCTGCCTGAGGCCTTAAGTCCCTGAATGCTCTCAATCTTATCTGACCTCAGAAGCTAGGCAGGGTCAGGCCTAGTTAGTCTTTGGATGATGGAAGGACACCAGTCCCCTTGGATAGGTCTCCACCTTGTCACATCATTCAGCCCTAGTTATCCCCATCAAATGCACTATCTCCAAATGCAATGGGAGTTAGGGAGCACACCAACCAGCTCATCCTGTCCAGTTCAGCCAACAGTACCCTAAGTCTGTCCGCCACCAACCGACACTCCCTGACATCTGTGTGTGACCTTGTACGAAATGCAGGCTGTGAGAATGGCTCAGTCAGCAGAGTGCTTGCCTTGCAAGCACAAGGACCAGATTTCCATCTCCAGACCTCACATAAAAATGCCAGGCATGATGTAATGTACGAACGTGTAAGGCCAGCATTAAGAGGCAGGGACAGCATATTTCTCCTGGAGCTTCCCCTCGAGCCTAATTGGTGAGCTCCAGACCAACGAGAGGTTCCGCCTCTAAGGAGGCTGACTGTGTTTCCAAGGATGACACCTGAGATTGTCCTCTGTGTGTGCCACCCTCATGCACACCCATTCACGTACAAACAAAAACACCACAGTTTTTAACAAAGGCTGTCCTACCATGGCGCCTCCGGTCAAGCATGCCTCTTTCTTTCTCACTAGATGGCGGTCATTTGGAGGCTAAAAGCCACTTTCCCTCCCTCCCCTGTTCACACCATGCTCCCCCTCTACTCATTCACTTCATTCACTCATTCATTTGGTCAGACCTTCCGCCTAGCCACTGTTTAGTGAACAACTTCTCTCCCAGGCCCTCTAGGTGCACTCACACTGCAGGCGAACAATGCACAGCATCCTGCCCATGTCAGACTGCCCCAGGCCTCCCGTGGCCTCCTCGTGTAGAGAAGAAGGCTCTCAAACACTTTCTTGCTTGGAGTGGGATAGAGATGTTGATTCAAGGTGTCTGCTGTTTCCAGACAAAAGACTGCAAGTCATCCAGAAGATAAAAGGACACAGGTGCCAAGAATAGACAGGCTTAGTGTGTGCTGGTGACACTCAGTACAGACAGTCTCCAGAGCTGAGAAACAGGCATGCTTCTGTGAAATGTGGCCACTACAGACATGCCTGTTGGTGTTCTCTCACAGAGGGAGGACCTATGGCATGAGCATTGTTCAGCTCAGGGATACTCCTACCCTGCCTGTCATACCCTGTACCTACCATGCCTACCTCAAAAGAGCCAGGGAAAAAAAGAAGCCAGGAAAGAAGGGGAGACCCCACAGCAGGCAAAGCCAAGCTGAGAGCCCTCATCATAATTCCCTGCATTCCTTCCACAGCCTTGAGCAGACAAGAAAGCTTAGACATACTTGTTTTGTTTGCTTTGCTTTTTCAGAGTCTTGAAAATGTCAGTTCGGGCTAGCTTAGAACTCGAGACCTTCCTGTCTCAGACGCCCAAGTGTTTTCATCATTAAAACATTTATACTTCCCTTCCTCCCAGCATTCCTCATTGCAGCATGTGGTGATTGCCTGGTGGTTCCAGCAGCCTCACTCCCACACTGCCCTTGACTGCATCCTTGTTGGCTACCACATTTATGTTATGTCTCCAGCTTCTTTCAAAAGACAATACTTAGCAGATGCTAGAAGGATGGGGTCCAGGTTCCCACCACATGCCAACCGTTAACCCACTTGCCTACAGCTCAAGGCCTAAGGCACCAGCATCGCTTTCACTGCAGCCAGGGCTGATGCATGCTGCAGGTGCAGGGCGGGTGCTTAGAAGCCCTAGGCTGGTAAGGGCAGGAGAACAGACCTGCAGAAACCTCTGTCCTCTGCATAGACTTGCTGACTGCTCCGCTGGCTAGCCGCCCACGCCTGCGTGGCACATTGTTCCTCTTGATGGAGGCACACCCCAGGAATGCCACTGCCCCAAGGGGTGGCTGGGAGGTGACTGTCCCTTTTAATTAAAACTCAGCCAGCCAGCTTCCTCCTCCTCCTCACTCCTCTCCCTCTCTTCCTAGAAACCCACAATCAGCAGGGCAGTGAGAGGGGGTGGGTAGCATCAGAGAGATTGCTGGGTCTGCATCTCTCCCTTCTGCCCTCCCCCACTAGGCGGAGGAGCTCCTGCAGGCTGGAGGTCACTGGGGCTCCCTTACTCTTCCCTCCTTCTCTCCTTCTCCTGAGTCCTGGGTTTTCAAGCCGCCCTCTTCCTCTGGGGACTGTCATGACTGCCACGAGAGGGGGCAGGGTCTATGGAAATGCCCCTAGGCTTAGGGCAAAGGGGTTTCTGACAAACCCTTCCTCCAGAGAGATACCCTCACCAGAGCTGTCACCCACGGGCAGGAAGTAGCATATCCTTTGTGAGGTACAGGCCTTGGACTGGGCTACAAGAGGGCCCTGGGGCGTGCATCAGCCAAGTATTATTCTAGAAGTAGGAGAGGCAGCCACCTCAAGGAGGCTTTCTGGAGGAGATGCCCAAGAGCCAAGGAACAACACTCATGCTAGGAAAAAGCTGCTGCAGAAAAAGTAGTACTCAAGCTCTTAGAATTATGAGTGTTGTGTGTGTGCATGTGTGTATGGACACATGCATGTATGTACGTTCATGCATATGAGTGTGAACATGCATGTGTGCGCAAGAACATGATATAGGTGTGCAAATATCTGTGTCTGCATGCATACATGTGTGCATGGTGTGCTGTGTGTGTCTGGATATGCACGTGCATTTGTGCACTTTCGATGAAGAGATGTTCATTTGTTTGTACATTGAAGAAGTCCTTGGCAGCAGCTGCGGGATCAGCCAGAAGATTCTCCCTTCTGTGCAGCACAAGGATGTACCGTGGGCCACTGGAAGTTTTTCTCAGGGTCCTCCACCCAGCCCCGTGTCCCTTCTCAAGGGGACCTATCTCAGAAGCAGGGACAGAAAAGCAGTTCACACAAAGAGACAGGCAAGGGACTCCTACCCCCCAGCCAGTCTCCAGGGACATAGCTCACTGGGACGCATCCTCTGTTGCCATGGAGACCTGGCTAATAGTCTCTGAATTCACTCAGGCCTGGAGCACAATTAGACAAGATGGATTTTTGAATCGTGGCATAATGAGACCCGGATGTCCGGAAGGCATATGGCAGTCTCCCAGGGGAGGGCTGAGCTGAAGAGGGCACACTGTTGTCACCAGCCACACAGGGCACCAGGGCCTGAGTCTCCAGGACTGGAGAACCAGGAACTGGGAAGCACTTCTCCTTTTGAGTTGTTCTAGAGCAGCCATGCCTCAGCTTAGGCAAGAAGGGAGTGAAGAATAAGGCCCCTATTTATTGTAGCTACTTCCCTTCCTGGGATAGGCCGGAGGCTGTATTCTGTGCCCTCGAGAATGTCAGTCAGCGTGCCTGATGCAGCTGAAGCTATGCTGTACACAGGGCATATGTGCTTACTTCCATGAGGAAGTGTAGGCACATCAGGCAATATTCTCCAATTCAGTGGGTGGAGACCATTTTGGGGTTTGCCTGCTCTGTGGAGGTGCTTTTTGAATGAGTCGTAAAAGACGAGACCGTAGAAAGACGGTCAGACTGAGTTTGAGGCCGGCGAGCAGAACAGGAGGTATGCAATGGCTAGAGACAGAAGGCACCAATGTGCAGGTGAGCAGTTTGGGCAGAAGGATGCTGCAGGCATCCTTCACTACTTCCTCTTCTCTTCTCCAGCCAGGCCCTCCTGGGGGACATACAGTACACTGTCCTGACTTCAGTCCCCGCCAGCTTCTCTGGAAGGAAATCACAATTTCAGATCCCAGAGCCCCTCATGAGAATGATTCCTTGGGCCTTAAAAGCTCCTCTTGGGCCTTACTCATCTCCACACAGACCTGTTTGCTTCCCCCTGGAGCACCCAGCAATGAGCCCAGCAGAGGGGAGAGAGGAATAAGAACAGAAATGTCAGCTCTGGTCAAATGGGAGGATTAGGCCCATAATGAAGGGGGTGGAGTTGTGTGGCGAACTCCAGAACAGGAAGTGCCCCAGTCACCAGGTGCCCACCTCTCTAGGGCACTAGCCTGTTGGTTTCGGGAGGGTTGGACTTTGTAGAGCGTCGCCTCCTGGGCCACGCAGTATCAGGGGAGTAGCTGGTATGCCACGCCTGCAGCCCTCCAGCCCTCATGCCTTCCACCTGACCAGCTTGACTTGGTGCATGGCCCAGCATAATGGCTTTGAAACTGGCCAGCTGCCTCCGAGCCGAGAGCCACGAATCACATTGTGCCAACTGGGAGTGGGAAACAGAGCTGGGGACAGACCCACAGCTGCACTTTTGCCTGAACCCTCTTCTTTTGGCACTGGTTTACCACATCACCCTGGTGGCACCTCTGAGCTCCTCAGCAACAGGAGGGTTTGTTTGTCAGGGCTTTCCCCTTTCTTTCCTTTTGTGATGGGAGGAGAGCAGCAACCAGGAAACGTTATCTCTAAAAGCAGGGTTTTTGGGAGAGGCAGACAGTCCAGATCCACCCCGGCATGCTGGGTGAACCTGGCTGTGTCACCTCTACGAGCCTCAGTGCCCCTCCACGGACAGGCACAGCGCCCAGACTTCGCACAGGATGCTGGGAGCCGCAGGCTGGGGGCTCCACGTAGACTAGGGCAGGGTGGAAAATGAAGAAACCCAGAGCTCTCACTCCACCCCGGCTCTCCTAACAGACTTCAGTCTCAGAATCTTTACCACCTGAGTCCCTAACCCAGGCCAGCCCAGAAAAGCTGTGCCCCAAAGCCAGGGAAGCAGCAAGCCATTTCCTCCTGTCTCTTCTCCTCCATGGAGAAGTCTGTGACTTAATTGCTCTTTGCTTTTACTCAATTTGAACCAATCAGAGCTCTAATTCCCCACAGGGAGGGAGGGAGAAAAGGAGGAAAGGAGGGAATGAGAGAGAGATGCTTCATCTCAAAAATACTAATGAGCGCAAGCTGAGAGACAAATGAAGGCTACCCCAAGGATGTCCTGAGCTGTACTGAGTGCAGCTGGCAGAGCAGGAACACACGTTCCAGTCTGAAGAATGCTCGTGAGAGGAGAGGTGGCAGGCGAGGCTACTGGCTGGCTCCGTGGGCCATAGGTCAGCAGTCCGGGCAAGGGATGCAGGGATCCCTCCGCAGTGATGCCAGGCTCCCAGATGTCTGTGGGATGCCCTGCATGCTACTTGGTAGTGTTCTTAGTCCCACTCAGTCCCCAAAGTTCACGCAGCTCTTGATCGCGTCTCTTTTCACAGCTCTCTGCCCTGGCGCAGACCCTCATAGCTCACCATGGGTGCGGGTCTCAGGCCTTCCAACCTTATCTGCCTCCCCACAGCTCTCAGTCAGTCAGTAGCCAAAGGCAGAGCACATCCCCCTCAGCCTCCCTCCTGACCCATGCTTCTGGTACTGCCCCCGGGGCCATGTTGTGTCTATGACAGGCAGGCTCTTCCCAGCCTTCCAGCTGGCCACTCTCCGCCTGAGTCTTCAGAATTCTCATGCTCCACCCTTCTCTCTCTTCCACTCTTAGGGAGGCGACTCATCACTCCAGCTCTCGCCTGGCTGTGTATTTCCTAATGTCATTTACTTCCAACGGATGGATGTTTACTTGTGCTCTGAGCAGCCTCCCCACCCTCCTGGGCCTGTCCTAAGGGCAGGGACCTTTTCTGTTTTGATCACAGAGTAGATGTGTCCCATTTTCTAGAACATTTGCTGGTCCAACACACCCTCAGAAACACGGCAGACTCCACTGGACTGCTCGATCTCATCTTTTTCCTTTCCCACTATGGAATGACGCGCAGCTGGACAGGCCACTGCCTCCCACCTGTTACTTTCAGCCTTCCACCTCCCCAGCCACAGGGCTCTTCCTTATATTCTTGTTCAGGAATGTGCCTCCCCTCTCGCAGGGCCTGAGCAGGCTTCCTGGGTCCCCTCTGTCCTCGGGGTTCTCATTCACATGCCTCCTCGTGTTTGTTAGCTTGCCCACGGCCCAAACAGAGCTCTACTTCCTTAGAGCTGGTCAGATCTGTTTCCTCCTTCCCCACTGAGCCAGAGTGATGGCTGGCATACAGCAGGAGCTTACTGGGTGCAGGCTTGTGTAGAGCCTTGATTGCGCCAAGAAAGCTAACTGTGATTAACCATACCAGGTATGAAATCCACCCTGGGAGCAGTGGGCCAGTCATGGGGATGAGACTGGAATTTCAGCCCAGGAAGGTCCCTGGGACACCTCGGGCGGTGCCCCAGGGCAGACAGAGGACCATCTAAGCCCCTCTTGTGAGTGGCAGTTGAGCTGACCCTGCTGTACAGGTTGGCATGGAGCCCAGGCTTTCACAACTGAAGATTTGTCCATCCCACTATTGGGAGGAGTTGCTACCTTACTCCCTGGTGCCTGCAACTCCCGGAAGATGTAAACCTGATACTGAATCTCCTTCCTGGGAGGAAATCCTGCCAGCATTCTCTGGGACAAGGGACACTGAGGCCTAGCTAAAGGAGGAAGGGGCCCTTTGTCCCAGCCACTGAGGCAGGAAGGTGCCTGTATCAAGTGGGCACTTGACCGCAGAGGCTCGTCTGGACTGTGGATTTCCTGGTCAGCTATTTCTCTGGCTTTAAACCTTGCATATGGTACCTTGGCGCAGCACAACAAATCTTCCATATGCCTGGCCACACCAGAATCCTTCTGACTCTGTAAACACTCTCAAGGAGCAGATTAATAACTCCTTCCTTTCAAAATTGGAAAGAAAGACCCCGAGAGGTTAAGTATGCTGTCCATAGTCACCCAGCAAAATGGAGGCAGAGCTCAGAACAGAAAGAAGGCAGGCTGAGAGTGCAGTTAGTGTTTGAAGTCACAAGGAGAGGCCCTCTGGAGCCTGGATGAAGTCAGGAAGGAGGACAGGACGCTCTGGGCTCTTCAGAATTCTCACTCCTCCTTCCAAATGCTCTGGCCTCGGCTGGCTTAAAACCCAGACCAATCGCACTTTTGCTCACCAAGACACCGGAAGCTGCTGTTCCCTGTGGCTTCTGCCCTAGAGGATGTGTTCAATAAACACAGCTACTTTCTCATCTTCCGTAAACATTTCAGGCAACACAAATAGACAGACCTGCTTTTGATCTGCTGCTGCTAACTCAGAAACAGGGTGTCTCTCCCACGCAGAATTCCCACCCCCAGCACTGCAGAGCCCCCAGGGCAGAGGGGACAGGGGGTGGCAGGAAACCACCCTTCCTTCTGAGGCTGCTCAAAGGGGCAGAGCCTTTGAGCTGTGAGCTGGAGTCCAGAGTTCTGTCCCTTCAGAAGCACTCCTCCCCACTGCCCACCCAGGAGGACGTAGCTGTGTCTGCTATTCCTGGGGACACTTCAGTCACTGCTGCCCAAGACCACAGTGCAGGGACTCCAGGTTCCCCAAAGAAAAGTACCACCCACAGGAGAATCTCAGAGCCTGCAAGAGCAGGCCCTCCCTGGAACCCTGAGCTATGTGGAAAGTCAAGCTCCCCAAGAACAACCTCCACCAGCCCCCTTTGTTTGTATATTCCAATGTTTTGGGGACACATTATTCTTGGATCTGGAATATCCAGTGGCTTCTGTTGCCAATGTGAGTTCTGATTTTCAGATGGCTGTTTCGCGTGCTGCTATCCCGCCCCATCTTATATCCCAACCATAGGACTCTCTGCTCCACACTTTCTGGAAGCCTAGAGCCTCCTTTTTATCCTCCCTGTCCACCAGCTCAGAAGTGAGACTGTCATCTTCTGCAAGCCTTCCTTGATCGCCATCCTATAGTGCTTTGCCCCTCTCCCCTCCTCCCTGTATCTCTTAGCCGACGCCATCCAGGAACCACTCACTCCTATGGCATTCCTCTTGGTCTCATCGTCCCCAGAAGGGCCAGAGCTCGAGCTGGCTGTTCCAGGAAGGGTCTCGAGGAAACACACTGCCCCCAGGGCAGCTCCCTGACATCCTCAGTCCTCTCACTAATAACAAACACAGGGACAACCAACTACTGACTGTTTGCAAAGCCTGGAACAACTCTGAGACGGTCACAGAAGAACAGAGAATCAAGTAACACCCAGGATGCAGGTCACAAGCCGGGTCCCAGGCACAGGAGGTCAGACCTGGCCAGGGGGGGCCAGCTGGGGCTGCACCTCCATGGTCTCAGTGCAGACCCCAGGCTAGCCCCACCTCCATACTGGGCTGTCTGGAACAGAGCAGCATCCTGGAGTGGGTGGGTCTCTGAGAGCCAGGGAGCATCTTTCCTCTGTCCATGCTTTTACATATATGTAAAACATGTAGCATGCCCTAGTGCACCAAGCTGAGGTGTGCAGAGTGCTCACTCATGTGACCACGATCACTCCAGAAGGTTCTTGGTAACACCTCACACTCCCAGGTCCCACTGAAAATTCCATAGAACCCATCAGAGAAGAGCTCTGTTGCTGGATGAAGGAGGCAGCAGGGCACAGCCAGGCCATCCCGGGCGGGGGAGATCCCCTCCCCAGGTGTCATGGGCACCAGGGTACCTAAAATGCAGCAATAATCCTAGTGCCTGAGAGAGATGAAGGCCTTTTCTCAGGCCACAGGGCAGGTGGTCGACAGGACTCTGCCTCTCTGCCTGAGGTCCTCCCAGAATGAGAAAGGATGAGAGGGAGGGGGTGCAGGCTTCAGTCTCAGGAAGGAGAGGTGGGGAGGCAAAGGCCACAGTGGAACAACAGCAGGGCTCAAGTCGCTCCTGAGTGGTGCGCCAAGTGATATTATCCTGAGACAGCTGAGGAAACTGAGTCTTAGAGGGGGGAACCAACCCAAGGTCATGCAGGAAGTGAGGGCAGGATTCAGGTAGGGGCCTCTGGGTCCCACACAGCTCCATCACTGTGCTCTGGCTATGTCTTCCTGGAAGAAACCAGGCCTTTGTAAAAGGAACTTTTATTCGCCTGCCTCAGTTGTTGACTGGGAGAATTAACCTGGGCCTAGTCCTGGAAGCTTCTAGCCTCTGTACAACCTAACCTAGGCCTAGAATGTCTTCACCCTCTGAGACTTACTGCTTAATAGGCTCACCTTCCCTTGTTCTTTCTGAGCTCATAGCTGGCTGGTTCAACTCAGCCGATCGGGATCAAACTCCTCTCCCAGCTGACTTATTCAATCTGCCTTTTCTCTTGGCCTCTGATTTGCAATGCTTGGCCTCAAACTAACACAAGAAATCTGCTCTAATCTGCTGGTTCCTTCTCATTCTCTGGCTCATTGAGTCTTCACCTGAGTTCTCTCTCTGCAACCTGTTTATTATTGTCCTGGTGAAACTACTCCCCTTCATTGCCCCTTAAGTAGCTTCCCTTTCCTCTCTCTTCTAGCGAGAGTTGGGTGTATCCTATTCTGTCAAATCTTTCTCTCATTTGTCACTGTTTCTGCCACTCAATTAGGCAACACTTCCAAATTTGGGTGCTTCCTTCTACAAACTAACTTTTCCTTCATTGTTTGGGAGTAAAAACATGTACCACTACACCTGGACCTAAGCGTTTCTTTACCTGAATTCACTCTATACCAGGCTGGCCTTCAACTCAGATCTGCTGTCGCTGTCTCCTGGATTAAAGGTATGTTTGTATTCCAGCCAGATCGCACAGACATAGGCCTTTGGATGTGATCTCTTGCCAGAGCAGCCACGTTGTGAGTTAAAATTCCTCTACGGGACTTACCCACTTCCCCTGCACGCGCCGTCCTAAAGTCTAGGACAAAGGGCAGGGCAGAGTCATGGAGTGGCCTGCTTGGAGCTATCCTTAGGAAACAGGGCAGGTGCTGGCAGTGTCTGCTTATTTTCTGTCTCCAGGGAGACAGATGGAGGTAGGCCCTCCAAACCTACAAACAGGGTCACAGCTTACTTCTCTGAAACTCTGTGAGGCTCAGCATCCAGAGTCCTGTGGCTCCTCCCCACCTCTCTACCACAACTCAACCTCCCTGCTTATCCTCCCAGCAGTTCCCAGCTCTTGTCTGGCCCACAGTGAGCCTCCCATACTGTTCCCCCCCCATCTGAAATGGCTTCCTTGCCCCTCACCTGTCCTCACCTGAGCATCCTTGAAGACAGAGCCAGTCTTCTTCCTCCAGATTCTGTCCTACCTACCTTCTCAGTCCACTCCCAGGAGCACTGTATTTCTGAGTGGGTATCTCTGTCACTGTCCTCTGAGTCCCACCTGGCACCCTCTTCCCCAGAACCCCTGCATCCATGTGTTCTTCTGAGTGGCCTGGTCTACAGAGACCCAACCCTGTATGTAACCCCGGGGCAGGCAGGAGCCTAGCTCACAAGGCTTTGAAAGTATGTTCGGAGTGACTCCAAGGCCTCTCTGTCTGCACAGGGGAATGGGTAGGAAGGAGGCCAGTGCAGAGCTGGCTGGAGGAGCTGACTTTGCCCTTTTCTTCAGAACTGCTCAATCATGGACACTTGAGCTCACTTTTCCTCCAAGAACCTCTCCTGACTTTTCAGCCAGGCCCAGATAGTGACAACTGCTGAAAGGTTACCCCTTCAAGGGACTTACAACATCTAATGGTCTAAAGGGGCCTGGGGATGTAGCTCAGCTGAGAGAATGCCAGCCCAGAAGGAACAATGCTCTGGGGTTGATCCCAGCCCTGCATTTAAACAATACCAACAAAATAAAGACAGCCTGATGGTGCACACCTACAACCCCAGCACTAGGGAGGCGAAGGCAGGAGGATTAGGAGTTCAAGGTTATCCCAGGGATAAGTAGTAAACTCAAGGCTAATCTGGGCTACATGAAACTCTATCTTAAAACAACAACAAAAACTAACGGTCTGAAAGGGGCTGGACTCTGAAAGGCTTGAAAAGGCATGTGAGGAAAAGAACGGCTGGGGTTTCACCCACTATCTACCATCCACAGCTCTGCGGTGGTCAGCAAAGCTTCCGTAGATGCCCAGGGCTATGCAGACAGCATGCTAGGGCCAATTCCCCCTTTAGCCTTCCCTGCTATGAGAGCCAGGGTGTTCATAGCTCTGTGCACTGTCCTGGAGACTCAGTTTCCCCAACTGAAAGATGTGGGTCACAGCAGAGTTTTGGGGGGTGCATGAGATAGCAGCCATGTAGTACACAATAGAGGGGCAGGCCTTTGAGAATCCTTCCTCCCACTCTTTAGTTAAAGCCAAGGCCTACACAGTCCAGGCTCCAGCAAGATAGTCTTCCCTGGCCCTGTGGGGGTAGCTTTGTTTACTGATCTCGAGTGCCCATTCCTTCCCCTCCCCCATCTTCTCTTTCTCTCACTCAAGCCAGAGTTTCAGCCATAACTTGGCTGAGACTCTCCTCAGGCTGGTGATAGGGGCTGGCCAGAGGAAAGCTCTTAGCAACCCAGCCTCCCAAGCCAGGGCCTCAATGATAAAAGGAGGGAGGGCTGGCCAGGGCTCAGTGTGCCAGGAAGAGGCTTCCAATAGGGTCTGCAGAGGCCACAGTGGCAGCCTGGCAGACCTCCACAATCCCAGCAGATGGAGAAGAGCTCAGAGGCTGTTCCTCCTATCTCTGCCACCTCAGAACCAGGCCTCACAACACGGCACTCTTGGCTGGTCCCCTGGGGAACCAACCCTCTCCACTCAGGGGCCCCCTCCAATTCGGGCTGAGTTCTATAAAAGTCTTCTCAAGATTCTGGAACTTTCCACCCTCAACCTTTAGATCAGTCCTTGAACTATTAGTATCAGGCAAGTACAAGAAGCTGAGAAACCCTTGCTCAACTTCAACTCACAAACTTGGGGGACAGGGACCCTCCTCCTCAGGGCCTCTCAGCCAGAACTTCTGGGCCTCTATTTGTTCCTTGGGGGCAGGGTGCAACCGTATACCTCTTGAGTGCCCCTGGCTCCTGCAGGCCCTGAGTCTCTGACGGTGAGAACTGAGCCCTTGCAACACCAGCTTGGGTACCATGGGATCCAGAGATCCTCAGACACCCTTGCTAAAGTGCATGGCCCTTGAAGAGATGTCATGGGAGGAGTAAGCTTGGAGCCTCAGCAGGTTTAAGTCAAGGAGCCAGAGGGCCTACTCAGAAATCATCAGTATGTGGCTGGGGTTGTCGTCTAGTGAGTAGGGTACTTGCCTAGCAACCACAAAGACTTGGGTTCAATTCCCAGTGCTGTGGAGGCCAGGAGTGGGAGGAGATACCTATAACCCTGACACTCAGAAGGTGGAAGCAAAAGAATCAATAGTTCAAAGTCATCCCTAGCTACCAAGCAGGTTTGAGATTAACCCTGAAACCATGTCTTAAAAAAAGAATCAGTAGCACTCATACCACATGTGTTGGATCTACTGGCTGGGACGCTGGAGTCTGGGTATCCCAGGGCTCCAAAGACAGGAATTAATGTGCCCTAGGATCCTGAAAGGAAGGGTTAGCTCAGGCCCCAAAGGAACCTCAATCCATAATAGCTTAGGTCTGTTCCCAGAAACCATTGTAACTATGATAAGACGGTAGACACAGGGTCTTTAGAAGACAGATGGGTGACAACAAAGTTATCAGGTGACCCTTTGACTCTGCAGAGACTGTCTTCCCCAGAAGCCCAACTCTCACTGGGGATTTCTGCAAAGGGGCCTTTCATGTGGTCAGCCGAGCAAGATGGACAGAACACTCAGGAGCGGGGGTCCTTTCGTCCCCCTTTCTTCCAATAGCTTTCCATGTCCTGGCAGTTCCACCAGCTCCTGGATCCCTGGAGCTCCTGGAGTTCAGAATGGAAAATCAAGGCATGTAAGTGCTGCTGGGGCCCCCAGCTAGCAAGGCTATTCCTTCTCAGGAACCCCAAGGCAAAGCAGGCCAGCACCCCGGGGTCAGGGTGCACCCACGGCAAGGGCCCTGCTCATCTGATGGTGACCAGCAGTGACTGACAGCCAGGATGGTCCCCTTCCGTGGGCGCTCAGCTGCCCAGGAATGAGACACAGCATCAAGCTTTCAGGGCTTTATCTGGTTAATTCTTAAAATTAAAGCAGCATACCAGTGTGTGTGTGTGTGTGTATGTGTGTATGGTGTGTGTGTGGTGTGTGTGGTGTGTGTGTGTGTGTGGTGTGTGTGTGTGGGGTGTGTGTGTGGTGTGCATGTGTGTGTGTGGTGTGTGTGTGTGTGTGGTGTGTGTGTGTGGTGTGTGTGTGGTGTGTGTGTGTGTGTGTGTGTGTGTGTGGTGTGTGTGTGTGTATGTGTATATGGTGTGTGTGTGGTGTGTGTGGTGTGTGGTGTGTGTGTGTGTGTGTGTGTGTGTGTGTGTGTGTGTGTGTTTAGGCCAGAGGGCGATAATGTCAGGTGTCTTCCTCATTTGCTCTTTACCTTCTTTTTTGAGATGGCCTCTCACCAAACCTGAAACTCAGTTAGCCTAGACTGGTGGGCAGTCTCCAGCTCCTGTTCCTGTCTGTCCAGCCCTGGGATTTTAGCCTGTGTAGCCATGCCTGGCTTTTTACTTGGGTGCTGGGGGTCCCGACTCAAGCCCTCATTCTTATGCAGACACTTCACTGATGGAGCCATCTCTCCACAGACCAGAGCACAGTGGTTTTACAGGCACATTGTGTGTCCCAAGCATATTGCAACAGCACCAATCGACCAAACAGCGAGAAAGAACAGCACTTCCTGACTATGCCGAGCAGCAGCAGGGGCTGTTTGGAAGCGCTCCCTTTCGCCCACAGATTATGAATCAGTTCTGGTCAGGACTGCACTAGGGGAGCAAGGACCTCTTTTTTGAGTGAGAGTGCCTAGCTCTGCAGACGGCGAGATACTGGAGTGGGGGGAAAACAACACAACAGATCATCTTCTCCTATGACATCTACAAAGCACCCAGTGTCCATGTTTCAGCAAGAGTAGTTACTGTAAGAAAACAGAACACAGGGATTCAGAGATGCTCAGGGCCTATATATATATATATATATATATATATATATATCCTAAAGATATATATATATCTAGATCCATATATCCTAAGCATTTTGGAGGTATTAGCTACCTGTCTTACTGTGTCTGCTCTCTGTGAGTCCCTGGAGAATAGGAATCTACACCCAGTGAAAAGGCTGAGAGCTGCTCCCCCAGTCACTAGCACTTACAAGCAAATGGAAGGGACAAACAGGACCATTCCTAACTCTCAACTGTTGCCATGGGGATCCTCATCTTTTTGCCTTTGTCTCTGTGTGGCCCGAGGACCTGGGCTGTGAGCCTTTATCCTCACAGACCCCAGTGCCTTTGAGCTTGTGGCATGCGTGCCGTGTTTGGCTCAAGCCTGTGGCATGTGTGCCATGCTTGTTCAGCTCCTGCCTTCTTGATGCTCCAGCCGTGCAGGTCCCCAACTGGAGAGCACTGGCCTTCAAACACCTGAATATAGTTCCCTATAGGACTATTTTAAAGTTCAAGGCCTAATCTAGATAATAAGAAAAGTTGAAAGAATACAAATTGTCATGGCTGAGCTCCTCAGAGTTGGAAGTTAGGGATCTCTCTGCCAGAGCCAACTTGCCTTTTCCAGAGCTCATCTGGAAACAAATGACCTCACTCTGCAGCCTGGGGCCAGAGTGACCACTGCCCTCCCTGACATTAGGAAAGCTCTGAAACAGAGCCAGGGTGACTGACCATGCCATGTCCACCTCCCTTAGCGAGGTTGGGGCTGCTGTCCCATTGTTGACTCTTGGGCCAAGGGAGGAAAAGAAGCCATGGTTAGAAGGCCCATATCTGGGTCAGCCTCCGCTCTGCCTGCCTGCACTGCCTTCTGAGTGTCACTTGGCTTTTGAGTGACGGATTCTTCATCCGTAAAGTGGTGACAAGAAGAGCATCCTGCAGTGCGACATTCTGAGCCTTAAATGAGAAGGCAGCCACACTCCACTCTCCTCCCCGTGATGCACAGGCGAAGTCACGAAGGACATCAGCATTCACCTCCAGACATTACCCACCTCGACCTCCCACTGTGCCTCTCACCCACCCTGGGTTGTTTCAGCTGCTACCTCCTCTTCATCCTTCTTAACACAGCTCAAGTCACTTCCTGACCCTTTAGGGGTCAGCCCCTACTGGAAGCATTGAGGCAGAATGGAGGCTGGCCCAGGCCCCCGAAGCTGGCAGATGTCTGGTAAGTGCTTCCCAGGGACAGGCTCCCGCAGAGTTAGTGATAATCTGTGAATGTGTTCCTGTTATCAAGCCCCACTACTAGATGGGGAAGAAGCACGTTCAAAGAGAGTGGGTAGTTTTCCCAAGAACACAGAGCAAATGAATAAGAGAGACTATCTATCTGACCTCAAAACCCGCCTTCTCCAATGCCATTGCTGCTGCTCTTCACCAGAAACTCTGGAAGCGAAGGCTGCGTCTGGACCACAGTCTTCCATCCTCTGTTAGGGGAACAGAGGAGGGGAAGCTGCAGATGTCACTCACTGTTATGGCTGGGCATGGCAGCATTGCCTAAGCAGCCTCGAGTCAGACCCCATGTGCTGGACAAGATGCTCCCTGTCCTTGGAACAGACGATACACTCACCTCCCAGTTCTGCACTGTACACGCGTTCACATGTGCCCAGGGTACACGCTTAGTAGTAGCAATGTGATAGCGGTTATGTTGAAGGATGGGGATTATGAAGAGACTAGAAAGCCGAGCTTCCAAGTCAGACTCTGGGCCTGCATCCACCTCTGACCCACATCAGCTCTGTGACTAGGGTGTGGTGACCTCTCCACCCTCAAGGCTCTGTTTACTCATCTTTAAACTGGGGACTCTCCTGGGTGCAGACAGCCTAAGGATTCAAGGCTGTGGCTCATGCAAACACTTTGTAAACCGAGTCCCCCAAAACCTGCACAGCCCCCAGTGTTTCTTTAATTAATTAGAAGGAAGGACCCAGCCAGAAACTGATTACAAAGTCCCTCCAGGGGCCTCTGCAGGGGTGAGAGAGAGAAGGAAGGAATAGTAGCTCTCCCCTCCCCCACTCCTTCATGCCCCCAAGCAGCTGGTGCCACTCCAGACCCACAAAGGGAGGCTCATTCTAAACAGTTCCTTCTCATGTGGCAGCCACTGGCTTTGCATCTGCCCTGCCCTGGCAAGGCCTGCCTTCCCTGTGCCAGCTGCTCCCAGCTGCCCAGGCTGCTCTGGAGATGGGGCCTGGGTCCCCAGAGGCCTCCTAGTAATATCAGGGCAGTCAATGTAGCTACTCAATGTAGCTACTCTACAGAAAGGGGAAGGGGCAGGGCTGGGCACACAGGGACTCCACACATTCCCTCATCTTCTGGATAGCCTATCTGCTCTGTGTGCCAGGCAGATGCAAATCAGTCACTGGCTGCTCTGGTGCCAGGAGCCGAGACTCTGCTGGCATTGGGGGCCTACAGCGGTGCTGGCTGGGGCTGTGTCTGCTCCAGTTTGCCGGGCCTGCCCAAAAGCAGTGGAAAAACTCACTCCATCCCTGAGTCTCCAGGCCTGATGCTGCCAGGCCAGGGTCCTGCCAGCAGCTGTGCTTCTAACTTGCAGTGCAGCCAGGTCTGCACTGGCTTCACAGTTCTTCCCAGACGATTCTAAGAGTGGCCACAGGTGCCTATGGGGTGAGGTCTCCCATTAGAGAACACAGGGGCACAGGGCCTCTGGGACTAGTAAAAAAAAAAAAAAAAAAAAAGGACTAATGCCTTTTCTAGAGAATGAGTTTTACTACCTTGTGGCAGAGATGGAAAGGAAGACAGAAGGAAAGAAGCAAGAAAAGGAAGAAAGGAAAGAAGGGGGAAGGAGGGAAGAATGAAGGAGCTTGCATCTATTGAGTGCTTACAGCATGCAGGCAGGACTGACTGCTCCTGATTGCCACCCACACAGCCTTGAGATCCAACTTGGGACTCTGTCTCATCCCTTCCATCTGCTCCTCTGAGGTTCTGGAGGGCAGGGACTGTGGGTCATGTATTCCATGTCCCTGGGAACTAGCCATGGCTTGGTCCAGGTAGGTGTTCTGAGGATAAGGGCTGAGTGAAGCTGAATGGCTGAGCCACACACCTTGTACCGGACACCTGGAAGCAGGACAAGAGGCAAGAGGAGGCAGGAGGGGTTGTGGGATGGAGAGATGGGTCTGCTCTGGCACTTGAGGGCATTACACCAGGCTTGTGACCTGTAGCCTACCTCCTTCCCAGTCAGGGGCACACACACACACACACACTGGATGAGGAGATGGCCCAGCAGAGGGGGAGTCCAGATCCCAGCAGCACAGACAGAGAATGCTGAGAGTGGAGGGTTACTAGAATCAGGCTGAACACTACCACTCAGGCTTCCTGAGGTCCCTTTGAAGACCAGCTTTCAGCCCTCCAGCCCCAGGCTGGCCAATGGCTAGAGCAGGTCACGACCTCTGCTCCCAGAATCTTGGATCCCTCATTTTTCAAAGAAAAGCGTAAGATGTTTGCCGGTGCTAACACTCTGCTCTCCCTCTGCTGGTGGCCCCACAGATCAGGAAGCATCTGATCTTCGCCAAACACTGTTTCCTGGGCAGGGCAATGCCATCCTTGGTCCCTTCACTTTCAGCGGCAACCAAGGGCTGATGCTGTGATTAAGGCAGGAGGGAGAAGGCTGGCCTACAAAGAAGGGCATAGGTGTGGTGACAATGTTCCCCTTTCCTAGAGTCACTGTTCAGACGGGAGGTGGCTGTTGTTGAGGGTGGCCTCTACTCACATGCTCACCCCTAGGTCCTGCTCATGTACAGCTGGCCCCTGTCACTCAGGGTACAGAGTGATCTCCAAGTTAGCCACAGGGCCTAAAAAGCTCAACCTTCCTAAAGCTGCAGTCCTTTAATACAGTTCCTCAGGTTGCGGTGACCCCCGACCATAAAATTCTTTGTGTTGCTACTTCACAAGCATAGTTTTGCTACTCTTAGGAATCACAATGTAAACATCTGATAAGCAACCCCAAAGGGGCAGACACCACCGGTTGAGAACCACTGCTTTAACTCTTCACAGCACACAGGAGGCTGGGCAAAGCCAGCCAGGATAAGGGACCTCTTCTTAGGCCCACAAGCCGTACCTCTGGTCATAGCTCAACCAGGAGCCAGGCAGAGACCCGCATAATGCCTCCACACAGTCCACAGGCTTCCTTTCCACCCATGAACTTGCACTCTGCACACAGTCCTGATACCTTTTCTGCTCTGCTCTTCTATCTGACTGCAGCTCAGATGTTGCGAGGTTCGGGGAGCAATGCCAGCACAGCACGTCTCAGGGACTGGACCTCGACAGAACACTAGGAAGGGAAGGCACGAGAACTGAGCGTGAATGTGGTCTGGGCTCTCCTTAGAGGGCTAGTGTCACAGGGGCAAAAGCAGCGGTGCGGCTGTGACCGGGTGTCTGCTGGCTGGGAAGCTGCTCCTGCTCCCATAAGAAAGATGTCCCAACATGCCACTAGGCCAGAAGGTCACACCGTGGCTGTGTCACTAGTGGTACTTAAGGCAGAGGCCCCTCCACAGCTTCCTAGGCTTTTGGTACAGTGGCTCCACATGGGCAAGGAGAAACACCGAGTAGAAAGTGGGAAACTGAGGCTCAGCTCCAGTGAGGAAGTGCCACTGATAGTCTAGCAACTTCCTGCCTGTGTTTGTCCTCTCTCCTCTGCCAAGTCCTTCTGAGAGCTCAGAGCCTGTGATCCAGGCTATCACAGGGGACGGGCAGGACGTCATGACTCTTCACCTGGAGCAAGATGACCAGGGGATCATTGCCAGTTACTCTCTCTTATAGTGATCCCTCCTCCCACATTCTTTGTTGGCATCTCCTTTTTAATCTGTGAGTAACTGCACTGCCTCCAGGTGGCAAACAGTCCCAAGTATACCTTATCAGGGCAGAAGACATGGCCTATTGGAACCAGCTCCTGCCTGAAGCCTGAGGACGAAACAACCGGTCCAAGATCATATCCCCAGTTAGTGGCCAGTCTAGGACTAGAGGCCATGTATTCTCCTCTCGGGGCAACAGAAAAGCCTGTTCACAGCAGGGCCTTCCTGTGCCTTACAGGAATGGGGTTGTGCTGTACAGGGCTGGTGCAGAGAGAGGACAGGGTTAACATGGGGATTTTATTTAATCCTCTGATCTGGCTTAAGCTGAAGCCACATTGGTTTGAGCAAAGAGACAAGAAAGACAGAAGGGTTTGTTGGGGGCTGGGCGGGGAGGTGTCGAGTGTTAGAGCATAATCCTTGTGTACCTAAAGGCAAGATCTGACGGTGGGCTAGCAGGTCCCACTTCATGAACCCCCTGTCCCATTCCTTCCAGAGTCCAGGCCTCCAGGTAGCGTCCCTGTGCCATGGAAGTCCATGGTCGAGACTGCAGAGCAATGGGAAGGTCTCCAGTTGGAGACTTTGACAGACTTGAGGGTAAAACCTCATCCTCCCATAACCATGACCTTAGGTGAGTCACGGCACTTCTCTGAGCCTTGGCTTCTTCCTCAGTTAAATAGAGTTTTACATTCAAGGGAAAAAAGTTGTCTGAACCTGTGTCTGCAGCCGGGAGAGGTTGCCGGCACCTCGGTGTGATGATGCCAGCCTTAGTGCCTCTTCGCCTTACCTGGAGTTACTCCGGCCCCCTCCAGCCAGCAGGTGTGACATTTACAACCTCAGTAATAGTTCCTCAGCCTAACGACATCAGCGTTCAGCTAAAGCACTAAGCACCCTGCCACTTGAGACAGCCAGCCTGACAGAAGAGGCACCCTAAGCCCAGGCAGAGGCTCCCCAGCTCTCCAGCGCACATTCTGATAACGCCCCCAAGTCCCAGAACTGAGAGCGACAAGGTCTGAAGTGGAGTCCGAGCCGGAGTGAGCCTGTCACTGGGGCGCCGAGCCGATCAGAAGATTCTAGAAAGGACACCGCAGCCTTTCCCAGCTGGCTCTGACCACAGCGGGTTGCCTGTCCTGCTTGCTTTCCACCTCCCCAGATGCGAGAGCCAGCTGAGCAGCTGGGAAAGGTGGAGTCTGGCCTGAGGTGTGTGGATGGCTAAATCGAGGGCCACGGCCAAGCCCGCTGCCAGGATGTGAGGTCTGGACTCCGACAGAGCCTGGAAGAGTACAGTTCATAGCCTTCACTGCCCCCCCCCCCGGCCCATCTTATCTCTGTCCCAAAGCAGGCCTAGCCCTCCCCAGTAGAGGCTCAGGTCAGCCTTAGCCTGGGCTCATCCCACTGCCTCAACGGGATTTCCTCTTAACTCCATCCTTTCTGAGGCAGGGAAGATAGTCCAAAAAGTTCTTCAACAAACCTGAGCTCCTGTGACCAGCCCAAGAACCTCCTCCAATCTGGGGTCTGCCAGGACGCCCTCCCCCCCCCTCCCGCTTCTTCCCTGCCACGCTCCTGCCCACCCCACCCAGATGCAGTAGAATGTTCCCTGTCTCTGGCGGCTACTCATGGATCTGGGCAGCACCTCCACGGGGGAGCTTGGGAACGGGGCCGGGCTTCTGGGGTACACAGCAGAGGCGGGCAGGTGGGGTGTAGCTTCCCTTGTGAGCCCGACCAGGTTTGGCCGGCCCGTCCCTGCATCATCAGCGTGGGGCCCCTCAGTCCTCTCGGCTGACACCGGGGACAGCCAGAGCACCCGCCAGCCCGAAGCAGCTCTCCAGGGGTTAAAACTGCAGCATCTTCCACAAGGATTAAAAAATGCAGCCCCGGGGCGCGCAGGGATGTGGTCCACACGGTCCAGAACAGCTGCAAAGGAGCATCCCCTCCCGGCATCCCGCAGTCCCCCGGGGGCCGAGCGACTCCTAGGAGCCGGAGCGCGCGCGCTCAAGATCCCTTCCTGCGCCCCTCAGCCCCGGCCCGGGGGGCTGCCGCGGACTCCCAGAGCGGCGACGATCTGCGCTGCTTACCTTTGTGACAGTCATGCAGAAAGCGGGCAGCGGGGCCGGGCGCGGGCGGCAGCGAGAGGCTGGGCCGGGCTGGGGAGCGTGCGCTCGAGAGGCCGCTGGCTGATGTCAGCCACGGCCGAGCATCTATAATAGATGAGGCCGCCGCGCCGCAGGAAGGCGAGGCAGGAAGAAAGGCGGGCGGCGGGCCGCGAGGGGGGCGGGGAGGACCGACCGGGGACTCGCTACAAAGAAGAGGCGGAGGCAGAGGCGGGAGCCTAGTCCCGGCGCCTGGCGGTCCCCAGGCCCGCGCGTCCAGGCGCTGCCGCTTCAGGCTCCTGGCACCTGCAGCCGGGGCCGTGGGCGGGGACCCGGCCTTCGGTGCCGCGTTGGCTCTGGGCGCTGGTGAAGTCACACGCTGGACGGGCGCGGCGCGCCCGGAGAAGCCTTCCCCAGGTCCGGTCGCCCCCTGGAGGTTCTCAAAGTCCACCCGCTATGGGTCCCACAGCTGCCACACCAGTCCAGGGTGGTCAGGAGGGCTCCTGGAAGCACTCCTTTGCATCTAAGTCCTCAGAGATGAGCTCGCCCAAGGCCAGCGTGGTCCATGTTACATTGGAAGAGACAGGACAGGGGAGGAAAGTGACTTGGACAGGGGCATAGGGCCCAGTTGGCTTGCTAGACTCTGCTTGGTGGGAAGCTTCTTCGAAGCCTTTCTTTGTAGACCCTGCGTTGTATAGTCATAGGGACACACAGGGATCTCTCTACAGGAGAGATAGGACTGACCCTCCTCAAGAGCGTCCACATCACTGTTTGGGGAGATGACAGGTGCCGGTGTTCTGTGTGAACCATGGCCAGGTCACCTGCACCTGTAGCAGGTACAGGTATTTGAAGTACAATTGCCTGAATGTGGCCACCAAGTACCTAGACAGAACCGGTTTGAGCTGCAGCCACAGAGGATGGAGGAACGAGGGAGGTACTTGGGGTGAGGGAGTGAGGCACCTCACTCCCTTCTCGGGCTCTGAACTGTGCCACCTGCTCTCAGAATTTCTTCGCTGCACTACACTGGAACAGCCAGACCCAGACCACATCTGAGCACCTGCTGTGGAGGAAAGTGCAGGGGAACAGGGAGGTGGGACGCTTGCCCCGCCCCCTCCTGGCTCTCCTCTACACCAGTACTACAATCCCAAGTGACAACATCTGGGAAGCGCATTGCTATAGATCCCAATGTTGCTATTTACAGGTTTCGGTTTTGGTTTCAGTTTTGGCAGCCCTAAGAGTAGGCAGATTTGGGAGGGATAACTTGGGATGGCAGTGACAGCCAGGACTTGAGTCTGTGAGCTGCAGGGTTCCTCCACAGCTTGCTGCCATCTTTGGACCTCTTATGCATTTTGGGAGGCACACAAACACCTGTCAGTCTCCTGGGGCCTTGAAGCAACTCACTAGGTCTCTAGGGAGAGAGCAGATGTAGCCTCAGGCCTCAGGCTTTGGCTCTGTGCCCTACCCCTCCTAGGTGTAGTCATGTGAGACCTCAAGTCTTCCGTGGCCCAGGACGCCCACCTGATTCTCTGCACCTGTCCAGCTGTACCGCATTTCTGGAGCCCCACCGTTACCTGACACTCCAACCACAGATCTGTACACTGGTACACTTAGTTCAGAGTGTCTGAGTTTGTTTTTTTTTTTTTTTTTCCCATGTGTTGCATAGAAGGGAGCTAGCTGGCCTCCAGGTATGATTTCTCTTCCTCTATCATCCTGTCTCGATAGTAACAAAAATAAAGGCAAAGAATTTTGAGAAGGATACCCATTGTTGACTTCTGGCCATGACACACATGTACACACACACACACACACACACACACACATACACACACACACACACACTCAAAGACCGGGTGTATCTCAGTGACCGAATGCTTGCCTAGTATGCATAAGGCTCCAGCAAATACTTAATGTCGCCAAGAACAAGTCACGGATGGTATAGAGGAGCTGGGGAGATTGGCTTAGTCAGTAGGTTGCCATTTGAGCAATGAGGCCTGAGTTCATATCCCCAGCACATGCTAGTACTCCTTGTGTGGGGCCGGGGAAGATAAAAAGACCTCTAGAGTGTGCAGACAAGCCCATCTAGCTGAACAATGAGCTCTGGGCTCAGTGAGAGACCCTGTCTCAATAACAGCAAAAATAAATGTCCCAAGAATTTTGGTTTCTTTGAAAAACACAGAAATAATTATGGGAATATGTTTTTGTTTTAATCCCAGGTTAAGATGAAGCTGCTTCAGATCGTCCACAGCAGCTGACTATGATTTGCTTCGTGCTTTAGCAGGATCGTGATTTTGCCAGCTGCAGATAGTTTCTGGGACTATGTGACACTTGGTAATCTGGGGTCTTGCAGAGGGAATACAAATGCTATGGACCTGAGAGGCAGATTGGTTGGTGTGGGCTGAGGTTTGTTAAGTAGTCATAAGCAAAAAAGAAACAACTAGAAAAAATTAGATATCCTGAAAACAAAGATCAAACTTGCCCCAAGAGACTCGACGTTCATAACTATCCAATGATAATGTTGCCCCCTTTCCCCTCTATGTTTTTTCTCTCCTGTTTAGTGTTAGTGAAAGGATAGAAAGGATAGAGAAGGGTGGAAGGAAAGATCGGTTACAGTAAAGGCAGAGAATGATCAGGAACCCAGTGTTGACTCTGGCCACCATAAACATGTGCACATATACATACATACACAAAGATAGAGTGCACCATAGCTCCAGGTTCAATTACCAGCAACACACACACACACACACACACACACACACACACACACGTGCGCTAGCTACAATTCAAACAAAATTGTTCTGCTAACAGAAGAAATGTAGACTAGACCCATAAAAACATTTTCCATCAGCCAATTGACCACTATCAGAAGGATTTGGATTTCATGTTGGAACAGTAGTCTTGAGTAGGTGACCCTTAAGACAGGAGGATGGATTCATGCCAGGCTACTCCAGCCCTATGACCCTACTAGAAAGCATTGATGGGCCAGCCAAGAACACCAGCAACCAACACCCATCACCCATCTCACTTCTCATCCTAGATTGTCATCCTCAGCTACCCAGCATGCCTCTTGGCACCTTCTCCACTGTCGGCTGTTGTTGTGGGCTCTGGGAATAAGACGAATACTTAATGTCATCTTGAGCCAAATGTAATTGGGAACATCAATCTGCCATCCCCAGGACCCACGTGACAGGCTAAAAAGACAGAGAGGAGACAGTGGATCCCTCGCATGCTGCTGGCTCACTTCTCCTCTCACATCTTCATCTCTGCAGACAGAAAGGGAATCTGGATAAGCAGAATGCCCCAGCAAGAAGCCCAGTTGTCTGTTGCCATGAGTAGGATCAGCCTGAAGGAGGGTCTCAGAGCTGTGAGCATCCCTGGTGCACTGTCAGTACCTCCAGGCCTGTGCTCCAGACAGTGCCTATCTTGGTTTGGTCCACTTGGAGCCAAGCTTGAGAACACACAAGTGGAGTCAGGGGGTTCAACTGGAAAGAGACCCCAGGAGTGGAAGAGGAGATACATTTGCCCCCAAAGTTGGCAAAATGTGTTTTCAAGGGCACTGCTGGGGCCTGTTGGAGCAGGCTGCACAGTCACCTGGCTGCTGCTGATCATGGAGGGCAGAGGGCTCAGCTACACTCTTTTCCTCAGTGCCATGCTTTGGGGCAGGGAGCCCAGGACCTTCCATTTTAGGGCATGTCCTAGACAGAAGTGGGGGAGTCGCTAGCTCTTACTCCGTAGCTGTATTCACGTAGCTCCAGGCTGAGCTCTGTGGATCATGCAGTGAACTACATGTAAAATCAAACAGGCTGAAGGCTACAAATCCTGAGGTAAGGAGGAGTTCCCGCCATCAGCTACAGTGTCTTTCAGAGGCTTTCCCATACTCTCTCCTCAACCTCCAGTGCCTTTCTCCCTTGCTCTTAGCACAACAAAACTTGTATTCATCCTCCAAAGCCCAGCTCAAATGGCCTCTCTAGGCAGATCTCCTGATGCTCCCCGAGTCACACTGTTATAACTTCTGTTTTCTTGTCTCTTTTTATGAGCTATGACTACCCTGCCCCCTTCTCTCTCCAGACAGACACCTCGGGGATTCTGGGTAGCTTCCAGCTATCTCTTAGAAGGCTTTCCTGGGCATCGTTAACACCTGCTCCACAAGCCATCTGACTTCTGTATGTAGCAAGGCGTCAGGTCCTCTAGACACGAGGCCATTTGGGTAGAAAGGGAGGAAGACTTATTCCCAGCCAGCAGGAGGCTCCAGTTTCCTAAGAAGACTCACTGAAGTAGGCATCCCCTGGGTACTAAAGACAGAAACTGTCCTACAGCAGGAGCCAGAGAGAGAGAGAGAGAGAGAGAGAGACAGAGAGAGAGAGAGATGGGGGCGGGAGATGGAGTGAAGGAGCCAGAGAGACAGAGACCATCCCCTGGTCCCCACCTCCAACAGGCCATCTTCTAGCTGCCCTTGGCTGCTCAGCCTTCCAGCTCTGGCAGTGTTGCTGGCCCCATGGCAGCAGCCCAGCCTCCCCTGCCCCCATCTTCCCTCAGCTCAGCACTTTTCTTCTTCACTGGGCTTTGGCTGCTTGCCTCCGGTGCTCACCATCTGTCCTCTAGCTAGGGGTTCCTGCGCTTCTGCTCAAACACATGGAGCTGCCTTTTGTAAACATTTTCAGAGGTTCCTCAGGCTGAGGAACAGTCCTCGGGACCTGCTTCTGCCCTTTGTTCCTGTAGGTCTACTGTCTCGCATAACCCTTGGTGCTGTTTCTTCATCCTTTCCTCCATCTCTGCCTCCTCCAGGAAGTCCTCTCAGTGCATCCAAGGAGGTTTCAATCCCCAGCCTCAATGCTACTCTGATCCCACTCTGTGTGCTTGATTAGGATTTCACTTTTCCTCTCTCTATCTCTTTGCCTTTGTCTCTCATCTCTTTGTGTATCTCTGTGCTTCTCTCTCTCTCTCTCTTTCTCGTGTGTGTGTATGTGTGTGTGTGTGTGTGTGTGTGTGTATGTGTGTGTTTCACTTTCTGTGAAATGAATGAGTGAGCGACAGGACTGCAGGGCTGGTCTTCTGCCTGGCAAGGCCTGGACAGGGCAGCTGCTTTGCTCCGTCAGCTGCTGCTCACTACTTCCTGTTTATGATTCCCAGGGCTGCATTTTTCCATCTCCATCTCTTTGTCTTGCAGCCTTTCCCTGGGCACCTTGCAGTTCAGACACTCTTCTTTCTGTGGTTTTAATCTCTCCACATCCTGTGCCTTTCTCACTGGGAGTCCTACCTGCTGCTGACCTCTTGCCATGGACCCTCTCTCCCTTGCTCTCCTTCCAGCCCCACCTCCAGCGCTGTGCCTGCCCATCTCAGCTCTGTACCTTGTCCCTCTCATGCCTGCGTCAGCTCTGTCACCCTGTGACTGTGGCTCCATCTTCCTCATCTGCAGGTGCCTGCAGAGGCCAGAGGTGACAGGCCTCCTGGAGCTGAAGGTACAGCAGATTGTGAGCCACGCAGTGTGGGTGCTAGGAACTAAAGTGGAGACCTGGAAAGAGGAGGGCAGATGCTTAGCCACTGAGCCACCCCTCTGGCCCCCGGCTCCTCATCTTTGTCTCACTTTAGGCTTTCCCTCATTCTCCTCAGCTTTTCTCTACTGCTGTCATATGGACACTCATCGTACTGACTTGGGTGGGCAGGATTTAGGCAAGCAGGACCTTCCTTCCTCTCCATCTTCCTTCACCCTCATCTTCAGGGTGAAAAGTGATGGGCCACCTGACAGTATGCAGGCCTGGAGCCTAGACAGGGCTACCTCCACTGAGCTGCAGGCTCTTGGTCCCTGACCGTGTCTGTAAGGTTGAGACTGTCTGTATGTGTGTGTGTGGGGGGGGGGGCTCTGCTCTCATGTACACTCATGTATGAGACTGGGTAGTTGGGGTCCTCCCAGACCTTTGTTCTCCAAGGCTGTCCCTGGGGCCCCAGTAGTAAACAAGCTTGGTCAGTGTGGGAAAACAGATGGCTGGCCTGGAGGGCTCCTCCACAGCACTGTGTAGGCAGTTTCCAAAATCCTGCTTCCTGTTTACAGAGTACAGTGGTGAAAAGCCTGGATCCAGAGGCCTGGGTTCAAATTCTGCCTGCCCGCATCTCAGTTGCGTGGTGTGGGTAGCTAAACCTCTCACACTTCACGCTCCTATCTGGCACAATGGTCTCGGTCTTAGAAATCTCCTACCTGGGGTCAGTGAGCTGGCTCAGCAAGTAAAGGTGCCCACTGCTAAGAATGAGTGCTAAGAGCTCACTTCCCAGAACCCACATTGTAGAAGGAGAGGCGTGACTCCAGTGAGTTGTCCTCCAGCACCTCTCTACTTGTATGCTGTGGCACGCACATACTCCACAGGAAGGAAGGAAGGAAGGAAGGAAGGAAGGAAGGAAGGAAGGAAGGAAGGAAGGAAGGAAGGAAATGTGAAAGGACTAAACACCTCTGAGAGAAAGCGGAGGGCTCTGGAGCCACCCCTTACAGCTGCTATACACTGCAAGGCAGCAGGGTGCCCCTGTTAGGCACTCCTGGAGTGAGGGTAGAAAAGACGACTATTGCCACCTCCATGTCTTAGAAAATAAAATGGAGGCAGTGTGGCCACCTGGCTTGCCTAGGCCCACAGCATCTGCAGCAGGCTCAGGGTCAAGGCACGGCTCCAGTTTGGCCGTGCATCGCACGCCTACCTTTGGCAGGTGACCTGTTTAGCAGGACGGAATCTCATCTTGGCGACATCCACTGCTCCAGAGCTCTGCTCCCTGTAGACACAGAACTCAACTTGCAGGGTCCATTAAGGATCAAGGACAAAGGGGGAAGGGAACCAGGGCTCCAGTTCCAGGTCTATGAGCATAGGGCTTACAAAACGCCCACAGCCACCCAGACTCAGTTTCTGTCCACAGACTGGGATTCAGAAACCTGCATACATCTTAACTGGTGAGGGGGAAGGGAGCTGAACAGCTTCCACAGCGCAGCCTATGGGATAAACTGAAAACCAACAGGAGACAATGACAGATTCATTATCACGCATGAGGTGTCTTGGGAGCCTGAGGGCTCAGATCCCCTCCTCAGTGGCAGAGGGAGGCGGCTCCCGTGTAATGGCATCCATCTGTGTCATTACGTTTTGAGACAGGGTCTTTCAAACCCAGAGCTCAGGAGTTTGTCTAGACTGGCTGGCAGGGGACCCCCTGGGACTCGCCTGTCTCTACCTTTCCCAGCTCTGGGGTTACAGGCACGTGCACCCAGCTCTTTATGTGAGTGCGCAGGATGCAAACGCAGGTCCTCATGCTTCTGCAGCAAGCGCCCCACCACCTGACCCATCCCCTGCCACGGCTAGATTTTTTTTTTTTTTCAAAAGGACAGTTTCTCTCAATGTCCCCGATGACCACTATAAAACATGCACAAGGAATGTACTCAGGGTGGAATATTCAGTAGAGTCTCTTGACGCTGGCCACTCCCACCCTCTGCAGCTGCCGCTCCCAGGAGTACTGTTCCAGAGGGCTCAGCAGAGAGCCTCTCGTCACAATGGGCCACTCTTACTGTGCCCTGGATGTCAGCAGTGCTCATCAGAGGGAAAGGCCTGCTGCCCTGACAGTCACCAGCAAGCACCAGCAAGCCGGGGTGGAAACTGGGGTGCAAAGCAGATTCCCAGCCTATGGCACCTTTGGGACTCAAACATTGGCACTGCCTGGAATGCTCTCTGAGGATGAGCACCATCCCAGAACTGGTTAGAAATGCAGATTCCCAATCCCCACCCCCAGGACTGCGGATCAGAAACTCCTGAGGAGTGGAGGAGGCTCCAGGGCCTTCCTCAGACTGCAGAGCACTGTGAGTGCCCTATCAGATAAGGCTGTGTGATGTCATGTCACCCTGCCTCCCGAGTCACACAGATGGACTCTAGTCTGGACTTCAGTACCTGAGCTGGAGGCTTTTATAGCCGTGCTCTGAAGACAAGGGGCCCACAAGGATGACAGAGAACAGAGGTAAGGTGACGTGATGGATAGAATGCTGAGAGGGACAGGAGCTTTGACAGTTGCTCCCTCTTGCCCTTAAGATGCCCTCAGTGATGGGAAGAGCAGGCACCCTGATTGCCTCATGGGAGAGGCCTCCTCTATTTGGAGAGCAAGAATGTGGCCTCAGAGACCAGGAGGAAGACACCGAGTTCCACATGTAGGCCAGAAGCCCCTCCCCAGATGTCTCCTCTTCTAGAACAGCATCTCTAGGTCTGCTCCCTCTGGTCCCCTGAGCCTGGCCCAGTAGTGAGCATTCTTCTCCCTGTCCTGGAGGAGGGACTCTCTTTTAAAGAGAGCCCCTTTCCTCCACCCAGCAGCACTGTCTGCCCTCTCCCACCACTGAGCTCCTCAGACTTGGCACCTCCTCAAGATGACGTGCCAAGCTTGACAACCTGAGTTCCAACTCCAGAATACACATGGCAGGAGAGAAGAGAGTCTCAGGTGTCTTCTGACCTCATCATGTATGTGTGCACACCTGCGCACACACAACAGGTAAATAGCAAAACGCTTTTGAAGTGCAGATTTTTTGCAAGGGCCAAGAACCATCGGCTCCTGTTGAGGTCCGGAAATCACCTCTCTGGGTTTTATTGTCAACATGCCTTTCCTGATTAGCTTTTTATCCCCACTGGAAGGACAGGGTAAGAATGTCGCTCTTATTCCCAGCACCGAAGCTCTTGAGGACCTGACTGTACTGAAGCCATATGCCTCTGCTTTTTATGGGACTCAGCGTACCACCCAAAAATATGACTTTAGGACACCAGAATATGCCACCTCAAAATACACTTCCTTGATGTATTTTGAGGCAGCTATTCTGAGGAGCTGAAGGCACAGCAATGCTGGAAAGCTGTATTTCTGTGGGAGAAATCGACATCCACATTGGTAAATTAGATCAGAACGATGGCTGCTCCCGACAGCTTCTATCACCTAGGAGACGTTCTCTGCACAAGAAGCCCAGCGTTACCCGCCCAACCCCGCTTTCTCATGACTTGTCTCTAACACGCTCAGAAGCCCCAAGTCCCCACAATTCCATTCTGTATTTCAGGACACTATGTAAATGACAATTATCTGACCCATCTTTGGGCCTCCTGTGGGACTCCCCAACACACCAACATAATTAAGTACGCTTCGCCCCAGATCACCTAGCTTATGTCAATCTAATTCATAGCCCCAAACATGCGCCTTCCTTCTCTCTGGAATAGTGTGATCAGCCTTGAGAACTGGGGCTCGCTCCTCTGTTTTCTTCTAGATGATCACTTACCTTCCAGCAATAGAAACGTCCTGGTTGATGTTCATGGTTAAAGAACAAGGGTTCCAGTGGCAAGCGAAGATCACCAGATGTTCCGAGTTTTGTAAATCAGAAGAAAGATGATTTAACATTAGCATCTTAACCCCTCAGGAGGGCTTTTCTCTGACTTTAGAATGCCAGGGTCAGGTGTGGTCAGGCATACTTTTAATCCCAGCCCTTGGGAGTGAAGATTGCAAGTTCAAGACCCAGCTGGGCTACATAAGGAGTTGGGCCAACCTGGGCCAAATAGTAAGATCCTATCTCAAAAAAAGCAAAAACATCAGTGTGTGTGTGAGTGTGTGTGTGTGTGTGTGTGTGTGTGTGTGTGTGTGTGAGAGAGAGAGAGAGAGAGAGAGAGAGAAAGAGAGAGAGAGAGGGAGGGAGAGAGAAGGGGAGGATAAGAACCTCAGGTGTCACTCCCCAGTACCTTCCTTCCTTCTTACTCTGTCCTCTTGTGTATTAGGATTTTGCCTACATGTTTTATGTCAAGTTTACCCAGAGCACCTGCCCCATCCCAGATGACTTATGCCCTGTGGCACAGAAAAGGCCTATGGGGCAGGAATAGCCACTGTCAGTGGAGAGGGACGGACTAGAGGAGCATCTGGAGCCACAGGGTGTGGAGGCTGCAGAGGAAGCTAGAGTTTGCAGTCCCTGCAGGAACCTCCTGCTGGTGCCCGAAATCTAACAGGGTCCTCCCCAGAGAAGAGGTTTTGGGTGGTAACTAAGAAAGACTGGGGTTTGGTTCAATGACAGAGTGCTTGCTTACTGTGTGTGTGTGTATGAGAGAAAGAGAGACTTTAAAGCCAGTCAACTTGAATCTAAATCCTGCCCCCCCCCATCCTAGCTCTGTGACTTTAATTGAATTACTTAGATCCTCTAGCCACCAACTTCCTCCTTTGTCAAAAGTGGGTAATGACAGCATACAAGCCTGTCCATAGCCTGGTACAGGGACTTCCAGAACAGGGGCTCAAAATCCAGTAGCTGTGTCCCACCCCTAAGGCGAGGCTCTGAAGGCTGAGGGAGCAGCTGTCAGTGGATTGCTTGTGTACACAAAGACCTGCCTTTGATCACCAGAACCCATATTTTTAAAAAGCTGGCGTGGCAGTGCATCCCTCTTGGCCTTCTCTGAGGGCTCACCAGACAGAGAGCTCAGACCACATGGTGAGCGCTAGGCCAGTGAGAGACCCTGTCTCAAAAACTCCCAAGTTGGCTGCTGTCTAAAGGATGACACCTGGGCTTGGCCTTCGGCCTGAACACATGTGAAACTGCATACTGGGATTTGAATCAAGCTTCCTTGTACTGGTGGTTACATGAATAAGACATGTTGACAGCACTCCAGAGGCCCTGACTATTTTAAACCTCACTCATATCCTAGCTCTCACTCCTCTTCTCACCCAGTGGGGCACCTCAGGCGGCCACGGGCGCTGCTTGGTTTTAGGGCACAGAGCACAGTGCCAGGGTGCTGCTGTCAGCAGCTTCCCACAGAAGCACAGGAAGCTGCAGAACGGGCTGTAAGAATTTGTTAGCGCCAATTAACACAGGGAGGCTTTCTCCCTCCTATCCAGACTCAGAGAAGTGAGGACCTGGGGCATGTCAGCCAAGGCTGCGTGTCCCAGCAGCGCCCAAGCAGTTTGCAGCCAGCTTGGCTGCAAGGTTCCAGAGCGTGAGAACAGACACAGAGGATATATCAGGCCAGGTTCTCTAGGCCTTTAGACAAGCACCTTTCTGAATCAGTGGTCTGAAGAGAGTATCTGACCCCAGGAGTTGAGCTGTCTGCTTCCACACAAAAGGTCCTGGAGTAGGGTTTCTAGTCCCCTACACTGCTGTTTTTATTATTATTACTTTGGTTTTGTTTTTTGAGACAGGGTTTCTCTGTGTAGCTTTGGTTGTCCTGGACTTGTTTTGCAGACCTGGCTGACCTCGAACTCACAGAGATCCACCTGCCTCTGCCTCCCCGAGTGCTGGGATCACAGGTGTGCGCCACCACGCCTGGCTACACTGCTGACTCAATCACTCATGCATTTTTGAAAGCAATTAATGCCAACGAATGTGGAGGAGCACACATTTAATCTCAGCACTAGGGAGGCAGACGTGGCAGGATCTCTGAGTTCAAGGCCAGCCTGGGCTCCATGGCGAGAAAGTTCCAGGGACTCGAGGACTAAATGAGAGACCCCGCTTCAAACAAGCAAACAAAAAGACAAACAAGCAAAGCAAAAACAAAATACCAAATTTAGAAGTAAAAGATCAGAAAGAGAGCACCAAGAAGATTGGTTTACAGGGTGAAACACTGCCCAAGCGTGAGGGCCAGAGTTCAGTTCCCCGGCACCCATGTAAAAGCTGAGTAGGAATGGCAAGTGGAGGTGGAGACAGGACGCCAGGGCAAGCTAGGATAGCCGACTCCACAAGCCCTGCATTTAGTGAGAGCAAGCGAGCACACACCACCTCCTTCTTCGTCAATCTCGCTATACATTTGCCAGTTCTCTGGGTCTCAAAGAACCAGCCTTCCCTTGGTTTTCTCTGCAGCTTTTCAGATCTGTTTTGTTCATCTCTGTTGTAATTTGTGTCAGTCCCTTCCCTCTTGTTCTGAGTTTGGTTTGTGCCTCAGTTTGCAGCACCTTAGGGCGGAGAGAGACCCTGGATCTTCTCCTCCAGTGCAGGCCTGGATCACTGTAAACGCCCCTCTAAGGACAGTTCCCAGTGGATCCTAGAGGTTTTCATATGCTGTACTTTTGCTTTGTCTCCAAGAATTTTACTCCTTCTCACCTCCCCATTTCTCTGGTAATTTTGTTTTTATTGACACATTGTTTGATTTCCAGGTATTTGTGAAATACCAGCTTTTCTTCTGTTGTCATTTCTTGTTGTGGTCCACTGTGGTCAAAGAATGTGCTTTTGGATGATTTCAGTTTTTATGGCCTTCTCTGTGGCCGGCTGCTGTTGGGTGGTGTTTCTTTGTAACAGTCTGTTTGCTGTTGCTGTAGCAGAACACTGCAGACAGAGTAATTTGTGAGCAAAAGAGGTGGCCGGTCTTACAACACTGAGAGGGTCAGAGCCTGCTCGCTGATGAGGGCCCTACCAGTCAGTCACAAATCAGTGTGACATCACCCAGTGAGAGGAGCTTAGTGTCCTAGCTCAGGACTCTGCTCCTCTTTTTATACAGCCATGTTCCCCTCAGACAAATGCTCCAGCGGTGTGACCCCATGAACCTGACCATCCCCCACAGGTCCCACCTCCAAAAGTCACAGTCAAACTGGGTTTTGCTCCTCTTAAGTCACAGCTCATGATGGGGAGTAACTTGCAGTGGGCATGGCTGGGATTGCTCAAACCACAGAGTCTCCTTGAGCGAGAGTGTTGCTCAGCCCTGTCTCTGCGCTGACCTTACCTTTGGCTGTTCTCTGCAGGGTTGAAGGTGAGATAACATTTCTATTGTAGAATTTGTCTTGGTTTGTTTGTTTGTTTGTTTGTTTGTTTTTTGGTCAATATTTGCTTCATATATTTGGGGGCTCTGTTGTTGGGCATTTTATATATTTACAGTTATTAAATCTTCTGATAGAGTTTTATTATATCTTTTTTCAAGATATAATATTCTTTTTTTGTCTTTGTAACAATTTTAATTCAATGCCACTTACAAATATTGGTTATTATTTATGAGGCATATTTTTATTTATCTTTTCATTTATTCTACTTGTGTTCATGATGGGCTTCAATATACACTTGCCAGTTTAGCAAATAAAACACAGGCTGCTTAGTTATATTTGAATTTCAAAAAGCAGTGAGTAATCGTTTTAGTACAAGTACTTTCTGGGAAATACCTGAGGCTCATTTATGTTAGAATTTTTACAATCTGAAATTCTAATTTTTATGTGGGAACACTATGCCAATGAAAATGTAGAGTCAATCTATTTATTTATTTATTTAATGTGCATTTGTGTTTTGACTATATGTATATCTGTGTGAGGGTGTCAGATCTTGAAGTCAAAAGAAGTTGTGAGCCGCCATGCGGGTGCTGGGAATTGAACCCGGGTCCTCTGAAAGAGCAATCAGTGCTCGTAACCTCTGAGGCATCTTTCCAGCCCCAGATGGTTCCCAGTATCTGTAGTCCCCTTTCCACAGTTAGGGTATCAGCGGGCCACTCTCCCTCCCATTGTCCTGCTAGATGTGGGGTGTGAGAAAGGTAGAAGAGAAAAACAGTTCAGCCTGGATCCTGAGTCTAAGAACCTAGTTGGTGCTGTCTCTGCAGTTGAGGAGGGGGCACAGGCCTGGGAGGCACAGACAACCACGAGCTCTCTAGCCACCACCTTCCACAGGCATGTGCACACGCATGCCCTCGTCCTGAACATCTTACCAGACAGACATTCCCATGTACAAAAACAGGCCCATCAACATGCAGTAACGGATGGAGACCCTTTCACACCCTCAAACCCACTGAAGCACACTCCACTCCCAGACACATGGCCCCTCACATGTGTCTACACTGGGTGACCATCTGGGCGCTGCTCAAGTATTTCAAATGGCAGATGGGCATGGTGGTGCCTGAGAAGCATAGAAGAGGGATGAACCATGTGGCCTACGAAGCCCTCACCCTGCTCCCTTTTCGCTCCCGCGTCCTTCCCTGCCTACAACCATTTTACCTCCCCGGATTCCCTCAGGCCAGCTGGGCTCTGAAGTAGCTCTTTCAGGCTCCCTTTCCTGAGGCTCAGTTGGCATTGAGAGGTGGCCCTGTGCCGGGAAGTGTGTGAGAGAAGGGCTCCTTCATGACCACACGACTTCATGGTTCCTTTGAGGTAACGCTCCGCTCTGGTCCCATTGTGGACACGGTTCCTGTGGGCTGTGGAGGAGCCATGCCCTATAGTGCCGCTGGAAACCCAGAAGATTACCAAGTTGTTTCAGAGCCTCGGGGTATGGGCTCTTCCCTCCCAGGGTTCCTTGGGGCACCCTGTTCTCCAGCTTTAACCTGCAAGAGAAAGGTTAAAGATGGCCTTGCGGGGACCTCGCTTTCATGCCTTGCCATCTCCCTTTAATAAGGGCTTGAGGTTAGTGCAGGGGCCTACATGGCCCTCTGTCTTTTGTCTACGGTCTCCCCAGAGGACAGCCAGGCTCCTGAGCAGCCTGATGGTTTGGAAGATCGACAGACCAACAGAGGCTTCATCTTTCTCAGAGTGAGGCTGACCACAAGCACTCTGCATTCCTAACTCTGTCTCAACATCTCAGTTGGCACTCCAACGGTCAGATGTGAGATCCACGGTCCTCAGAGCTCTGCGAGCTCTTGCGTGGGACAGGTGCTCCCGAATCCAAAAGAATGTGGTCGGTGTGCCCTCTGGTGGACACTGCTTTGAACTGCACCTGCAGAGTCCCAGGCCTTGGCAGAGCTCGGAGTGGTGTCCCCACATTGCTGTTCCCCAAGAGACCCTGAAAGTCACTGTGGAGACTGGACATTGAGGGAAAGAATTAGACAGAGGGCCTTAGAATCACCTTACTACTGCCAAGGGTTTCTCCTCTGTCCCTTCAGCTCTGCTGTGGGCCCTGGTTAGTGTTGCAGACCCTGCTCCTCTCAAGGTAGGCTGGGACCTGGTCTGGAAATCCACTGACGCTCTCCAAATCACCTGGTGTTCCCACCCAAATCTCTGACGGTAGCTGTGAGAAAACCTCTAGAACTTTCAAAGCCAAAGCCTTCAGGGTTTCTAATTCTGGAACCAGGTGGCTGGTCTTGCTGCACAAGGCGAATCTGCTGAAGGGATTTTTTTTCCTTAAGCAGGAGCTCTGACAAAGCCGGCTCAGTCAGCGTTTATCTACCAAACCCAAAGATGACAGACAAGAGAAGAAGGACATGCTCCTAAGTGGGAGCAGGGCCGTGTCCTCACAGGTCATCCCCGTGACAGAGGCCTAGGGATGGGCTGCAAGGTGAGGCCTGCCCCTGCTAATGTTCACCTGACGTTGTCATACATGGCAGGGTTCCCTCGGCTGAGGGTGCTCCTTCTCTGGACCCTCTGTTTGCTCCTGTGCAAAGCTCTAACTGGCTCTAGAGTGTTCTCTGGCCCCGTGGAGGGTAGCAGCAGGGGACAGGTATTCGATGGCCTGTATCAGCACCCCTTTCACTCAGCCACTTGGACAGAAGGTTTATTCATGACCCTCCCACCCCCCGAAAGGCCAGATCAAGGCCTGAAGTCACCAGGTGTGAAAGTCTAGCCCATGTCTGTGTGCCAGGTCCCACAGGTGGAGCTGACCTTCTGTTTTGTGTGCTCTGGGGTTGCTCTGACCACCAAGGAGGGCCAGGCCTGGCCGCAGGCACTTCTGTCACTGACAAGGACTGAGCTTTGAGAACCAGGCAGATGGCCCGGGGTGACTGGCCTGTGCTGTGGAGTAGAAGCTAAGGGGCAGCCCTGGAGGACGTCGGAGCTCCTCTGGTGCAGCCACATCCTGCCCTGGTATCCTCCGTAGTGTCACCAGACCTTTGGAGTCAGGGACTTCAGTACATTTGTGCCAGATAGAGATGGTGAGGTCAGGCCTCAGGCCCCGGGAGAGAAAGGGGAGACCGGCAGAGCCTGCTCTAGAGTGGACAGTGAGGGAAATGCTGCCACTCAGGTCCTTGCTCCACCAGCAGGATGGGCCTGGGAGGGCCCACTGGACAGGCCACTCCTGTCACTTGGGTGTTCCCTCAGGCTGGGTGCTGCAGTCGGGAGTCAGGCAGGCCGAGCTTCAAGTCCCAGCCGTTTACTGACTGGCCTGATTTCAAGATGGTTAACCAAATATTTTTTCCATATGTTGAAGTAGTGTCTGCTTATTGTAGAAAACGTGCTAGAGGATAGAGGACAGAGGTCAACCAGCTTGAGTGGGCACTCTTTCCATCATGTGGCCTTCCACCCAGAGACTGAATACAGGTCCTCAGGCTCAGCTGAAAGTGCCGTTAGCCATGATCCCTCTGGAGAGCCCAGGTGGTTCTTTTGTTTTTGTTACGTTTGTTTATCTGAGATGAAAACTTTGTGCTGTGTAAGTATGTAGCCTCTGCCGCCTCCCTCCAGCACAGAGTTACCAGAGGCAGTCTTGCTCTGGCCTTTGTCGAGTGGGTTTTGCTGTAACGCATTCCTAATTCCTTGGAGCCCTGCTTAGACATCACCTCCCCCAAGCCTCACACTCGGTGCTTTGAAATGAGACCAATGTATTCTTTCACAGCTCTGGAGGGCAGAAGTCCAAAGCAGATGGCTGCACGGGTCCCTCACTTTGCGGCCTTCCTCACGGAGCTCCTGCCTCGGGCTTGCACGGTCACATCTCTCTAGTTCTTCCTTCTCTTTCTTAGAAGACCCCTGGTTACACCCAGGGCCACCGAGACGATCTGGGTAACTCCCCCTCACACAGTCCCTAACTCCGCCAGGGCCGCAGGTCTCCCTGCCTCAGTGGGTGCTGCGCAAAATTCTGGAGAGGAGAGCATGGCATCTTGGGAGGGCGTTACTCAGCCCACCCCTTCCCGCTCTTCTCCCTCTTACGTGGAGGCGGCGCCCTTCTGGGCCTCCATACTTCCTGGGCCAGGCACATTTGCTATCCGCTTACTTGCCTAGTTACTGTTTGGGACGGCGACCCGCTTGCCTTCCCTGTCCTCGCAGCGCAAGCACCATAGGCGGCACGTTTGTTGGGTGAGTGAGAGCTTGAACAGGAGTCTGGAGGCATGTGATTCTGTGATGAAGCACGGTGCAGAAGGCAGGAGGTGAGGTGAGAAAGGGCCTTAACCTTGCTTGGGGGTCTCCCGTGTGTTCAGGAGGCCGTGTGAAGCGGGGGAGGGAGACCCAGCCAGCTGGTGCTACCAAGACTGGAGCTCATAGGCGCGCTCTGCGCGCTGCGTGCCTCCTGCCTCTGATGGGGCTGTCACCGAGGCAACAGAAGTTGGTTGCTCAGCAACAATGCCCTGCCCCCCAATCCCTCCTAAGGCCATGTGTTTCCCCTGGGAGCTTTGTGTACCCTTTCTGGATTGTGTTCATGCTTAACAAAAATGGGTGTCCTCTGTCCAAATTCCAGCTGCAGGAGATGACAGGGTTGTTTCATGCAACTGTGATGGTCAAGGTCGGGGGGTTAAGGGTCAGAACGAAAGAGAACTGGTGGCCCAGGTGGGGAGAACAGAGACTGAAAACATTTGGGCCAATTTTTTTCCTGAGTACTTTTTTCTTTCCCATTTGAACCAAGAGAAGCTGGAAGGCCATTAATCTAGGAAGCAGAGGTCCCCTTACTCCTGGAGACTGGCCAGGGACAGCAGCCACCAAGCCCCTGCTTAGCCCTGTGGGGACTTGGAGGCTAAAGCTCTCAGAGAGGAGAGGTAGCTGCCAGTGGCACCAAGCCTTGAGCCAGCAGGGGGAGCCCTCGGGAGGGAGAGGTTACATCTCAGCCCCTATCCCCTAAGAGTTGGGGCCTGGGCATTTAAGCGGTAGTGTGTGTATGGGTGTGTATGGGGGCGCATTACACGAAGCGAGCCCCAGAGAACATCCCAGCTCCTGTCCTGGGAGCAGCCTCTTTGCATACGTTGGCCCTCCCCTATTTCATCCTGCCTGCCTGGGAGAATAATTTCGAAAGAGGCTGGACAGGGTCACTGTTGTGGCTAGTTTATGTAAGCTTGACACATGCCAAAGTCATCTGAGAGGAAAGATCCTCAATTAAGAGAATGCATCCATAAGATTGGGCAGTGGGCAAGCCTGTGGGGCATTTTCTTAATTAGTGATTGATAGGAGAGGGCTCAGCCCGTTGTGGGTGGTGCCATCCTTGGGCTGGTGGTGCTGGAGTCTATGAAAGCAGGCTGAGCAATGTTGAGCAAGCCAGTGAGCAGCACTCTTCACGGCCCCACATCAGCCCCTGTCTTTGGGTTCCTGCCCTTGCATGAGTTCTTGCCCTCGCTGCTCTTGATGATGTACTGTTACAGGGAACTGGGGGTGAAACAAGCCCTTTCCTCCCCAAGCTGCCTCCACTCATGTTCCATGACAGCAGCTAAGAGGCAAACACTCTGCGCTCCTCTACCCCAGAGTCAGAAAACTGCTCTAGGAAACAGGTCGTCCTGATCTCAGTGGGCAGCTGTGTTCGCTGGGTATCCCACACCTTCTTGGAACCCGAAGCCTGAAGAAGGAAGGGTAGGGACATGAACGCATCTAGAAGGCTGGGGCTTCTGTCATGGCTGGTGGAAAGCAGGGCACACTTCTTGGGCTCAGTGACCGCCTCTGGAAAAGGAGGGAACTATGCTCTCTAGAACGTCTTCTCGTCAGCTGTGCGCCCCCACAAATCCACCACAAACCCACGCTGTGGAAAACCTGCCCAGAGAAGCTACTGGAAAGATTTGTTCTGAGACAGCACCACCTGCTGGCCTTTCTGAGTATGACGCCAGTCCTTAGAGAACCAGCTCCCTACAGTAGGATGGTTGTTACAAGGCCACATAGGCTCATCTAGTTAAAAACAAAAACAAAAAAAACGTAATAAACTATGTGAGATAAGTACTATGATGTTCTTGTTTTATAGATGATGGTACTGAACTTCAGCGTAAAGGGTCCCAGATTTGAGGGGCAAACAGATTTATGAAGACAGTTTTTAATGGCACAGTCATATGGGTTATGAATTGAGTTCAGGCCCATGAGGGTGAGTGTGGCAAGTCCTCTCTTACAGGTTTCAGGGATGGGGAAGGGGATCTTATTAACCAGGTTCCGTCTGCATCAGGCTTTCTTATTCCCCGGGCGGCATGGGAAGGCAGAAGGTCCACCAGACTTCTAGTTACTGTGTTCAGTGGGCGGAGCTACCTGCAGCTCTGCCGACTCAGGGTCTGTGACCTGCAGGAGGATTGCAGGAATTCAGCCAGAGGTGTGAGGAGGAGGAGGAGGAGGAGGAGGAGGAGGAGGAGGAGGAGGAGGAGGCGGCGGCTAAATGGGAGCCCTTTCCCTTCTTCAGGAATGTTAGCATTGGAGTGTGAGCACAGCCAGACAGAGGACGCCATCTAAGTTATAATTCCACACAAAGAACTGAATTCACCATCCGGTGTCTGGGGGGGGGGGGGGGGGCACAATTAGTGAGACCACAAACTTTGTTCTCAAAAACCCGATGCCTAATGCACAAGACCACGTGGCTTTTCCATGGCTGTAAAAACAAAGCAAAGCAAAAACAAACCAAAACAAGTGTGTGAAGCACTCCAACTAAAAGGTTAAGGAGTGAAGCAAGAAGGCCTGAGACAGGCGTTTCGGGGGGGGGGGGGTAGCCCGCTTATAATCCACAAGTGGTTCCAAGGCCTTGGGGGCAGGCGGGGGAGAGTTGCAGCCTGGCAGGAACAGAGCTCTTTTAAAGAGCCATGTGTGCCCCCTTTGTGGGTACCAGACTTCGAGACAATGGTCCCCAAGGAATTTACCTTTCCCTGGGGACCTCATATTGGGAGAAAGAAAAGCCTGCTGCCAGCTGCAGGGAGACCTGTCTCCAGAAAAGAGACTCCACACTGTCTGACCACCTGTCAGGCAGCCTCGAGGGGAGACTGGAGCCCAGACGGTGATGGGCAACATGGCCACACCTTGGTGGTCTCACTATGCTGCTTCTTTGCTTCTTTTTGAAACAGGAAGGGTCAGGGCCACTGGGCTGCTGCTTCCTGATGTGGCCATGTTGAAGGCATCTCCTTCTCTGCCCTTTTCTGTTGCTTATCTCTTGAACTGGACTGCTGGGGAGGAAGCTGAGCTTTGACTGTTACCAGTGCCCAGGCTCTGACTCTAACAAGCCCAACAACAGTGTGTCAGCCAAAGGACCCTGGTTCTAACCTTGGGGCAGGAGACTGGGTCTTACCGACTTCCAAGGACAGAATGTGCTGACTCCAGCGTGCAGTCTGTAAGAAAGTGACGTCCCATCCAGGCGGTAGCCTCCCTCTCAGGGATATCAGCGGCACCTTGCTGAGAAGGTCAGTGGTCAGCTACCAGCTTCCCAGGGCCGGGATCTCTCACCTGGAAAGTGAGCTTTCAGCAGTGGGCCACACACCCTCCCTACCCACTTCCCTATCTCCTGATTGGGAATCAGACAGTCTGGATCTTTCTGTGAAAGCTCCCCCATCCTGCCATAGGGGAGCTGACTCATCTCTTCAGAGACCCGACTATACTGTCTGTCTCTAGTACCGGGACCTGAACTTTCTTCAGAACCCCAGCCATGCTGTTGCCTGTCTGTCTGCCCACGATGCCCATGATGTTAATAACTTTTCTAATAAATTCATCACTATCTGGTAATCTGTTTCATTGTCTCTCTTGAATTCCCCTGACCCTGCAAACCTTTCAGAGTAACTGTTAGAGATGATTAGTAAGACCCAGGTCCAGGTACCAGGTGCTTATTGGTGAATGAGGTTTTTCTATGTCAATCAGAAGAAGCTATTGGCCAATAACTCATATACAAATGGTAAGATGAAATGAATCACAGTGCTGCCCCAGGAAGGCAGAGCTCTCTTCCACCACCACCATGTGCCCAGAAGGTGACCATGGGTCATCCCACATGGCTTGGGACCATGGAGTTCACCAGGCTGACTGGGCAGGGAAGGCCAGAGGCAGGAGGACAAGAGGCATTGTTGAGCCCTGCGCACTCTGGGGCTAGCAGGCTCAGGGACCACTCACTTCAGTGAAGCTTGCGGGGGTTGTCACTAAAGACTGCCCTGAGATGTCACCTCCAAAGTAAAAGACACACTGCTGCCCCTGGCACAATGTCCTGGGAAGGAAGCGAGGCCTTGCCAGGCCTCTTGGCAACCTGGAGGCAACATAGCTCACAGCCAGGCTTGTGGGCCCCCCCCCCCCATTGCTGAAAAGGATGGACGGAGCAAACCCTGGGAAGGAGGAGATCCCTATGGGGTCCCGGTATGGCACTGTTGTGTAAACAAATTTTCCTGAATATAAAATCTCCCTTAGGCTCAAGAGTTTTAGTGATTGGTCCTCAGCTGAAGATACTATCCTAGGGAGGTCCCTGTCCCAACAGGGTTTAGGACTGGGCTGGTGTGAATACCTTGTTGATGCTTTGTGGACACAGCCTGCATGTTCATGCCCTGTGGTGTCTAAACATCAGCTTGCCCTTTTCTACCTATAGCTGAAAGGGGCTTCCTTGAGGGTGTTCATGGAATTCTAGGTTCTGTGCTCCAGGACTAGCTCAGAGCCTGGCAATGAGAAGCTCAGTACATTTATGCCAGATGGAGGAAATCAGTAAAGATCCCTCCCACCCCAACTCTCTCTCTGTCTCTCGGTCTCTGTCTCTGTCTCTCTCTCTCTCTCACACACACACACACACACACACACACACACACACATACACTGTATACTGTTATATCTTATCTCTCAGTTACTTCCCTCAGTAACCTTTGGAGGAAGAAATTGTCAGTGTTCTCCTACAGATGGGAAATCAGGGCACTGTGATTAAAGCCACTTGTGGGCTCTGGAGGTGGCTCAGTGGGCAAAGTTCTTGTCACTTGAAGTATGAGGACCCAAGTTTGAAGCCCAAGGAGCCATGTATAGCCAGGTATGGTAGAATATCTTGATCCCAGCTCTCCAAGAAGGAAGGTGGAGACGGCAGACTTTCCAGAAAGCTGTTGGTGTGTGCAGCAGTGATCCTGTCTCAAACAAAGTAGACCTGAAGACTGACACCCACAGTTATCCTCTAAGCTCCACATGCACCCACAGCAGGCACGTGCTTAAATTCACACACACACACACACACACACACATGCACACACACACACACACACATACACAGAGAGAGAGAGAAAGTCAGGAAGACAGACAGAAACACACACACAGAGTCAGGAAGACAGACAAACACACACACACACACACAAAGAGAGAGTCAGGAAGACAGACAGAAACACACACACACACACAAAGAGAGAGTCAGGAAAACAAACACACACACACAAAAAGAGAGAGTCAGGAAGACAGACAGAAACACACACACACACACTTTTTGGGATGGAATTCCACAGGGGCGATCAGCACTTTTGTTTTTCATCACTACATAATATGATCGTGTGGCTGCAAAGCCTGAGGAAAGGAATGAGATAGGCTGTGGTGCCTGAGATGCCCCTCAGACAATCAGAGGAGAATATTCTGCACACTTTCAAGGGAGAGGATTTTGTGGCTAGAGTAGGCTAGGGAAAGCTGGGACAAGGATGGGTGAGCCCCAGCGGCAAAGCCCCAGTTGGTAAGATGGGTAAGAAGTAAGAGAAGGACCATGGCAAGAAGAACAGGTGGGAAACGGCTGCCTTCCTCATGAGGAGCTCCCAGGGTCTGGAAGAGGGTGATTAATTCAGGAGTCGTGACATGAGATGGTCCCTGGGAAGGAATCAGGAGGGGCTTCATGGGAATCCTGGACTCTGCCTTGGGAAATTGCCCTCACTGGCCTTCAACTTGTGTTTTTTAAGTCACTCCCACAGGCCCCTGGGATGAAGAGAGGATGGGCAGGAAATGTCGGGTAAGGGAGGCAGTAGCTGCATCGTCTGTGTCTGCAATGTCAGGAACGAGCTCAGACACCAAGACAAACAGTGCTCTGACCCCGTGCAGTCAGAGAAGGATGCTGAGAGCGACTGTGACTCAGCCCCAGGCTCTGGTCCAGGATGCAGAGACATTGCCCAGCCAAAAGAAAGAGAACGAGCCAACCCCTGTTCTGGAAATTTCCACTCACATCATCCATCTTTTCAAGTGAATGTGCTGAAGGCCACAGAGGCGGGACTTCAAGGTCACAGAGCCAGTGAGTGGGAGCCGTGTTGGGAGTGTGCGGCACGTGACCAGGCTGGCTGGTGCCAGGTGGGGCTTTCTGGCTTCTAGAATCTTTTCGTGTTGTCTCCACTGACCGACCTGACACTGTTTGTACCTGCAGTGCTTTGACAGTGAGTGCTTATTGAGCCCCCATAGACTCTGACACCCCTGAAGAGCTCTGGGCTGGTTTGCTGAGCATAATTCAGTGGTCACATGTCATCAGTGACAATCACAGAGGAACAGAGGTAACAATGAAAATGTTCTTAACCTTTAGGCAGCTGTTAGAATTAGTTTTTAAAAAAATCCCTGTTTGGGGAGGAGAAGGGTATGTAGCTCAGCTGACAGGACGCTTGCCTCGCATGCTTCAAGTGCAGGCGTGGTGTTCCATGTTCATGATCCCAGCACTCCAAGGCACAGGCAGGAGAATCGGGAAATCAAGGTTATTGTGCTGGATAGTTTTATGCCAATTTGACACAAGCTGAAGTCATTTGAGAAGGAAGATCCTCAATTTTAAAAATGCCTCCATAAGATCAGACTGTGGGCAAGCCTGTAGGGCATTTTCTTAAGATTGATGGGGGAGAGCTCAGCCCATCGTGGGTGGTGCTATTCCTGGGTAGGTGGTCTGGGGTCTATAAGAAAGCAGACTGAGCAAGCCAGTAAGCAACACCCTTCCATGGCATCTGTATCAGCTCCTGCCTCCACGTTCCTGCCCTGTTTGAGTTCCTGTCCCGATTTCCTTCAATGATGAACAGCAATATGGAAGTGTAAGCTAAGTAAACTCTTCCCTCCCATGGTGTGGTCATGGTGTGTCATCACAACAGTGGAAACCCTAAGACAGTCATCCTTGGTGACTGTGTTGGGTAGTTTCTTCAAATTGGCACAGGTTAGGGTCCTCTGGGAAGAGCGAACCTCAGCTGAGGCACTGCCTCTGTCCAATAGGCCTGTGGGCATTTTCTTATTGCTGACTCACATGGGAGTGTTCTCACACTGTGGGCAGGGGCACTCCTGAGAAAGTGGTCCTGTGGTTCATAAGAAAGCAAGCTGAGCGAGCTCTGGAGGACAAGCAAGCAAAGGCCATTCCTCCATGGCTTCTGCTTCAGTCCCTGCTTCCCATTCCTGCTCAGGTTTCCCTCCACGTGCAGCATGACCTGAGAGCTGTGAGAAGAAATGCACCCTTTCCTCCCCAAGTTGCCTTCAGTCATGATATTTTATCACAGCAATAGAAAGCAAACTACCACAAGCTATAGAGTGAGTTCAAGGCTAGCCTGAGCTAAATAAGGCCCTCTTTGTGATAGTTAATCTTGATTGTCAACTTGATAGGATTTAGGATCACCACAGAAACAAACCTCTGGGCGTATCTGAGAAGAATTATCTAAATTGAACCAATCAAGTCTGGGAATCCACCCCAACTCTGGGCAGCATCATTCTATGGCTGAATAAAAAGGAGAAAGTGAGCAGAGTGCCTACACTCACGGTCTGTTTTCTGAGTGTCAGAGCAATGTGACCAGCAGCCTCCCCCTTCCCCGACGTAATGGACTGGGTTCCCTGGAACTGTGAGCCAGAACTGGCCCTTTCTTCCTTAAGTGGATTTTGTCAGATACTTTGACCAGGGCTGGGGAGATGGCTCTTCAGTCACAGGTGCTTGCAGCCTAGCTGGATTTTAAGCCCAGGAGCTACATGGTGAAAGGGAGAACTGACTCTGGCATGCTGTCCTCTGACCTCCACAAGCAGGCTATGTCACACAAAGGCCCCCACCCCAACACACAACAATGTACTGAGAAGTCTTTTTCTTGCACGTTGGCCCATGACAGCCAACATGCTACCATGCAAAGCACATCTCTGCTCACATGACCTGCATTGACCTATGAAAAGTGACCAAAGGTGGCCAATGACCCTTTGAGACAGCAGCTTCAAGAGTCACTACCCAGTTTCTATGGCTATCCGGCTTGCATCTATGAAACCTGGTGTTGGGGGGAACCTCAAGTGGCTGGGGCGCCTTCCCCTCTGGATGCAGATAGTGTAGGCCAGAAGGAGACTTGCAGTACAGAGTTGGTAGTGCAGCTTAACCCTACATGCTTCCTGGTGAGGATATGTTTTAGAAGAGGCGTCCTGTTGAAATGAACAACAAAAGCCTTGAAAGACGTGGCTTTCATTGGAATGCTCCATGGTAGCAGTGAGGAAATGGAAGCTGGAATGATGATCAGGAGTAAAGAGATGCACACATTAAAACTCTCCCCTGGGATTCCTTGGCGGGGACAGTAGGAAAGGGATTTGAAGGCAGTTCTGAAGCAGTGTGGACTGCTTGAGCTTAGAAATGAAGGGGGCAGAAGTAGGTTAGTCTGATATGGGAGGATGAGATTTATATCATTTGAGATATTCTATTTCCAGCCAGGAAGTGACCTCATGGGCCTGGGAAAGAGCTCAGTGGATAAAGGCACTTTCTGCCATGCCTAACATGCAAGGTCAACCCTTGGACCCACACAGTGCAAACAGAGAACTTGTCCACAACTTGACCTTTGATCTCCACACATGTGATATGGCACATGTGTGCCTAAACATACACACACGTATGCACACACAAATAAATGAATGTATTTTCTAAAAATCAAAGCATGCATGTGTTCACAGCAAGACCCTTCAAGGCAGAATGATAACCCAGAAATCTTGAAATGGTTTTCAGTAACAAAAGTGCAAAAAGATTGGGAGCTGCTGAGAGTTTTCAAGGTACCTGAAAAGTAATGGATATTTTTGTAAAACACCAAAGACATTATTTTCCTCCTTTTTTGCTGTGTGTAGATACAAAGGTCAGGAACACAGCTGGTGGCTTAGCATGAAAGGGGCAGTTCTAACAGTTGTGCTAGCTGGTGATCAGTGACAATGTTTTTTACCATTAGCATGTGCAACTTAAAGATGTTTTACTCAAAGATGCCCACAGAAGCAGTAAAAATAATTCAATTTTAAAAGTTGACCATCAGTGGCTGGAATGCTGAACACCTTTAATCCCAGCACTCAGGAGGCAGACATAGCTAGATCTTTGTGAGTTCAAGGCCAGCCTGATCTACAGAGTGAGTTCCAGTACTGTAGGCATACTTTTTATCTACTTTATTGGGGTTTCTTATACCTCTACTCCATTCCAACCTCCCAACACTAGCTAGAAGAGAAAGAAGGTTAGAAGGGAAAGGGGATGTAGATCTCTTTAGACTTAGTTTCTTGGGGCCATTCCAATCTTTGTAGTCAGTATACCCAGCAGTCCAGCTAACCAGCAAATTGCAGCCAGCAAACAACAAATGTAGGCAGCAGCAGAGAGAGCAGCAGAGAGAGCAGCCGCCGCCTTCTCCTTCTAGTGACCCGTCCCTCTCTGGACTCTGGCATTTATATCCTCTCAGAGTCCTCAGAATTAAGCTATCTCCAGGTGTCAAAGATTACGACCCTCTCAGAGCACAAGCCAATCATAGTTAACAGCTGTGGACCAACAGCTGTGGACACACCCAGAATTAAAACAAAAACATGTTACGTAACATAACTGAGTTTTTAAAGAAACTAAAACTTCCACTACACAGCACGTCCAGGGCTTTGTAGGGAGACCCTGCCTCAAATGCCCTCCCCCTCCCCATCTGATCACCAATTAAATGGATGCTAAATATTTTGACCAATTGTGACAACATGGCCAAAAAGCATCAACAATTCAGAGCATGTGTGTGTAATAGTGAGAGAGGAAGAGGGAGAGGGAAAGAGGGAGGAGAGAGAGAGAGAGTTAGTTAATCCAGGCTGCCTTCAAACTTGCTTTGTGACCAAAGATGACCTGAAACTCTTGATCTTCCTGACTCCACCTATTGAATGCTGGGATTACATGCCCTGTGGAGTGGTTTGAATGAGAATGCCCACCCCCAAATTTGACTACTTGGTCCCCAGTTGGTAGAACTATCAGGGAGTGGTTCAGAGGTGTGTGTGGCCTTTGCTAAGGGTGTGTCACTGGGGCACACCCTCTAGCTTTGGGGTTCAAAAGCCCATGCCATTCCCAGGGTTTGCTCTACTTCTTGTTTACTGTTCAGATATGAACTCTCAACTGTTCAGGGGCCTTTACTCCACCATCATGGACTCCAGCCCTCTGAAACAGTAAGCCCAATTAAATGCTTTCTAGTGATCTTGGTCATGGTCAACAGCAACAGAAACCCTAACTAAGACAGCTGGTTTATGTGAGGTGCTGGGGAACAAAGCCAGGGTTTCCTGTGTGGTAGGCAGGAGCTCATCCAATGAGCTGCACCCCACCCACACCCGCCAGTTCTGCTACATACAGGATGTCACAGCTGACTGCTGAGAAACGAAAGCCTCATATGGACTGTTTGGCTGTGAGCTAAACTAGACATTTTGTTCTTTTATGAAATACTGTTTTACTGGAAAGGCAAAGTATAGTTATTCTGAGTTGGGTATTTTGGCAGATACTATCCTGAAAATAAATTAAACGATCCTATACTCTAAAGAAAATAACTGACAACAATTTTGCCAACTACAAAATTCAATACTTCAAGGGCAAATTAGAATTGGGAAAAACTTTGTATTTGCCACTGTGAGACTGATAGCTTCCTAATACTTTGTTTTGAGTTGTGATGTCAAGAAATAAAAAAACATATATTCTTTACACATCTTGGTGAACCAATATTTTCCAAATGATCAATATGTGAAGCTCACAAATAGGCAAGTATCCATGAAAAGTGTGAAGTTGACAAACAGACTTGAATGTAACTGTTTGGAAACACATCCCACCAGACCCTGTTACAGCTAATGTCTCTCAGATCCACTCTTGTTGAGCTTTGGCACACAGAGTATTCACAGTCATCATTAAAGGCTTCTAAATGAGGGCTGGAGAGACAGTTCAATGGGGAAAGTGCTTGCCATGCAATCAGGAGTACCTGGGTTCAAATCTCTAGTCCATATGGAGACATGTGGGTAGATTAGACTGGCCAGAGGACTTAACTGAAATGGTGAGCTCCAGGTTCAGTGAGAGATCCTGTCTCAAAAAAAAAAAAACAGTGCTCACTCATGCTTCGGCAGCACATATGCTAACATTGGAAAGACACAGAGAAGATTAGCATGCTCCCTGAGCAAGGATGACACGCAAATTCATGAAGCGTTCCATATTTTGGAGTACTGGGACAGAGAACTGAACTCAGTGTGTATGGCAGCTCTCCGGAAGCAGCTGGAACCTCCCAGGAATCTCTAAGGGTGAGCCTAGCTGAGACTCCTAGCAATGGGGGATATGGAACCTGAAATGGTCATCTCCTGTAGCCAGAAAAGAGTCTTTTGGATGAAGACACCAACCCACCACAAAACCTTTGACACACTATTTGTCCTGCCTACAAAAGGTAGAAGTGGAGCAGAAATTGAGGGAATGGCCAACAATGACTAGCTTGAGACCCATGCCATGAAAGGAAGCCCACTCCTGACACTATCAATGATAGTATGCTGTACTTGGAGACAGGAACCGAGCATAACTGTCATCTGAGAAGCTTCATGCAGCAACTGATGGAAACAAATGTAGAGATTCACAAACAGTAGGTAGAACTTGTGGAATTCTGTGCGAGAGGGGATGAAGTAATTAAGGAGCCAGAGGGGTCAAAGATAACACACACACACACACACACACACACACACACACACACACACACATCCTGCAGAACCAACTAACCTGGGCCCATGGGGGCTCATAGAGACTGAATTGCCAACCAGAGAGCATGCATGGGACGGCCCTCAGCCCTCTGCACATAGGTAACAGTTGTGCCGGTCAGTCTTCATGTAGGATTTCTAAGAGCAGGTGCAGGCTGTCTCTGACTCTGTTGCCTGCCTCCGGATCCCTTTCCACTGGCCTAGACTCAATAGAAGAAGCTGTGCCTAATGCTGCTACCACTTGACATGCCAAGGTGGGCTGACATCCATGGGAGGCCTCCCCTTTTCTGAGGAGAATGAGAGGGCTTGAAGATGGGGGGCGAGGTGAGAGAAAGGGACTGGGACCATAAGAGGGAGGAAAAGCTGTGATGGGGATGTAATGTTAATTGATTAATTAAGTAAATTTAAGAAATTAAGAAAAAATTCCCAATATTGACCTCTACACACGGGCACATGCTCAGGTAGATACACCGACCGCTGCATGCCCCACAGAAGCGTGCGCGCGTGGGCACGCACACACACACATACAGTAATTAAAACAGAAAATCTAGTCGAGTGGTGGTGGAGCACACATTTGCTCCCAGCACTCGGGAGGCAGAGGCAGGCAGACTTCTGAATTTCAGGCCAGCCTGATCTACAGAGAGTTCCAGGACAGCCAGGGCACACAGAGAGACCCTGTCTCTAAACAAAACCAAACCTCTAAAACAGTCTTCCTGGGGTTGAGGAATGCAGCTCAGTGTTCCTGTGTTTCGAGTATGCAGTGTCCTGGGATCAGTCCCCAGCACACCCCCCCCCCAAAAAAAAAACAAAAAACCAAAAAAAAAAAAAACAAAACTCGCTTCTTTTTCAATCACTTATCTGTAAGAAGCCTGAGTTTCTTAATATACGGCAACCAGCACATGTCACAATCAGTTAAATTCCAAAGCAGACAATCAGGTTTAGCTTTCTGTTATTAAAGCCACGTTTCAAAGCAGTTTCCCAAACTACAAAAGAATAACCGCCTTTTCAATAATTTTATTTCACTTGGGAAACCCAGTTGCTCTTATAAAAATACGCTCCGGGGGTCTGGAGACTTGGCTCAGCAGGTAAGAACACTGGCTGCTCTCAGGGGACCCAGGTTATGTTCCCAGCACGCACAGGGTGGCTCCCAATCATCTCTGACTGCAGCTCCAGGGAGCCGACATCCTCTTGTTCTGCGGGTACCGCACACACATGGTGCACATATGCACATGTAGGTAAGACATTCATGCACATAAAATGATGGCTATTAATAGTAAGTTACAGACGGCATCATCTCAGGGTCGACGACTTATGATAGTTTGACCTTGTGGTGGTGCAGTGGAAAGAGTACTTCAAGCTTTCAGTTTTAGCCTTTGGGCCATGGGGGTCCAGCTCTCTTGCGCTGCTGGCCAGCAGCAGCTTGCTACAGCACCCAGTCAGTTGTGTGCAAACAGAAAAGCACAGCCGCTCAACAGCTGCCGACAATTTTGGGGTACAGTAAATTCCTGAAGATGCTCCACACTGCCAGGCTTTGCGTGAGATCATGCTGCCCATGTCGTCACCTTGGAGCGAGGAGGAGCCCTGGCTGCTCTTCTTCCTCCATCAGAGAACGTGGCCTGGGTCTGGGAGAGCCATCAGGCTGCTGGAATGACAGCTAATCCACTCACTGTTGGGCGGGGCGAGCTGGAGCCCTGTACAGAGCATGAAGAAAGAGCTGACTTCTAGTGACTTCTAGAATATTCATGAACCCAAGAGTTTTCTCTCTCCAGGTAAGGGTCCATCATCCAGAGGGAACCCAAAGGCTTTATCAAAGAGCCTGGTGTGGGCAAAGCGGCTGGGACAGTGTGGAGCCTTTGTCGAGCGAAAAGAATAATAATTTGCAGCTGTGGGCTTCTGCAGTGGACGCCGGAAACACCCAGGCCCTCCCACTACCATGCCCAGATGTTACCTAATAAAATTAAATATAGCTTGAAAAACAAATTCCAATTTATCTACTGCTAACTTCTAAAATTAATGGTGCTACTTGTATATAACGATGAGCTTCTTTATGACTTTTCATACATGCAAATAATGTAGTTTTGATCCTCTCACCATTGCCCTATCTTGTTCCCTACATGCCGATTGATCTCTTCTTTTTCTCTTTCCACTTTCCTGCCTGCCTGCCTGCCTGCCTGCCTGCCTGCCTTCCTGCCTCCCTGCCTGCCTGCCTTCCTGCCTTCCTGCCTTCCTGCCTTCCTTCCTTCCTGCCTTCCTTCCTTCCTGCCTTCCTGCCTGCCTTCCTGCCTGCCTTCCTGCCTGCCTTCCTGCCTTCCTGCCTGCCTGCCTGCCTGCCTGCCT
>NW_026585691.1:271037-271328 GCF_907164565.1 Psammomys obesus
CCTTCCTTCCTGCCTTCCTTCCTGCCTTCCTTCCTGCCTTCCTTCCTGCCTTCCTCTGATGACCCAGGGAGTTTAACTGAGATCTTCAATGAGGGGCAGGGCCTATGAGCTCTCGCTCTTTCACAACAGAATGTTGTTGGGCCCACAAGAAGAGAAATTATTTTATGCAGTTAAAAGTTATCATGGGATAAGTATGTGGCTGCTTTCTCTATCTCCTGTCCTTGATACAGCCAGAAAGAGAAAGAAGAAAGAAAGAAAGAAAGAAAGAAAGAAAGAAAGAAAGAAAGAAAG
>NW_026585691.1:271338-302549 GCF_907164565.1 Psammomys obesus
AAGAAAGAAAGAAAGAAAGAAAGAAAGAAAGAAAGAAAGAAAGAAAGAAAGAAAGAAAGAAAAGTTGATTAAGCTGTGGGATTTCTTGCCTTTGTTATCCATTGCATACTGGTTGAAGAAATAAAAGTAATACTATAGAAAAACAAGGTAAAATTGGATATCTTCTGACTCTATCTGGGCAATGTAAGCAAATGTGACATAGTTAGACATGCTTTCTTGTTCTACCACTCAGCACCTACACAGTATACCAGACCCCCCCCCCAGACAGCTGACACCCCACACTAAGTTCTATAGCAGCTCCCAAACTGTGGGGCCTGCAAAGTTTTTTTTCCGTACAAAACCAGAATATAAATATTTTAGGCTTTGCAACCACATATGGTCACTAGGAGCTTCCCAGCTTTACTGTAACTAGTTTAAAATGCCCTTAAAGGTATAGTATCCCAGTAAAACTTGATTTGCATAGGCAAGCAGTGTGTCTGTGGGTCGGAGTCCATCAGCCTCTGCCAAAAGGCCTAACAGAGTCTTCTGTGCTATTCAAGGATAAGGGCCTTCTACATCACCCTCAGCTTCTCAGGTAAGTGCCCTTCCTGGGCAAAGTGAATTCAGAGCCATGCTGAGGGAATTGGGAGAAATGTAGTTCTTTGTTTCTTCACTCTGAGAGAGAGAAGCTGTGCTAGGTTGACAGCAGATAATCTGGTACACTGATGAACGTGCATCGCCCAAGATTCATCGACCGTGGTGCCAGGGTGACTGGGACCAGGTCTTCAGAATTGTTCACTGTTCTTGGATTTAAGCAGTGGATCAGGCTTGCCTGTGGAGCAACACAAGATCAGACCTAAAAGATCTCACCTGAGGGCACTCAAGTCTCGTCTGTCACATGGATTGGGTTGACATGCCACAGTGTCAGAAGCTCCAGATTTTTTTTTTTTTTTATTTTGATGTTCCATCATTCATGGCTTTTCTGCCTATGCCATTTCATGGTTCAGTAGCTACATATGATTACCATCAAGGTGTCTTAGTCACCCTTCTACTGCTGTGAAGAGACACTATGACCAAGGCAACTCCTAAAAGAAAAGCATTTAATTGGGAGCTTACTTACAGTTTCCGTATTATTGTCATGGTGGAAGCATGGCAGCATGTAGGCAGACATGGTGCTGGAGAGATAGCCGAGAGCTACATCCTGGTCTATAAGCACAGAGACAGAGACAGACAGAGCATTTGGCATGGGCTTTTGAAACCTCAAAGCTTCACGGACATACTTCCTCCTAATCCTTTCACATAGTGCCACTCCATCTTGACTAAGCATTAAAATTCATGAGCCTGTGAGGCCCATTCTTATTCAAACTACCACACAAGGATAATGGCAGAAAAACTTCCTCTAGATGGGTCTTTTACAGAAAGTGCCTCATCACTTCTCCTTATATACCATTGGTTTACTGAATTTTATAACTTGCAATTCTGTCTTGTGAAATTATGAACCTTAGCCTGAAAGAACATCATCTAACTCCAGACCCTCGCTAAAGAGAACCTTGCATTTCAGAATCTCCAGTGTTCAAACTTTGGGCCAATAAAAATGCAAGTGGGATCCAGGAGTAGTGCAGATGCCTATGACCCCAATACTCGGGAAGCAGAGGAGAGAAAACTTGGCGTGTGAGATCACCCTAGGCTACCTGCTTCAAAAACAAAGCAGGACAAGATGACAGTGGGAGGCACATTTCCTGATAACCTGATGTGTGGTCGGGACTTGCCGAGCAGCGCAGACATGGCTGCAGAAACTGACCAGAAACTGGTCGATCTCTCAGGTAGCTGAGGGCACGGCTACCCACAAGCGGTCTGAAAGCAAGTCAAGAAAGCAGGAAAGGGCTGGCATGAAAGTCAACTCCTGGCCCCTGGCAGGCTGAGCTGATTGACAGCCCAGATTGAAAGCACGTCACATTGCTGCGGGCAGGGTTCCAAATCTGGGTCATAGTTAGGCTGTCTGGAGGGCTCAGCTCTGAGCAGTCGAGAAATCTGAGTCAAACAAGGTGCTCACAGGCCAACATTCCAGCCTCAGATAACAGTTCTTCAGGCCACGTTCCAGGTCATAGAAGAGTCTTCTCAGCCAAGATGCAGAGGCACAAACCCCACCCTTCCTGAGCACACGATATTATTGTGATTGAGCGTTCAACAATATATAAAACTCTAAAGAATGATCTTTGATACTCTTGAATACAAGAGTCTAGAGGCTAAGGTAATGGAACATTACAGTAAACATTTCGTACACTTGGCTTCCAGACTCATACAAAACTCCAGAACAAACTTCTGAAATTATACAGTGTCACTCTAGCCCCATTCTGTCAGCCAAATTACTACAAGCAGATCAATTTCTTCGGGGCTGAGATTTCAGTATTACATATTGGAAGTGATACTTCCAGAACACGAAGGATATAAAATCATACAGGGTCACTAAAACCCCAAACCACATGTCACTGGACATTATAAGCCAGTGTTCAGAATCATCCAAAGTCCCTTCAAAACACTGACCCTGGGATCACCCAGGGTTACTAGAGCCTGCTGCTGGAGCAGATTTCAGAATCCCACAGCAACCTAAAGCTTCCCGAGCTCTGGAACGCCATCTGATTCCTGGAGATGATTCTTAGAGAATCCAGTGCCCTTTTCTGGTCTCCACAGGTACCAGGCATGCATGTGATGAACATACAAGCATACATACATACAAACATACATACACACAGGCAAAACTCCCACATCATAGAAATTAGGTTAAACAGAAAAGAGCAGCTCTTCCCTCCATCACTTGGTAACACATTCTAGAAGTGTTTACATATTTGTGAACAGCATGAAGGCCTGAGAGAGCAGTGGTCTTCTTAGTGTATGAAAGATTAATAATAAAAATGAATATTTACAATATTTCTGCTGCCTACAGTGTGTTTTCTATTAATTTCTTAGCATTTAATCCCCCAGAAAACTTATGGTTGGATTATCACTATAATTAATGGCATTAATAATTACTATTGAAATTCTCATTTTAGAGTTGAAAAATCCAGCCTCAGAAATACAACTGGTTGCTGATTTCAGGGCTACAGAGAGATATCCCAGCAATGGGGTAGGGCATGGAGAAAGGTAGTCTGTTTGGGGTCAAAACTACTGAATTCCAGCCTCCAATTAAATGCTTTGTCCTATAACCCACTTTGTTCGTGGGGTCTCTTCACAACCCCTCTCCCAAGCTGCTTTGGTGTTTTATCACAGCAACAGACCTTAACTAAGACCACACATACTGTACTAGCTGCTTTTCTCACTCCCTGGTAAAACACCTGAGAAAAGGAGTTTATCTTTGCTCACAATTTATGGGAATACAGCCCCCCATGGTGAGCAAGGCCAGGTCGCAGAAGCAGGACTGTGGTAGTGTTGCATGTAAGACACAAAGCAGAGAAAGAGGAATCTTGGTGCTTTGCTCATGTCCTCCTTCCTTATTGAGTAGAGAACTTGAGCCCATGGACTGGCGCTGTTCACACTGGGGCTGAGTCTCCTGTCTTTATTAAAATTCCCTGGAACCACTACATGTACCCACTGGCGTGTTCTCACCGTGATTCTAAATCCAATGACATTAACAGCGGAATCAACCATCAGACATATGTAGGCCGAACCTTCACTACACAAGACCAATAACAGCAGTGGATTTTTTTAAGCTTTGAGAAAGTTTTCCTTATGTACACTTGTGTGTGTCAGTGTGTTGTGTACATGAGTGCAATTGTTCATGGAGTCCACGAGAGGGCATGCCATGGCATGTGTGCTACCTCACACAAAAACATACACAGACATATCATTTACACACACACATCATACACATACACACAGAAGAATATATACATACATACATATTTTAAGATAAAATGAAATGGCTTTATAAATATGATTAATATGTTCAAGAGCATAAAGGGAAATGTGAACACAGTGAGGAAAAAATAGAAGATACAAAAAAAATTTTAAATCACATGGATTTCAACAAATAAAAATGTATGTGAGATTTAAAAATCCAGATGGAGTTAAGAGAAAATGGAATGAACACCAGCAACCGTGAAGAGATAGCAATAGTCTCTTTCTCAACTGAAATACACAGAAAGGCTGAATGACAGGTAAACACAGCCACGTTAACCTATGGGCAGCATTGTCCTGACTGACACACATGAAGCTACAACTTCAGAGGAGAACAGAAAAACTGTGTAGGGAAATATTAGGAAAACTTTCCCAAAACTGATGAAAAATAAACCCACACATCCAAGAACATCAATGAATCCCAAGCAGAAAAAAAATTCAGACAGACACTGTGCTCCAATTGCTAAACAAACAAACAAACAAACAAACAAAAAACCTGATAAATTATTAAAAGCAGTAGAAAGAAAAAAAAACCCCATTATCCAAAGAGAGAGAGAGAACAAAAAATGCACAGCCTTGTGCATTAGCAACAAATAAAAGACAACTTTACAATAGTAGAAGAAAAAACTGTCAAACTAGAATTCTATATTCAGTGGAATGTGCTCCAAACAAACCAAAATAAAGACTTTTATAAACACAGCTGATAGAATTCAATCTTGGCAGAGCTACACTATAAGAAAGACTAAAGGAAATGATCCTGGCAGAAGTAAATGACACTAGATGGAAACTTGGATTTATCGTAAGGAATAAAGAATGCAAAAATAATAAACATGTTAGTAAACATATTTTTTATATTTTGTCATCTACTTAAAAATATGAATCAATATATAGCAATGCTAGCAGAAGGACAAGAGGAACGAAAGTCCAGTGTTCTGTAATCTCTCAACACTTGAAACAGTGACAACAGGTTAAAAAATTAGACAGTGCAAATAGGAAACAAACAAGATGCAAGGGTTGTGCCTCAGATTACATTAATTATAAATGGTATAATTACCAATGTAAAAGTTCTAGATTGTCAGCTGAAACGAGAAAGCAGATCCAACTACCTGCTGCTCACAAGAAACCTATAAAGACACATACAATTTGCAAACACAAAGATGGAGGTAGATGGTCTATGTAAAAAAGAAACCATGAAAGAATTGGTGAGATGGTATAAGCATGAAAAGATATCTAGAGAAAGAGGAAATCAGGACGAATGTTTAATGATACTTAAGTATATGACACAAATTTCTAAATATGGGCCACGTTTGGTAGCAAACACCTTCAATCCCAGCACTCAAGGGGCAGAGGCAGGTTTCTGTGAATTTGAGTCCAGCCTCGTCTATATAGACAGTTCCAGGCCAACCAAGGCTACACAATGAGATCTTGTTTCAAAATATTTGTCTAAATATGTATAGTCTTCCTATTAACAGGTTAAAGAGTCTTGGAGGAAAATGATAAAACTGAATGGATACAGAAGGCCCACAGTTACTTCTGGGGTTTCATTAAACCTGTCAAGTATGATTGGGGTAGGGTCAGTACCTCAGTATGAATAAAGAAAATGTGAGTGACCCAGTTTAGCTGCTTTGATTTATTGACATTTGTTGAGCTTCCTCTCTCAACAAGAGCACACAATTCACAGACACAGAAAGGAGGGACGGAGAGACAGAGAGAGAGAGCCTAACAAGATGGCCACTTTCTGCACCACAGAAAGGATCAGTATATTTTGAAAAATTGAACACAGAGTATGTTTTCTGACCAAGTCAAATTTAAGCCATAAGTCAACAACTGACAGATAGTTTCCCCACAATATATGGAAATAGAATAACATTCTTCAAAACAATGTTAGACTCAAAGAATAAACCACAGGAAGTTAAAGTTCCAGAAGTCAGAGTATCTCAAAGAGGCTAAGTCAAAGAAAAACAACTGATGAGCTTTTTAGGATTCTTTCAGGATTCTTCATTTTAAATTTGCTTTAGAGAGTAGCTTTAGGAAGTTTTAAAAGTGTATTGTTATTCTTATGTGCCTGTGATGTGTGTAAGAATGAATGCTCAGCAGTTCTTTTAAAATATTAAAAGCATGACTAACAATATTTTAAGGGTTAATACATCAGATAAAAGCAGAGCTCATCCAAGGAATTCGAGGCTAATATTCAACAATCAGATGTAGGTGTAGGTCTGATGGGTGTGTAACCCACTGGATGGAGCTGTAGCTCAGTGGGAGCCCACATGTGGAGGTCAGAGGACAGTTTCTTGAGCTCAGGTATCTCTGCACTGTGGGTTCCAGGGATCAAACCCCATTGTCAGGCTTCCACAGAGTGCTTTTCTCTGCTGAGCCACTGCATGGGCCCTGGAGGCTGGCTTCGTTCGGTTTGTCATAGCATCTCTTGTAACCAGGCTAGCCTTGAACTCATTACGCAGCCAAAAATAACCTTGAACTCCTGATGCTCCTGTCTCACCACACCCTAGACACCTAGCTTTTCTTTTAATTTTCAATATTACGTTTTGCCAGCATAGTAGTTCATGCTTTTTTAAAATTGTTTATTAATTACACTTTATTCACTTTGTATCCCCCCTTGTGGTTCCCCCCCCCTCCCATCCCAATCTCCCTTCCTCCACCCTCTGCATGCATGCCCCTCCCCAAGTGCACTGATAGGGGAGGTCTTCTTTTCCTTCCTTCTGATCCTAGTCTATTAGGTCTCATCAGGAGTGGCTGCAGTGTCTTCTTCTGTGGCTTGGTAATGCTGCTTCCCCCTAAGGGGGAGGTAATTAAAAAGCAGGCCAATCAGTTCATGTCAGAGACTGTCCCTGTTCCTATTACAATGGAACCCACTTGGATACTGAATTGCCATGGGCTACATCTGGACATCTAGCTTTTAAAGGAAGTAATTGCATGAATTTATGAAGGGATAAAGTCATTTTTATGGTTTGTTATTTCTGTTTACAGTTTTGTAAAATTTCAGTAAAATAGAAATTGATACTGAAAACTCAAATGCAACACATTCATTTTTAAAAAGCAGATTCACAATTTAAGTTTTCACCAATACAAATCACTAGTGATTTCCAAAAACTACGTAAGAAAGACATGTAACATTTGAAAAAAGTATTGGCAGCAGGAAAAGGCACCTGCTGCCAAGTTCAGCAGCCTAAATCCAACCCCAGAACCCACATGACGGAAGCAAAGACTAGACTCCTGCCCGTTGTCTTTTGACCTCCCAACACCTGCCATGGTGGGCTTCAGGACGGATCGATTAGAACGTAGTATAAGCAACTAGGGTTTATTGTTCTGGGGAGGTAAGAGCTCCTGATCTGCAGGCCTAAGGACCTGAGTCTGAATCCCAAACATTCGTGTAAAAAGGCAAGCATGGCTGTGAATGCCTGTACCCCAGCATTGGAGGACAGAGACAGTCGGGTCCCCAGAGCTTGCAGGCCACCCCGCCAAGCTAAGACAGAGAGCTTCCGGGCCAGTGAACAGGCCCTGTCTGAAGGTACTGCAGTGCGATAGAGGAAGACACCCACATCCTGCTCTGCAAGATGTGCCCCGAGGTGCACGCGCATGCATGCCCGCTCCCCACCACACAAGTGAAAAAAAATTGTATTTAAAACATTTTTGTGTATCTTGAGTTTCGTAGTTTTCATGACTGTTCATTTGTGAAAACTCCTGCATGGTTCCTTTTAGAGGGTCCATTTTGTTGTGCATACATACACACATACCCCAGCAAAGTAGATCACATTAGGCTCAACTTTGTGTGAGCATGCGCATGGGAGACAGGGTCTCTCGCTGCCTGATTTGGCTAAGCTGGCCAGTGCGGAAATCTACTCGTCTCTGCCTCCCCGCTGCTGGGATTACAACACACCTGACGGTTTCTACGTGGGGTCTAGCATTTCACCCAGGAAGCACTTCCTCATGGAGCATCGTCCCCCACAGGCTTTATTTTGTTTTTCCTTTTATCTAGCAGGCTGTTCTGTAAATGGCGCTGTCAGCTGACTGCTGCCCTGCTCTCCCAGTTCCAAGCTGGGAATAGACACAAACTTGAGACTGAAGCTTGGAGACTGTTACTGAGAAAACAAACAGAGGTTGTAGTTAGACCCTCTAAACACCTGACGACCGCAGCCTCCGAACTGTGAAAGGCTCAGTGGAGGGCTGAGCGGGGTTCTGTTGGGAACTGAGGCCTCTGTGACCCGGATGGAGGAAGCCGTCCTTCCCCAGATTTTGACAAGCTCACCAGTAATTTGCTCCAAAACATCTGTAATTCTTCCTGCCTGGTTTAGAGATGTCTTGAAGTTGGCTCATCTTCCCTTCCCAAAATGCTTCAGCAATGACTGAGAGTGAACCCCAGACAGGAGTGCCTTCAGCCTTCAGGCACGTAGCCTGCCATTTTACAACGAAATCGATCCCATCGGATGTCACAGGATGTCAGTCTACTTTAGTTTTTGGGGGGTGGGGGTGGTGATTAGTGAGATAATAACGAGTAGTTGTTTATTTGATCTCCTAACACCCAGATGGGCCTAAATATAAGACCGAGCAGGATAAATACTGACTAAGAGTTTTAGTGAATTCCTCTCACATTCCTCATCAATTCCAGTGGGTTCCTTTTGGCACCAGAATTTGATTTATTATTTTCAGTTCCTTTTTAAATAGGAGCTGATGCAACAGTTTGGGAGCCAGGGTCAGGCCAGGAGCCTTGCCCATGAACACTGAAACACAACGTAAATCAACTTAGCAGGCTAACCAGAGCACCCGCTGCACACACAGACCTTTGGGGACCCCTGTGGAAAACTCAGGAGGACTCTCTAGCTCTGAGAGACTGTAATTAAAGAATAAAGCATGTGGGGCTGGAGTGTGATTGCTGGGTAAACATGATGACCTTGCTCAGCTCCCCAGCACCGACAGTGGGTACCAGTGACCTCATTGCCCGGGAGGCAGAGATGGGAGGATTCTTGGAGGTGGCTGGCTGGAAACTAGCTGAATCGGTCATCTTAACAAACAAACAACACAACACACACACACTCATATGGTGACACTTAATTGAAGACACTTAATATCAACTCTGGCCCCCTCACATGTACACACATGTGCACACCGTCCCACAGAGGCACACACGTGAACACACAAATAAGAAGAAGCATGCACAGTGATTAGATTTCAAGCCATGTCACTAATTAGCAAGTGAAAGAGCAATTCACTTCATTTCTTGGTTGAACAGACTTTCATATGCAAAAGAGAAGAACTGATCCCTGCTGGATGAGATTCAGAAGAAGATTATGGTTGTTTAAAAAAAAAAAAGTGCAAATGTGAGCTGGGTGTGGTGGTGAAGGCCTTTAACCCTGACACATGGGAGGCAGAGGCGGATAAATCTCTATGAGTTCTAGGCCTGGTCTACATAGTGAGACCCTATCTCAAAAACTACCAAAACAAATGCTCACATATGCACACACGTGAACACACAAATAAGAGAAGAAGAATGCATAGATTTTGATCATCTGTTAGATGCGATGGGAATACAGGCTCAGACACCTCAGCAAAAAGCACAGAACTACTTGGGATTTATCTGTTTATTCCCTCACAGATTCACAAAAGGGATCAGGGAAAATATAGGTTCTATTGCTTTGGAAATTATTAAGATAATATTTTTAATGGTCAAGAATTACACTTGTGCATATGGCTAAGATGTGGCTTATGTTGGACCTCGGAGATCCCCTTCAGAGGTAGGATGATGCATTTTTGCTTTGTTTTTCTTTTTGAGACAGGGTTTCTATGTAGCCTTGGCTGTCCTGGAACTCATTCTGTAGACTAGGCTGGGCCCAAACTCAGGGATCTGCTTGCCTCTACCTCCCAAGTGCTGAGATTAAAGGCTTTCAGCACAGTGCCCAGTTTATTTTTAAAAGATCTCACTTATGACTTGTAGGGTGGCCAAGGCAGCCACTATTCAAAGGGCCAAGATTAAGGAAGAAGGAGGAGGAGGAGAAGGAGGAGGAGGAGGAGGAGGAGGAGGAGGAGGAGGAGGAGGAGGAGGAAAAGCAGCTGCTCTTTGAAAGGTCCTTAATCTTGGTCATCACTCTCCTCTGGGGACTCTTTATGTAGCGAGCAGGCAGAGGTCACCACAAAGATGCAGAGGTGCCAGGGCTTTCAGCTGCCACACAGAGTAAAGACAGACAAGCACAGCTATCATCTTCCAAGGCAGCTATGGCTGGTAGAACCAACAGCCAACAACATGGCAGCATGGAGAAGGGAGTGTGACCCACGGCAATCTTCTCCTTGAGGTATTGCTCAAGTCTCAGCTGTGTGGGTGAGAGGCTAAAAAGCTAAATAAAGCACCCAAAAACTTTCCATGGCACTTGGGAGACACAATTTAAATTTAGAATTTTTAAAGGATGAAGGATCCAGGAAATATCCCTACATTTGGAACCTTAGGAGGGCTACCCTGTGGGAGGCAAGATTGCGCAGCAAGGAAGGTCTAAGAAGAGACTGGAATCAGCTTCCTGTCCGGTGGGTGGGCAGTCCTTAAGTGATCTGTTGCCCAGCAAGTAGGATGAATCTTATGGAGACAATGATATCTTCTGAGACCTCCAACAGAGTTTAACATATACTCTTCATGGTCTTATTAAACAAAAACACTAGGTGTAGTGTTAGAGCCCATTGGCAGAGTTGAACAGTTCCTGAATGGGGAGTGAGGATTGAGAGAAAGAAAAACCCTACACATGGGATCAGTTCGAGAAGGCTGTCAGTAGAAACTGTTGCACCTGGTTTATTCCACAATACCTTTTCTTTAGTCAGAGCAAAGCACCTCAATACAATGAAAGTGTTCATTGAGAAGTCAAACTTGTTTGCCTTGACCACCTGTCTGTGTGAATGGAATAGAACTTGGTAAAACATCCTGCTAATCTGTCTCCTGGTGAAGGCCAGGGTGAAAACATGTTTCTCACTGAAAACTCAATAACAAAACTCAATAACAAAAAACAAAACTCAATAACAAAACTCAAAAACAAACAAGCAGCTCTCCACACCCAGTATAGCCAGTTACAGTATCCTGAAAAAACAATAGGAGAACCATAGACACAGGCGATCTAGATACTAAGGTCATGAGAAAGTGACTTTAAAATCATTGTAATTAATATTCTCGTAAATAGATAAAGCAAGCTGTATGATTTTACATGAGAACTCAATCTATGAAAAAAAATCAAATAAACGTTTGAAAGCTGAAATTGTCATTCACAAAATTAACAAATAACTCAACAGCAGATTCACACAACTGAGTAAGATTAGTTACACTGTACTTTGAAGAAAATATGAAACACAGATAGCAATGGTGGAAAGTTCAAATATGTGTAGAATTGGAATCCTGAAAAAGGAAAAGGATGGGGAAATGCTATTTTAAAGATACAGAAATAATGAGTAATAATTTTTCCACCACCTACACAGAATTAAGCTGAAGATGCAAAGTTTGTTACAAAGTCCAAATGAGTTTTACAGGAAGCAAATTTTACCCAGAAACACCACAGTAAATCTCTGTAACCAAAGAGAATATTCTAGAATATGGTGTTCAAAGATATATATCTCTTCAGAAGCATAAGGGAAAAAAAGAAAGCTAAAAACACAATGTGATAGTATCTTCAAGTTTCTAGAACAAAAACTATTGACAAGTACAATTTTATATTCAGCAAATTTTATATCTTCTGAGAATTTGACCAAAATGTTCATCTCCAGAGGAAACTAGACTAAACATTAGAGACATACATGCAACCTTAAAGTTATGTATTAGAAAAAGTCCAAAAATCAGGATTGTTTTAACAACCCCAGAAAATTATAATCCTCAAACATTAGAGAAAAGAAGTAGTAGAGCAGATACAAATAAATAATAAAGGGAATTTGGTATCAAAATTGGTTGTCTAAAAGATTAATTAAATTGGAGATGGCTTAGGTGATAAAGGCTCTTGCAACCAAGACTGCAGATGAGACTTAAATCCTGAACCCATGGTAAAGGAGAGGACTTCTAAAACTTGTTCTCTCTCTGCCTCTCTCTTTCACACACTGTGCAACCACATACATGCCTGAATGTAAACAAACACAGTAGTAAATGGACTTTTAAAAATTAAAAAATACAGATGAATGAAATTGGTGACCCTCTAGAAAGGGTAAATATCAACACTGGCAGTGAAAAGATGTATTTGTAATAAATGTGTACAGAATGACAAGCGTACAGTCCCTGAGATCAGACTGGGTTTAATGCAGAATTAATAGGGAATTTATGTGCCATATGCTTTAGGTAAATTCTCGGCCACCTTCTTTTCAAGCAGTCTTTGCTGGTTTTGCTCTTTCTGAGGTTTCGTGGGGTTGAAGCTGTGCACACCCAGGGATACATTGCTGTGTACCTGCACGTGCTCTGAGGCTTGCTTGTCTCCTCAGCTCTCACCCATCCCGCTGTCCTCTCTGCAGGCTGCTGGGGTTGCAGTGTCCTGTTCTGAGGTATCATAACAGAATGTTCCAGAGTATTCTGGAGGAGGTCAGTCCTGCAACAGCAGGCTCAGTGCACCAGTGCCCGGGAGTGTCCAACCCCGGGAGCCCTCATATCCAGGCCCTGATCCCCTACACTTCCCTTCTCTGATATGCAGACTTAGCCTAGAGCCTGGAACGGGGCCCATGAGTGTGTGCGATCTGCAAGCTCACCTCCAACACTTCCTAAGGTTAAGGTTAACGTGCCAGCCCTGGAAAAATGTGAACCATTGCTAGCCAGCATGTGGAGTAGGGGCCATTACCAGGAGCAACTCCCTCCTCCTGCTTCCCTCCCCTCTCTTCCCTACTCTGCTTTCCCCTCCTCTCTGCCACCTCCCTTCTGCTCTCTCCCTATCTCTTCTGTCTTTCTTCTTCTCTGTCTCCAGCACATTCTCCTCCTAGACTGGAGTTCATTTTGGGTGCCATGCTCTGAATATGAAATGTTCCCTGTAGTCTCATGAGCTGAATGCTTGGTCCCTGGCTGCTGGGGATAGTTTGGGATGTCCTGGAAACTCTGGGATGGCCTAGCTAGTGGAAGTGTGGATGGAGGGAAGTCTTCCCCTGGGTGTTCTCTCTGTGTCTCTCCCTCTGCTTCTTGCTCCACTGTGAAATGAACAGCTTCAGCCACATGCTCCTGCCCTAATGGACTGAAACCCCCCGAAACTGTGAGCCAAAATAAGCTTGTCTTCCCTTAAGTTGCTCCTGTTGGGTGTTTTGTTACAATAGGAAAAGTAACTAGAATACTAAGGTGCCGAATAGAGGTTTGGGAGGACCAAATGGCTGCCGTCCTCTGGGTCTTGCTCAGTGCCTGCCTATATGAAGAGAAAAGAAAACAACATCCGTCAGCCATATCCCACCCACACTTCACCACAGAGAGGAAGAGGTCATTCCCGGATGATGAGGAAATCCAGGAGTCTCGGGGCAGAGATCAACCAGAACCCTGCTCAGCTGAAGACCAGGCCCAGAGGTCCAGAAAGCTCAGCAGCAGGCATGCAGCGCTGCTGGTGCACTGCCCTGAGGACAGAGACCAGACATTGCTCCTGGAGACCAGGGAGAGCAAGACGGAAGGAGAGGAGCGACCTGGAAACAGAGAGAAAGGCTGAGGAATGAAGTGAGGGAGCCAGCTGGGCGATGGAAGATGGAAGAGAGAACAGAGGGAAGTGGAGAAGACATAGGAGAGGAGTTGGAAGAGAGGAAGGAGATGGCTCCTCATCACGGCCACCCACCTTACTCACGGTGGCCTGCATCTCACCAGGAGTAGTACCCACGACCTATACAGCAAGGGTTAATGGTGGGGTTTCAGGCCTGGAGCCCTCATATCCAGTAGGCTGAATTTGCATGTTGGAGTCCTTCCCTGCCTCGCTGTGGGATAAATTTCAGGGAGCTGGAGCCTGTGCCCTGGCTGTGGAGAACTGGAAAAAGGAGAATCTTTTTATTCCAAAAGCTTTCCAAAAACATCTGCTCTTCAAAACCACTTCTCTTCTGCAAGAAGCTCAAAGGCAGAATCGTCCCCACAGGATACGACAGAACCCACGTCAGGTCACAGAAGCATCCTCTCCCCATCTGGGGGTGGGGTCTTGGCTCAAAGTTCCAGTGGCCTTGAGAGGACAAAGCCATTCTAAGGAAGACCATGGCAAAGTCTGCCAGCCAGAATGAGGATAAATCAGCCACCACACATGGTTTGGCTCTGAGGCAAGGATCAGGGCAAAAGAATCCACCATAATGATTTTTCCAACGGCCGCTGGTCTGCTTTTGAGACTGCGGCACTCAGAGTCCCGCTTTCTTCCTCGCTTCTGCCAGGATCCTTCTCCCAGGGCCCTTGGCCTCTGGCACGCAGGGCAGTGTCCCAGAGATGTCCATCCTGTGGGAGGAGGTGGGGAGCTCTGCCCAGCTGCAAACAGCAGGCTCCAGCCAGGCCGCCGGCAGGCTGTGAGCGGCAGGCTGTGAGCGGCAGGCTGTGAGCGGCAGGCTGCACTCCAACTGGAAAACAGTAAGAAGTATGTTGGAATCCACCTCAGTAGTCTTGGGATTTTTTTTTAATATCCTTTTCAAATGCACACTTTGAAAAAGTATATTGAAAAGCAGAGGAAATTAATTAGGGTCCTTGTGCTGGATTTGCAACTGCGGCGCTTGATCAGCAAGGGAAGTAAAAATAGAACAGGTGAGGGTTTGAAAATGCAGCAAAGAAAGGTGATATTTAAGAGACTGTCTTAGTTAGGGTTTCTATTACTGGGCTGAAACACTGTGACCAAAAGCAAGTTGGGGAAAGGGGTTTATTTTGTTCACAGTTCTGTATAATAGTTCATTTTCAAAAGCAGTGAGGGCAGGGACTCATGCAGGGCAGGAGCCTGGAGGCAGGAGCTGACGCAGAGGCCACAGAGGAGTGCTGCTTACTGTCTTGCTCCTCATAGCCTGCTCAGCCTGCTGCCTTATAGAACCCTGGACCACCAGCCCAGAGAGTAGCACCTACAATGGGCTGGGCCTCCCCCATTAATCAATTACTAATTAAGAAAATGCCCTGCATGCTTTCCTATAGCCCGATCTTTGTTTGGTGTTTGTTTCGTTTTGTTTGTTTATTTATTTATTTATTTGAGATGGGGTTTCTCCGTGTAGCCTTGGCTGTCCTGGACTTGCTGTGTAGACAGTCTGGCCTCAAACTCACAGCGATACACGATACACAAGCCTCTGCCGTGGTGCCAAACACCACGCCGGGCTTATAGCCCGATATTATGGAACATTTTCTCAATTGAGGTCCCCCTCTCAAACGACTTTAGCTTGTGTCAAGCTGACATAAAAACTAGCCAGCACAGAGGCCAATGACATTTTATGTCCAAGTAGTAAGATTTGGGGGCCTTGGAGAAGCCTGAAAATGAGGAACATCCCCAGGAGGCAGGAAGGGAGGCCTTTCTGAGGGTCAGTCCCTGCTTATGCCCATTAGTGTAATTGTCACTTTTGTCCTGACTCTGAAACTTCAAGGAGGGAGGAAATTGGGGGGTAAGACAGGCAGAAAGTTCAGAGGCCATTACAAACAGCCTTCATTTTTGCTGCAAACAGATCCTCTAATAACCTCCATTCATTTGATCTTCGGCTACCTCCAAGAAGCAGCTGTTAGTGCTCGTTTCCTATGAGCGAGAACGCCAGGCAGAGCCAAAGTTACACTGAGATGTTGTACACAAGCTGGTCTGACCTCCACCTGTGCAATTTCTGTCTGACACTGGGGTAAGGGTATCCTTTGGAGCTGGACGAATCTAAACCAATGGTAGCAGAGATGGTTCAGACGGTAAAATGGTAGTAGCCATTTGTGATGGTTTGAAAGAGAATGGACCCCATAGGCCTGTAGGGAGTGGCACTATTAGAAGGCGTGGCTTTGGAGTAGGTGTGGCTTTGTTGGAGGAGAAGTGGGGCTGGGGGGATGGGCTTTGAGGTCTCAGAAGGCAAGCCAGTTCACTTCCTGCTGCCTGTCAGTCCAGAAGTAGAACTCTCAGCTCCTTCTCCAGCACCATGTCTGCCTGCACACTGCCATGCTTCCCACCATGACAATAATGGACCAAACCTCTGAAACAGTAAGCCAGCCCAATCAAAGAGTTAATGATCAGGGTGTCTCCTCACAGCCGTAGAACACCATCCAAGCGTGAGGACCCAGATTTAAAGAAGGCTGAGCATGGCACATGCTGTAATCACAGCACTGGGAAGGTGGAGACGGGGATCCGTGGGGCTTGTGGGACAGCCAACTTAGCCAAATGGGAGATGTCCGTGTGCTGGGGAGAAGCCCTGACTCAGGGAACAGGGTAGACAGCCACCGAGGAGCAGCCTCCACAGCATGCACACGTGTGCGCCCGCCGCCTGCAGGACAGGACGTCCTCATGCACGCATGGACACGCACATGCACAAGTACTGGGTTGGCTTCTTCCTGGCAGCTCATTCCCCACACTCAGTCAGTTTCCCTCATCTGTAACACTCTCCTGAGCTGTCACCAACACACAACTCGCTTTGAAAGGTTGTCCTGGGGTTGAAGTGAAATGATCTGGCTAAAGATCTAAGCCCAGGGGGCCATAGCAAGCACTTGCCAGTTACTTCCCAACTCTTTACCACCATGCTGATCCACAGACAAAAGCTGAGAGTTCTTAGAGAAGGGAAAAAGGAAAGAGCCATCAGAAATGGCTCCTGCCCCCAAACCAAATCCAACAGCGATCATGGCATCTGTGTAAAGATAGGACCCAAAGAAGCTCTGGGGTCAGCCTTCAAGCCTCAAAATCCCCATTGTAAAATGGGGTAGTAGTGTCTCCTGCAGTGGAGACTGCAAGCCCTTATGCTCACCACATTCTTCCCCCTCAGTTCACAGTGAACCTCATCTCCCAACTCCTTCTAAGACGGAGGGCCCACTAATATTGCCCCTCTTCTCCCCGCGGTGGTTTGAATGAGAACTGTCCCCCATAGGCTCATGCATTTGAACACTTGGTCCCAGTTGTTTGGGGAGGTTTAGGAGATGCCACCTTGCTGGAGGAAGTGATCTCCCAGCTTCCTGCTCCAGCTGCCATGCCTGCTGCTTGCTGCCATGCTTCTCTGGCACAACAGGCTCGAAACTCTTTCTTCCACAAGTTGTTTTGGGTCATGGTGTTTTATCATGGCAAGAGAAAAGCAACTATAACTTCTGTTTTGTATTATCCCTTTACAGTTTCCACCATAATCGAAAACATTTTATTATGTTTAACTCTCACAGAAATTCTTATTAACAACAAGAAGCTTAGAGAGAACCAATGTCTTGGCTGAGATTGTTCACTCATGGTGGAAGAAGCAGGACTGGAGCCCGGGTCCTCATCTCCACACAGCAATGCCACTGGGTGACACAGCACCCTGCCAGCACACTCAAACTGCACAGCTAGGTTTCCTTGAGACGATCTGTCTTTCCCAGAGGAGCCCATGCTCCTCCAGGGCTATGACCAGTGCTGAGCCCAGGCTGGGCCGCCAGCTTGCTGGAGCCGAGTGGTGGGCTGTCAGAGTACCAACACCTGGCTGTGGGGTGCCAAGAAGAATCAAGCCAGAGAACACAGTAGGAATGCTTAGAGCTGAGGCTGTTGCTGAAGGGGAGCCAGCCCCAGGCTCCTGCAGTTCAGTCAATTGAAAGCTACTCAAGGTCAACACTGCTCACTCTCTGGTCCAAGGATCTAGCCCACCCTGACCCCTGTCCACAGACTGACCTCAGCCCAACCACACATAGACCTATAAACGCTGCACTCATCAGCTCCCAGTCTCAATCATAGGCTGACCATGAACCCAGGCTATCCCATCTAAAGATGGGCTCTGTGGGATTTGGGTAAGAATGGTCCTCATAGGCTCATAAATTTGAATGCATAGTCACTAAAGAGCAGCACTATTTGAGAAGGATAAGGAGGTGTGACCTTGTTGAAATAGGTGTGGCCTTGTTATCTTATGTTTCAAAAGCCCATGTTGGGCCTAGTCTCTTTCTATTTCTCTGTATCTCTCTCTGTCTCTCTCTCTGTCTCTGTCTCTGTCTCTCTCTGCTTATGGACCAGGACATAGCTCTCAGCTACTTCTCCAGCATGGCACCTGCTTGCCAGCATGTTCTCTGCCATGATGATAATGGACTAACTCTCGGAAAATGTAAGCTGGCCGCCCAATTAAAAAAATTTTTTTTAGGTGAGAGTTGCCTTGGTTATGGTGTCTCTTCACAGCAATAGGACACTGACTAAGACAGGCTCTAGGCAGGAAACATTCTTGAATATGGGTTCCAGCCCTCAGTAGCTGTCTCTAACCACCAGGAGCTTACTGTTCTGTGACTGGCTTCAACCCCCAGCCTGGAGACAGAGCTGCACCCTGCCTCTAGGTCACCAGCACAAGCTCTGCTGCTCACACAGCAGGAGAGACAGGTGGGTCACCCAGTACCTGTTCACAACAGGAGAGGTAGCACCGCTAGGGAGGGGCTCAGAGCCATCTTGGCAAGTTGTCTACAGCTCTCACCGCCCAGTTCAGCACTTCATTTCTGTTTTGTTATGACTGGCACCTTCTTCACCAGCTCCCTGAATCCGAAGGTCTGATATCATGAGGCATCATGAGTTTCTGCCAGGCAGGACACAGCTGTGGTAGAGCTCTTCATTCAGGGTCTGATCATGGCCGCTTTTTGTCATTGTCACGCCAACCGTGCAGTTGTCAGCAGCATGTGTATTGAAGTAGCTTAGTTACTGCCCAAAGTAACCAAGATCATATGCAGTCTAGGCTAGCTTCAAACTCATCACAGTGTGCAAGGGTGACGGTGGAATCCTCATCTGCCTCCACCTCCCTGAGGGTCGAGATGACAGCTCTGTGCCACTCCCAGGTTAGTCCGCGCTGGCGATGGAACCCAGGGCTTCCTGCATGCTACGCAAGCACTCGGCCATCTGAGCCACATCCCGACCTCTGTAAAGTAGCTTTTCAAGCAGAACATTAATGATCTGGCACTGGAACAAAGGGATGACGGCACACAGCGGCAAAGCAACAGGGCAGCAGATGCCGACTGGTAATAATGGAAGGAGACGGGAGGAAGACCGAACTCTCTCTTTTCTTTCACGGTAATAAAAAAATTCTTTACAGAACCAAGAAAAATGATGTCGTGTGCCGTCAGGCTGCCCGGTTGTGTGATTGAATCTTGGTCTATCTTACACTAAGCAAAGCTGGTGAAGTGGAAGAAATCACCTCATCTCCCAGAATAGATGAAAGTATCCTGACCAACGAGTGTGTCACAGGGCTGGGTGCCATGTGGGTGAACGCTGGCTTGAATGAAACACGCTACCAACATTGTCCACATTTAGCCACTGCATTTTATCACAATTTAAAGGAGGCTTCCTTTGCTGGAGCGTTTCTTTCTGTCTTTGCCCAAGTGGCCAACCCCTCTCACTAGTGATGGCTCCCAGCTAGAAAGGACCTCAACTCTATGGGGCATTGCAGGGCTAACGCTGATAAAAGGGTGTTTGCTCTCACAGAAGGGTCCAGGCATCCCTGTCTCTGTGGTTTTGGTGTACAGCCCAGGCTGGCCTTGAACTACCAAGTATTGGGCTTAGAGATATGTATGCACCACCATGACTGGCCTTCCTGCTGGACCCATTAGGAGACTCTGGAGAAACAACATGAGAAAAGAATAGACAATGTTCTATGTCCCTGTCCTATGTATTTAGTGTAAATATTGGCAAATTATTTTTATTTATTACTTATTTATTTAGTGTAATCCTGGATGGCTTGGAACTAACTATGTAGACAAGGTTAGCCTCATAATCACAGAGATCCGCTTGCCTTTGCCTCCTGAGTGCTGCGATTAAAGGGATATACCACCAGGTCCAGCACAATTTATTTCTAAGTAGCACATCAGGATCCCAAGAACAGCTGGCCCAGTATCATCTATCAGCCTATTTATATTTTCCCTCAGATCTAAAGAGAGAAAAATCACACATTTCAAGGGTACAAAACTGTATTTGGAAAGTTCTGCCTCTGTGTGTGTGTGTGTTTTGATTTATTTAAATATGCATGTGAGTGTGCTCTTTGCATGTATGCCTGCGCGACAGAAGAGGGCATCCGATCCCAGGATGGATGGTGTGAGCCGCCATGCAATCACTGAGAACTGAACTCTCTTACCTACCAAGCCATCTCTCCAGCTCCAGAGTCTCTTTTTTGTTTCGTTTCATTTGTTTGTTTTTGTTTTTCTAGACAGGGTTTCTCTGTGTACCCTTGGCTGTCCTGGACTCAGTTTGTAGTTCAGACTGGCCTCGGACTTAGAGATCTGCCTGCCTCTGCCTCCTCGAGTGCTGGGATCACAGGCGTGTATTGCTGTGCCTGGCTTCTAGCATCTCCTTACAATAAAGCTCTTTAGACACCAAAACAGAAGGAACTAGCTTTAATTTGAGAGCGGCTCCATCCTAAAAGCCTACAGCAAATACTCTTGACAAGAAAACAATTCAAGTTACGGATCTCTTCTTCTCACTGTCTGCTACAGGGCAGGCTGGGTAGTACTGTGGTTGGGATATGGTTGGACCACTGTGCTCTCGGCCAGGTGTGGAATTTGATCCGGGTACTAGGACACTTAGGAGGTGGGGTGTAGCAGTGTGCGGCTTAGTCATCACGTGTGTCCCCTAACAGCTGGAGTAGGGGCTGTGTCTGACTCTATTGCCTGCCTTTGAGTCTCTTTCCCCTAGCTGGGCTGTCTTGACTGGCCTCAGTGGGAGAGGATGTGCTTAGTCCTGCTGTGACTTGAGGTGTCAAGATCACCTCTGGAGGGTCTCCCCTTCTCAGAGAAAAAGAGGGAGGGGTGGTGGAGGGGCCATGAGGGTGGGACTGAGAGGACAGGAGGGAGGTGGCTGGGATCAGGTTGTAAAGTGATTAAATAAAGAAATTAATGAGAGAAAAAAAAGAGGTGGGACCTAATGGGAGTCAGTAAGCATTAGATTAAGGCAGTTCTCATGGGACTCCGTTTTCTAGAGAGGACGTAGTTATAAAAGAGCAAACCTGATGCATGCTTTCCTGCCTTGCCACACAATCTTTTCCTCACACGTGTGTGTGTGTGTGTGTGTGTGTGTGTGTGCGCTCTCTTCATGTTGCCATTACCATGACGTGACACAGCTAGAGGACCATGCTGTTTGGACTTTCAGTGCCTAAAGCTGGGAGCTAAATAAATTTATTTTCTTTATAACTACTGACCTCTGGAATTTTGTTAAAGAAGGGGAAAACTGAGTGTCACAACCATTGAGCTTAGTAATAGAGGACATAACCAAAGGAATAAAATAAGAAAAAGAAATGAAGATTAAAATTACTGCAAAGGAAAGTGTAAAAATATAAACTGTGGAAACTATTATCACAAATAGAAGCTAATAGAACCAAAATAAATAGTTCAAAGGGATACAAGGTCTATCAATAAAATTAATTTGCATGTATCTAAAGGAAATTGAGCTGGAAATAAACATCAATAATAGTAACATGTTTATAAATCACCTAGGAAAGTGTTAAATTAATAAGGCGTTAGTGAATCAAGTTGTGAAACTTTATAATGGATACAAACCTGACTATATAGACCTCACAAAGGAGAAACTAAGTATTGCAAGAAGTCCAAGAACATCTGGCTGGGAGAGGGAATAGCTTTATATACAAGGCTCCACATGCATAAACCTTATGAAATAAGTGGTGGTTTTTCAGTGTCAAAATTAACAGGTTTTGTTCAATGATAACCTGACGTGCAAAGTTAAATGATATCCTTGGAAGAAAATAGTTTCTATAACTAAAGCACACTAGATACAGAGACAAACGGCAGTCTCCTGACTCAGCAGGCTGTACATACAACTGTTACCCCATTGGCAAAGGAGAGAGATACGTGGGCCTCGGAGGGAAAGTGCCAGGTGGTTAAAAGGAGCCTCCAGGAGAGGCGAACAGAGCATGCCTCCACACCAGCGACACTGGGCGGGTGGGTAGCTGGGAAGTGGGCAGCTGCTCCCGGAGGGGGTGTGAGAGGAGCCTCTACTGTGAAGACTAGCTAGTGAAGACACTTTTTTGTTTGTTTTAGTTTTTGCTTTATGTTTTTGTTGGTGGTGGTGGTGGATTTTTTTTCTCCCTGAAACAGGGTTTCTCTGTGTAGCCTTTGCTGACCTGAACTCACTTTGTAGATCAGGCTGGTCTCAAAATCACAAAGATCAGCCTGCATCTGCCTCCCTGAGTGCTGGGATTACAGGCACCACTGACCCAACCCTTCCTTCAGATGTTTAAAATCACATTTACTTAGATGTATGGAGGAAAGGGTGCGTGTGTGTAGACCAGAGGGCGACTTGCAGAAGTTGCCTCCCTCCTTCCATCATGTGGGTCTGGAAACTAAACTCAAATGGTTACATTTAGTGCCAAGTCACTTTACCCCACTGAGCTGGTCCTCGGGAGCAAGTTTTGTGTAGTGCTCACGGATCACAGATGCATCTTCGGGTTCCCAACCAGAGAGGCTCTCTCATGGACCCGTGAAGAAGCTGGGTGGTGTTCACCTCAGAAATGCTGGTGGTAGACAGAAAGCTTAGCTACCAAGTTCAAGGATGGCTGATGGGCAGGTAGAGTCCTCTGTATCACATAGATTTGATGGGAATAGATTAAAAGAAACATCTTTGAGAGAAAAAATATAAGTTAGCATGAGAGCTAAAGCTCAACAACATTTATTAACTTAAAGTCATATATCCCGGGGCCTGGGTGAGGTTTCAGTGGTTAACAAGCTTGCTGCACAACACAAGGACTAGAGTCCGGATCCCCAGAAACTCACAGAAATGCCAGAAAGGCGTGGCAGCCCATCCGTAATTCCAGCCCTAGAAAACAGTGACAGATGATCCCCAGAGCAAAGTGGTAGCAAGGTTAGGCATATCGGTGAGCTCTGGGTTTGACTGAGAGACCCTGCCTCAATGCATAAGGTGGAGGAGTGGCTGAGGATGATTCCCAACAGCAATACACACAGGTCTGGAGATACTACTATTACATTTAATGGTCCATATACCTTCATCAGGGCCTGATGTAGACACCAGGGCATCTTGCTTTTGTTTTGGAGAACAAGCTACAAGATACCACCAGATAGAGCTGTACCAGTTTGCAATTGATCTCACAAACATCTACAAGCTCAGTGGCTTCAAACAATAGAATTTTAATATCTTCTAGTGCTGGAGGCCACTACTAAGATCGGCCCCACCAGGATAAAGCAGTTTGGCAGTTCTTTCTGGAGCCTTGAGGGAGCACCTGCTTCCTCACCCGAGCCTTTCCCCAGAGGCCACCTGCATTCCTTGGCATTTCTCCACCACTGGGACCTCAGTGCAGCCGAGTCTCTTCCCCACCCTTTGCATTTCTTTTAATTAAATTAGTTATTTACCATGAGTATGTGTGTGTGTGTGCCTATGTTTGCACAGTTCAAGTACACATCGTGTGGGGGGGTTTGGAAGTAGGAAAACATCAGGTGTCATTTCTCAGGCAGAGCTTGCCTCTTTTCTGTTGTTTGAGACAGCGTTTCTTGCTAGAATTTGCAAATCGCCTGGCCAGAGGGCAGAGATCTGCCTGTCTCTACCTCAACACTGTACTAGCTTGTGTCACTATGGCTGAGCCCTTTTGTTTGTTCTTTTTTTTTTTTTTTTTTTTTTTTTTAAATGTGGATTCTGGGGTTTGAACTCAAGTCCTTGTGCTTGTGTGGCAAATGCTTTAGTGACAGAGCCATCTCTTCTGCTTCCTTTGAATACAGACTCTGGTGATGACAGTGACTGATAATCTCACTGAATTCCAACCACATAGGCAGAGGCTGCTTTTCCAAGAGAAGGCTCATTGGACATTCCAAAGAAAGGGCTCAAAGGCCAAACACAGGGACATCTGATGGGGACAATTTTTCTGCCTGCCATGGTGATCTTGGATACATTACAAATGACAGGATACCTGTAATCTAAAACAACGTTTTTCTTAACTCTCTCCTGGAGAGAGAGAAGTCTAGGTTTCACAGAGATCTACGCCGCTCGGAAGGAGGGAGGTCCAGGGAGAATCAGGGCGGGATGCTTACTGGAGGGCTCAGAGTGGCCTCCTAGGGAAATGCGTGGAAGCCACTCTAAGACTCACAAGGGCCAGAGGGAGCAAGGTTGGAGCGCTGGGGCAGAGCCTCATTTAAGGCTTCTGTTCCCTTCAGCCTCTGTCCTCTGCCCACCCCACCCATCTGCTTAGACAGGGTTCCTTTGTTCTTTAGTTTGTCCCATTGAGACAGGGCTATTGTCTCTTCCAGGTTGAATTGTCCTATCTGCCTACTGTTTTTGCTCTCCCTTCCATAGGCACTCCTCTCTGCAACCCAGCCTCATCCTTCTCTTCCTCCTTTCCTCCCTCCCTCCATCCATTCCCTCCCCTCCTCCTCCCTCTCTTCCCTCCCTCCTATGCTTTCAGCCTCTCCTTTCTATTCTCTTCTCTGTACTGTGGCAACCTCACTCGTTCCATATCAAAGCTAACCTACCTCCATTTTCCTTTCTTTCTACTTCTGAATTATTTTTTTTTCTTTCAAGCCCAAAACACACACGCGTGCGCGCGCGCACACACACACACACACACACACACACACACACACACACATGCTCCCATCATTCCCACTGCAACGTGATTCTTGGCCCACTTCTCATATAGAAACAGGTTTTGCCAAGCTTGCCTGTGACCTGCCAATGCATTCCGGGGTAGCTACCCATTCTCTCACCTTGTCTGGCCTGGGTCCAGCGCTGGGCGCCTCTGACTGTTCCCTCCTTGCTGAGTTCCCTTCCATCCCCTCCCGGTCCTCCCTGCCCACACTCCTCCAGGCTCTTTGTCACATAGAGAGAGGGAAGCCTCTCTATTTCTGACATCTGATGTTCCTCTGGGTTCTGTTCATGACCTTGTTCTCATTTCCCTCTGTGCCTAAGCCCCTGGAGGCCTCTCATTCCTCCTTCACTTCTGCTGGGCTCCAGGGATCCTTCCCCATCCACTTCTCCTGGTCTGAGACTATAAACCCAAAGCAACATGCCTGGTTTTATTTATTTGTTTTAGAAAGGGGCTCACAATGTCCCTCTGGAACTAACTACATAAACCAGGCTGGCCTCAAACTCATAGAGATCTGCTTGTCTCTGCTTCCTAAGTGCTGGGATTAAAGGTGCATATACCACAGCTGGACCTGTGTGATTGTACACATGACTCAGGTGACTCTTCTTAACCCTCAGAGTATAAATTGTCTGATGCTCTGAATAAATGAGACTTTAGTCTGCCTCGTTTATCAGCTCCATTTTTCTAGGTCCCACTGCCTCTAGAGCAATGACAAATAGTGATCTGGAAGTGTAAACCAATTAAACTCTTTGCACTCCAAGTTGCTATTGGTCACGGTGTTTCATTATAGCAATAGCAACCCTAAGACCTCTTTCTACTCTCTGCTCCTGGGACAAGATGCTGCTCATACTGAGGAGTTCTCATTGTGTGACAAAGAGAACTTAAGCTCGCAGTTCAAGGAGGACACAGTCTATTATGGAGTCAGGAGCTTGAAACAATTAGCCACGTTGTATCCACAGCAGAGCTGAATGCTGGTGCTCGGCTCACCTTCTCCTTTGTATTCAGTCTGGCATCCCAGCCTATGGAATGGTGCCGTCCACAGTTAGGGTAAGTCTTCCATATCAGTTAACTTAATCTAGACACTCCCTCACAGCCGTGTCCAAAGGCCTGTCTCCTAAGTGATTCTAGATCCTGCCATGTTGGCAATCCCTATAGGCCATGTTGGAGATCACTACTGGCCATCAGGGGAAGGCTATCTGCTTTTCAGCCACTAATTCAAATGTTGCTGTCTGCTGGAGGCACCCTCAGGTATTGTGGAATCAGACCTCCGGGCACCCGTGTCCAGCCACTGACACACACACAATTAAGCATCCCTGGCATCAAGAAGCAGGCCTTGATTAGAAACTTGGCAGGAGGCACTCTGTGGGTGCACTATGATAGAGAACAGCAGGTGGGGTTGCGGGCAGTATTTCAAGGATCCCCTACCACTTCCTGGTTGGGATATCTAGTTGTTTTTGATGGTTCTGCTTGAAACAGGGGCTCTTTCAGGCTGGTGTTGAGCCCACTAACCCAGTGTGACCTTGAATTTTTGGCCCCTCTGCTTCCACCGCCCAAGTGTTGAGATTATAGGTGTGTTTTGCCATGCCTGGTTATGGCATGCTGGGGACTGAACCTAGAGGTTTGTGCATGCTGGGCTGCACTCTGCCAGTGGAGTTACATCCCAACCCCGGATGCCTTGCATGTTCGAACTGGGTATTGTCCCATCTGATTGGATCCCAAGCAAAATCTTTAGGAGGGAGAGAAGGCCCCCTGGAGCCTAGCTCAGGGATTCCGAAACTACTTTGGAAAGCAAAGAACTACAGGGCACAGGAGCTGAAAGCCAGGCTGTGGAGCCTGCAAATGTCATTACTCTGAAGAGAAATGTCTGGCCATCCTGAGCTTTCAAACCTTTTGATGAAAACCAACCTGCTCACACTTCAGGAATTTGCTGGCTGGCTCAGCAGCAGCCACTTGCCCTGCTCCCCTGGGGACAAAGTTTCCAACAGAAGCAGGCCAGATGTGGGGTAGCCGGAGATGAATGGCAGGGGGTGGGATGAGAGTGGGGGCAGAGGGTGACTGCAACTGCCAAGAGCTGGACAGATCACAGAGCTTCGCACAGACAAAATAAACAGAAGGCCCCATGGAGAAAGTACAGAACCAAAATGTGTTTGGGAAAAACAGGTGGAAAGGGGCTTCGTGCAGTTCAAAGACTGGTGCCCAGTCACGTTATCATGGGAAGCTGAATATCTTTTGATGATCACCCAGTTAGACTGAGGTATGGCTACCTCCACTCACAGTTCAGCTTTCTGAGTCATGTCTTCCTTTGCACACACCATCACTGAAGCCTCCTTTCAATGCTGTGGTAACCATGGTTACCTGTTTCACACAGGAAGAACCTCAGGCCCTGAGCTTCAGGTGGCCCTGCAGTTAGGAAAGGTGAGGTCTTGATCCAAATCCCAGAAGGCACACCTCTATCTTCACAACCACACCGAGACAGGGCAAAAGGCACAGACAGTGGACCCAAGTTGTCCATGGGTGACTCCATACTTTACTGTGTGACTCCAAACAGGTTACTTCACATCTCTATGTCTTAGCTTCCTCCTTGGTAAAACTGGGTCTTAGTGCCCGGTCCATAGGGTTGTGAGGAAGGACTCCATCTTTCTGATGAGGGACTCTCAGGCAGCCAAGGGCATGGGATGGGCTAGGGCCTTCTATCTGGTTCTCTGGGCCAAAGAGGCAGCCAGCTCCTGCTGTCTTGGGGGGGGGGTTATATGAAAGTTTCAGGCCCTCCCTGTTTGGCCTGAAGGGGCTTTGTAAGTATTATACCAGTTAATAACAAACTCACTAGGTCTCACCAGTGAATCTCACTGAGCACATAGTAAATACTCAATAAATGCAGGCTCTTAGCTAGTTAGTAGCATTGCATGCATAGAAAGCTTCCAAGAAGTGAGTGTTCTCCAAGAAGGGCATGTGCCCAGATTTTTCTGGGGTGTGAGAAGGAGAAAGATACCCAGGCATAACAGATATGTATATTCAGTAAACTCCAAGGCTAGGCAGCCTGAGACTCATTCTAACAAAACTTAAAGAAGTGTCATCAGAGACACACAGAGAAAATGCTCAGTTCTGGCTGGAGGTAAGAATGGGCTTCAAGGAAGAGGCAGCTTTTGGCTTGGATCTTAGGTAGATAAGGATCTTGTGCAGAGGCAAGGCTGTAAGGGATGTGAGTACATTTGGCCAGAGAAGCAATGGGAACAAGTGGAGGGGGCAGAGATGGGGGAAGCATGGAGGACCTGAGATGTGGATGGACAGAGGTCCAGGAGCTCCTAGGAGCAGTTGGCTACTTACAGGATGCATATGTTTATAGCATGCCTGTTATAGGTGGTGATTAATATTTACTATTGGTTTATCTTTTATTAAAGCTACTATTAATCCTAAACAGCTGTATACCCAAATCACTACACAGAGACTGGGTTTATTTAGTTAACCTAGAACACAATGCTGGGTAATAGCTACTCTATCTTAAACCTCCAAGCCCTCATAGTTTCGACCATTCAGATTTCCCACTTGCTTTTAGTGATATATTAGGTCCAGTCCATCTCTCCATGTCGTTACAAGACTTCTGCTTCTGCCTCTACTCTCCCAGCCTCTCCTGCCCTTCTCTCCTCCTCTTCTTCCCATCTTCCTGTCTTCTCGCTCCTCCCTCTCTTCCTGCTTCCTTTCCTTTGCTCAACATTGTGGCTAGCTGCTTTATTTTGGCATGTTTATACAAAGTTGAGACAGGTGATGCTTAGAATAAACACCACAATGCAATGTTGGGATTGAAACCAGAGAGTGGGGAGAGAAATCAGCATTTGAATGAACAAGGATAAAGTGTATACATTCTAAAAGAACATTATACCAACACGTGCCCTTGGCCCACACATGCTCCATCGCTGCATCTCTTTGTACTCCAGGCTGCAAGGTCACTGTCCGTGCTGCCAGGGTGGGCTGCATCTCTTTGTACTCCAGGCTGCCCATGCTGCCAGGGTGGGCTGTGCTGCTTAGTGCAACATTAGGGACCTCCTGCTCCACTTCACGCAGGAGGGAAAGCACTGACTTTCTCAGCCCTGAAGCCCTTCCCTGGGTCTCCTTCCTGAACAAAGCCAGCATTCGCAGACTAGTGCAGGTGGGTTCCCCTGAAGATGCTTGGGGCAGAGGGTTTCCCAGAGAGCAGAACTCTTTCTGTCCTGTTGCAAGATCGTGTGGAATTTAGGGAGGGTCTGGGGGATGGTGTTTTGCCCTCTAAACTACAGTGAAAGAAACTAGACAGAGCTGAAAGCAGGGCTATGTACTTTTGGGATTGAGGAGCCTTCAGAGAGCAGTAAGTTCAAGTTGAAAGCAGCTGTCTTCTAGGATGGGGACCCACAGGGACCAAGGCATTAGGCCAGGCTGGGTGGAGGAGGCCTTCAGGCCCACCATATGCCTGGGCAGTCTCTGCCTGCCAAAGCCCAGGTGGCCTGACCATTCTGGAGCAGAGAAGACACCATGGGCTCCCAGGCCCTCCTGTGGCCGATGACGGGATGAGGGAGTCCAGGAACCTTCTTCTAAAACCCATTCAGGTCAACTAGGAAGGGTCTGGAAGCTTCCAGCTGCTCCTGTTCTCCTCACCAAGTCAGCAGGGGCCTTTGGTCTGAACCCAGACAGAAGGTCGTAGTTCATCCCATGTTCTTGGCTACCTGAGAATCCCCAGAAATGAGGAAAGAGATGAGTGAGCCACATAGCCTCTGGATGCTGCCAACATAAAGCTCAATTCACCCTAACTCCTACTGTCTGGAGAAATTTGAGACACTCCCGAATCCTTTTCCCTTCTACTCTTGCATGAGCCCTGCTTGAGACAAGCATTTCCATGATGAGATCCAGAGTTTGGGGTTCAGGAACTGGGTCCCCAGAAGTCCCTAATTCAAGTAGAAATCCCAGGAAAGGCAGGGGCAAATTCAAGGCAGGCCTAGGAAAAGAAACAGGGCTGGGAGGATGTGGCCAACTCAGGAAAGAACAGCATGTTGGAGAAACATTTGCCACAATTAAATCTGGGCAGATGAAAAAGCAGGAAGAGCAAAGTGGCAGTGAGTATACAGCAGGGAGAGAGGGAGATGGGAGTGGAAAGAGGAGAAAAACAAATGAGCAAGAGGTAGAACTGTGGAGCGGGGGTCGGGGGGAGGACTGGGGTCCTCCTTCCACAGTGAGAGAGGTGGATGGAAGGGAGGCAGGAGGAGCAGACAGGCACTCCCTCAGCACCCCAGCCCACCCTTCTCCTGGGTGCAGTACAGTGGGCCCTAGGGGTGTTGTTTGGTAAAGGCTTCTGATTTTGGTCACAAATTGTTACCGCAGGCAGAAATTATCCAAAGAAATGAAGGTGTGTGTACAAGACTACACAGCTGCTCTCCAGGGCTGAGCCAGGGTGGGGAGGTGGTGACACCGACAGCCTCATACCTGGGAGGCAAACGCTTGACTGCTGGAAAGCAGGACAGTGAACTTGATACATGCAGAGTTGAGGTCCAGGTTTAAGCTCACTCACTGTGTGGCCTTGGACAAACCAAACCCCGACTCTGAGTGTCATTATTACCGCCTTTGGGGTGGACAAGTCCCCTTCTTTATAGGAAAGGGGTGGAGCCTCAGGCCAGTCCCTTTGCTGTTATTAGCAGTCCTTCAATCAGTTGGAAGTTATTTGTCTGTCTGACTCTGCTCAAATCCTGCATAGCGGTGCACACTTGCAATCTCCCTCAAAATGACCCTGTTGAGGCATGGAGATTCAGTGTGGCAGAACACTTTCCCAGCATGTGTGAGGCCCTAGGTTCAATCCCTGATACCCTGCCAAAAGCAATAAAACCTAACTGCTGTTAGGCACGGTAACAGAGTCCGGCAGTGCTGCAGTCGAAGGCTGCCGCAGGAGGACTTTGAGTTCTGGCTGGCTCAGGCTGCATAGTGAGGCTTGTATCATAAATAAACCAACAAACCAACCAACAAATAAATAAATAAATAAATAAATAAATAATCCCATTTTGTTTTTTACTTTTTGATATGGCTAAGGATGACCTTGAACTCCTGACCCTCTTGCCTCCATCTCCTCAGTGCTGCCCATACAGGTGGGCACCCCTACAGCTGCTTTATGCTAGGGGCTGCAAGTGCTAGACAGGCACGCTATCAACTATCCCCAGCCCCCAAAGACCCTATAGAGACTGGAATTACTGTGCGCACTTCAAAGATCAACATCCTTAGGCCCAGAGTGCCTACGCTTCGCCCAAGGCCACAGCTGTGGAGATAGGGGGAGCTTGAGCCTGGGGTAACATCTGTCCATCTGACCTGGAATGACTAGGTTCCATTCATCTACCCTTGAGAGTGAATTAACTGCGCGGACTCTGTCAACTGTTAGTCAGAGCTGAGGCCCGGACTCTGCTGCAAGGCTAAAGTGAGGCGGAGCCTCAGCCTGGCGCTGCCTCAGGAGCAAGCCAGGCCCTTGGCTCTGCTGTGCTGACTGTGAGCAGTTCCTACATTAGGGCTGTTTACTGGAAGTTGCAAGTGTCTGTATTGGATTAGAAAAACCCAAGTTCAATTCCCAACTCTTCTGTTTCTAGCTATATGATTGTCTGCAAGTTCTTCTTCTTCTTCTTCTTCTTCTTCTTCTTCTTCTTCTTCTTCTTCTTCTTCTTCTTCTTGTTTTTTTTTTTTTTTTTTTTTTTTTTTTTTTTTTTTTTTTTTTTTTT
>NW_026585691.1:302559-328300 GCF_907164565.1 Psammomys obesus
TTTTTTTTTTTTTTTTTTTTTTTTTTTTTTTTTTTTTTTTTTTTTTTCCAAGACGGAGTTTCTTTGTGTAGTCTTGTCTGTCCTGGACTCCCTTTGTAAACCAGGCTGGCCTCAAACTCACAGCAATCCTCCTGCCTCTGCCTCCTTGAGTCCTGGGAGTGCATATCATACCCAGTGTATGTAAGTCTTTTAACCCCCTGGGCCTCAGTTTCCCCACTTATAAAATGGAAACAGAAATTGCTGCCCAACCTCTGTAGGTCAGAGGACTTGCTGCTCAGAACTTCGAAGCTCTAAAGCAGCGGCTCTCAACGTTTTTAACACTGTGACCCTTCAATACAGTTCCTCATGTTGTTGTAACCCCAACCATAAAGTTATGCCATTGATACTTCCTAACTGTAATTTTGCTGCTGTTAAGAATTGTAATATAGCTATCTGATATGCAGGAAGTATTTTCATTTGTTACAAAGTCTCCCAAGACACTTTGAGAACTGCTGGTCCATAGGAATTCGTGTGATACCTCCTAGGGGGAAAGAAATGAAAGATGAGCCATGGGTGTGACACCTCAGATTCTGAGAGAACGTTAGATCATGCTTTGGGTGCACTGGGAACTTTATCCCAGCTCCAGGACAAACTGCCTGGAAAACGTTGACAAAAATCCAGAGCACTGGAGGGGCAGCTTGTTAAAGCTGACCTGGTGGGGCTGGGCTGCGGTTAATGAAGTGCGAACCTGAAAGCGTGGAGTCGAAAGACCTAGGTGAATTCTGCCAGGGCTGCTGCCTTTGATGCCTGCTTCCTGTAAAACCTTGGTTCTGCTCTCAGACCCTCAAATTCCTAGACTGAAAGAATCAGTCTGGGCTGCCCATGGAATCTGCAGAAATGAAGGTTTTGAAAAACCACACTTGGAACAATAGTTACCAGGGAGTGTCTGGAGTCTCAAAGGAAGAACCAACACCCAGCCCTCTGGGGGATTTCCCAAGCATCCCTTCAGAGCCGAAGACCCAGCCACTGCCCAACAGGACCAACGCAGGGCTTGCTTGTCTGCCCCGGGCTTGTGAAAATAAACCACTGTTACAGCCAGCAGCTGGGCCGGAGCAGATTCCCCACGGCCTTCCCCAAACCATAATGGAGTGCTGAGGGCTTGCTCTCCCCAGGGGCCTGCCCAGCCACTGATCCCAGGAGGGGATTCCAGGGCCTGTCACTCCAGGGAGACAGCTTGACTTCCTACTTCTGCGTCCTTCATTATACTAATCATAGCAATCCATGAGTCCCCAAAATCATTTTATACCATAAAATATACACAAGATGCAAGTTTGTGCTCACCCAACTCCATATCTGGCAAGATTACAGATATGACCCTTTTCCTTCTCTATTGATTTTCTAGCTGAGAAATAAAGATTGTGTGTTCACACGTGCACAGATTCACACCTATAGGTACATATGTGTATGTACACACAGCTGGGTGTGTGCTCAGCTGGGAGAGTGCTCACCTAGGATGCATGAAGCCCTGAGCTCCAGTCCCAGCACTGACCAGGTGTTTTAGCATGTCTGTTGGTCCCAGCACTTGAAAGGTTGAGGCAGGAAGATCAAAAATTTCAAGATCATTGTCAGCTACTTAGCAAGTTCAAGGCCAGCCTGGGCAACTTGAAATCAGGTGTGTATTTGTGCCCATGAGTGAGCATGCATGCATGGGGGGGGGGGGCACATGTGCTTGTGTGTATGCATGGGGTGAGAGTTTGAGACAGGGTCTCTCTGTGTAGCTCTGGCTGCCCTGGAACTCAGTTTGTAGACCAGGCTGGCCTTGAACGCAGAGATCCCCAGCCTCTGCCTCCCTAGTGCTGAAATTACAGGTGTGCACCATCATTGCCAGCTCTTGCCACCTCTCTGTGCAATCAGTCTCCCCAAACCACACAAGCTGATTTTCTGTGACCAACTTCACCGCACCCCGCCCCTGAGCCTCTGGTGGTCACTATCCTGATCTTTGTCTCTGTGAATTCAACTCTTAGGGGAGATCTTCTGTTCTCTGCCTCCCATGCTTGGTGACATCACTTAACATAATGTCCTCCAAGTTTATCCATTGGATTGTCAATGACAAAATCTCCCTCCTGTTAACGCCATTCAGTATTCCATAGTGTGTGTGTGTGTGCATACATGTATCTATGTATCTATGTACATGAATACGTGTGCATATGTATACACACACACACACACACACACACACGATTTCACTGTGTTTAATCAGTTTCACCTCTAAGGGCACAAGGGAGGGACCGTCTACAGATGTACAGACACCACACCAATGGCTACACCACTGAAGAAAATGCCTCCTTTTCACCAGCAATCGTTAGCTACTGAAGACCCTCAGGGAAGGGGCAGAGCCTGGTGACCTTCTCTCCTCCTGGAATGTTGACAGGACTGATTCTGTGGGTGACTGGTACAGGCAGTCACAGCTGATGTCAATGAAGAGTGCAACAGCTGTGGTGCCTGGAAGGAGGTCTTCCACAGTACTCCCATCCTCTAACGCTCTTTCTCCTGCCTCTTCGGTGATGTTCCCTAAGCCATGGAAAGGCATTAGGTGGATGTCCCTTCCATTTAGGGCTGAGCATCCAGTAGTCACTTATTCTTAGCAGATTGTTTTTCATATTTAAAAAAATTATTTCAACTTTTAAAGAGATTTGTTTTCATTTTCTATATATGACTGGTTTTATGTATGTATGTATGTATGTATGTATGTATGTATGTATGTATGTATATACCACATAAGTGCCTGGCATTCTCAGAGGTCAAAAGAAGGCCTTGGATCCCCTGGAACTAGAGTTATAGATGGTTGTAAGCCATCATGTGGGTGTTGAGAACCAAAACCAGGTCTTCTGCAAGAGCAACAAGTGCTCTAGCTCCAAGATTTATTCTTATTTTTAATTATGTGTATAATTAAAAATATGTGTCTGTGTAAGAGTATGGGCACATGAGCACAGTTGCACAAAGAGACCAAAAGGGGGCATCAGATCCCTTGTAGCATGAGTTACAGAAAGTTGTGAGGCCACTGTGGACTGTCAAATGTGGGCGCTCAGAAACAAACTAGGATCCTCTCTAAGAGCAGTCAGTACACCCTCTTAACTGCTGAGCCATCTTTCCAGCCCTGTCCTTGGCAGTTTGACCAGTTATGAGTATTCTACAGTAACTACCATTCCCTGAGAAAAGAAACATCTCTGACCATAGCTGAACCACCTTTCTGTATCCATTGATGGAATTGATTGATCCTTCATCTCAGCCAGTGTGAACACTGCTGTCATGAGCATGCAAGTACAGGTGGACCTTTAACATGGATTCTGAGTTGTTCAATTTTACTCATTAGCCGTTAACCACCTAGATGACAACTTAGCTCATTTATACTTCTTCCCATACCATAGTACCACACACACACACACACACACACACACACACACACACACACAGGGGAGGAGGAAGGCCTGGAGATGGTCTTTCATCTGACAAGGCACACATAATTTATCCTTAGCTGTGGCTAGGTGTGTGTGTGTGTTGTCATTGTGCTTCAAGAACTGTCCCTGAGTTAGGGAATGAAAAAGGTGAACAGAGGATGGAAGGAGGATTCAGAGTAAAGTCAAGTTTCACAGCCAGGAGTGGAGTGTGCAAGAAATGAGCTGTCATTTTCTGAAAGGGTCTTTGTGTGACACCGTTTTCCTTAGAGCCTGGACAGGTGCACCATTTAATAAATGAATGAGTGTGTCTCCTAGGAGACTGGACGTTCCCCTAAGCATTTGCAATAGCCATTCCTCCAAGCAGTGGACCTCAGATAGCATGTCTCACAATCACACAGACTTCCAGCCCCTTGCTTGAGGGCTGGGGAACCCCACACTGTCTTTAATCATCCCGACTCCCCTTCTCAGGCACCATGTCTGCTGGAAGCTGGGGTCCTCTGAGATGCCTGACAGGAAGTAGCTTCCAAGAGCATCCCTTTCATCCTTGTCCCCACACTGGAGAAGTGGCCAGAGCCCACCCTTGTCAGAGTGGAGAGATCTGGATAGGAAAAATGATAACAAGTCACTCCTATCTCCTGGTGCCTCCACGGGCAGAGGCGACCACAGGTTCCCACTCTGCCTGTGGCCAGGGGCCCATGTTCACTGTTGACTTCAGTAGTTGCTGCTAAGTGCTGCCTGGACTCAGCAGAGAGCCAGCCTTGGATGGACTGCTTTCGACCCCCCCCCCCCCACTCTTCCCTCATTAGCACATCAGTACAGAGACCAGGCACAATGCCAGCCAGCATCAGGGTTGTGTTCCTGACCTGTCCAGGTCTCCTGTGGCCCTGAGGTCTCTGTCCACCCCAGCCGTGGGGCCCACAGGATGCAGGCTGTGAGGTCAGGCCTGGCAAAGGCTTTCCCAAGCGTTCCTCTCATCCAACCAACACAACATATGATCTAGCCTTCAGGGGAAAGACCTGAAAAGGAGCTTCAGAAACAGTCCAAAGGACACGAGGGAGGAGGTCAGGTGATGACAGCCCTGCCTGAGTGATGGGGCCGCATCAAGTAGGTGGACCACTGCTCCAGACAGCCTGACCACAGATGAAATCCCAGATGTCTGCAGTTTCCAGCTTTGTGTGACCTCAGAAGCCCTGCAAACCTCTTCATGTCATTGTTTATATTTCTTTGCATTTGTGTGTATGCATGTGTGTTCATGAGTGCAGGTAAACGTGTGTACGCTCACGAAGGTCAGAGGTCAACTTCTGGTGTAGTTCCTCAGAGGTCATTATTTATTTTTGATACACAACCTCTTTGTTGGCCTGGAGCTTGCTGGCTGGGGCAGGCTGGCTCTGGGCCTCAGGGATCCATCTGCCTCCCAGCTCTGGGATTACAACGTGCGGCATCTGGATGTGTGTGTGGTTCTGGGTGTTGAACCTGGGTCCTCCAGCTTGCAGTTTGCTGACCAAGCTATGTCCCGGCCACATGTCACTTTTGTCATCTGCACCTTGAGACTCCAAATCACTACTATGGATTGTTGAGAGGGTTAAGGCAGACTCCTGTCAGTCCATAAACTGGGTTGTTCCTAGTCTGCAAAGAGACCACAACAGTGTGGAGAATATGTATTTGGCTCCCTTAAAGTCTTTTGAAAATGCTCAAAAATCTAAGCATGCTTCACCGAGCATGCTGCGTTAACTAGGTCTCAGCCAAAATACTCATCTTCACTGGACTGGAAGTGGATTTTAAAACTAACCAACCAGCCAAACAAACAAGAAACCAGCCTTTTCGCTACCGGTGGTTTGGGAGACACTGCAGGGAGGAATTTGGTCTGACTGGATGAGCCCCCAGGGATGCACAGAGGGTTCCGGGGTTGCTGTGTGTTCCTGGGTCCTCAGGCTGCCCAGTTGCTCTATAACCACCTCAGCTTTCCTTTTGAGAAGGTCCCTCCACACCTGGGGCTTGAGCAAGATGATCACCCTGATTCGTACCTTCAGCTTCCTCCCTCAACGCCAGCCAGCTGCAGGTTCCGTTTCCCCCTCTGCCGGCTGCAGCTCCTTTCTAAGCCCTTCCTCAGGCCCCTAAGTCTCCTGGCTCTTCCCACTAAGGGGTAGTTAGTAGTTCTGCACTTCCTATTCCAGCCCTTCTGGACCAGGTTGGCCCTCCTTCCCTCCCTCGCTCTCTCTGTCCTCCGCCCTCCCTCCCTCGCTCTTGTCTTTCCTACCTTTAATGAGCTTTTTACCTGAGAAATGTTAGTTACAGAGCTTTTTCCTAAGCAGTGAAGAGTGCCGCATACACCCATCACCAGCCTCCACCACGGCTGTGCGTTTCCATGTATCTGTGCCAAGGGACTGGAAAGCTCTGTGTATCATCAGTGACCCTCATGCCCATCAGGGGCTGCTAGCTTTCCCCTAATGTGCCTTTTCTCTCCTGGCACCCCATCCAGCATGCCTCATCATGCTCAGTTACTGTGCCCCCTTAGCCCTCTCCGGACTTATTTAAAGCAGACCCCACCAAGGGCTTTTTCTCTGCAGGAACCTCATTGGCTTCACTCTGCCAAGCTCCGTGCCTGTCATGCCTAGCCCATGCTACTTTTAACCTCTTCTGTTTCCTACCTGCTCCACCCACCTGATGCAGGTGTCTTCTGGAATGATCCTGAGCTCGAGGCTGTCTGTCCTTACCAGAGTTTAAATTCCTCATCTCCACTCATTCTGCTCTGGGGGACAGGCTCGCCTATTTTGCATCATGTATGCACTGCCGCCCCCACCCCAGGCTTACTGCTGACACTTTTCCGTTCAGCTGCCCTGTCTTTCTCCCCGACTAGACATCAGCCTCCACGAGACAGGTGGCTAGCGATAGCCTGGTGGCCTTGCAGCCAGGAAGCATGCAGTGAAGGCACACTAAGTGAGTGTTTTGACCCCTCGACTCATTTTTCTCACCTGCACATTGGGCCAAATACACATATTTCCTAGCAGATATACCCAACCTCTTCTTTAAATTACATTGTCGGGGGCACCAAGATATGGATGTGGATGTCAGCGAATGACTTGCGGAAGTCAGTTCTCGCCTTCTCCCATGTGGATTCTGAGGATCAAACCCAGACACAGACACACGCACACCCACACAGAGACAGACAGAGGGAAAGAGTGAGGGAGAGAGAGAGGAAAGAGAGACAGAGGAGAGAGACAGAGACAAAGAGACAGAGACACATAGAGAGAGATTTTAAAAAGAGAATCTAGAAAAGAAGCATGCAGCCGAAGCCACCGGGATAAATCATAAACAGTGCGATTTCAGCCAGTCTCGCGAGAGGCTTTTAGGGGAGGCTGTTTTCTGTTGGATGCTCCTGGAGTCAGGCCTGTCTGCCTGTGATGAGAATGGTAGCCACAATGTCCTGGAACACACACTAGTACAGTGACAACTGTCTCTAGACAAGGCAGAAGTCAGCCCCAGGGCCTGGCCTGTGGCCCTGGCAGACAGGGCAGGCTCCCAGCACACAGGCACTCTGGTGTCAGCCTTCATCGGGTGCTGGGGGAGGGGTCCTCGGGCAGCATCTCTGTGGCCAGAGGAAACAGAGGACCAAAGAGCTGGAGGGCGCTGGCCACCACCAGCTCCTCGGCCCGTTCGTTTCCTAGACATTGGAGGATGTCTTCTGAGTCAGATTCCACCATGTTGGATGTGACGACTGTACGATCCCACACATTTGTCACTTAGGAAAAACTGTGGCCCGGGCTCAGACTGTGGTGACATCTGTGGAATTCCTGTCAGCAAGCGGCCCTGAGTCAGGAGATTTGTCTGCTGAGGAAGGCTTGGGAGTAGCCCTGGCTAACCTGCCCTGGGCTGCATGTCCACCCTCACAGATACCTCTGCTAACGCTGTTCTCCTCAGCTGCAGCCCCAATGGTGTGTGTGTGTGTGTGTGTGTGTGTGTGTGTGTGTGTGTGTGTAGATGTCTATCTGTCCATCTATCCGTGTCTCTCTCTCTGTGCATACATGTGTGTGTAAGTATATGTGGAGCCAGAGACTGACTTCAGGTGCCTTCCTCCGTCCACCGGGCCTGGATTTTACCAATTACCATTAGTCTAGCTAGTCAGCGTGCCTTGGGGCTGCCTCCCCGGCGCTAGGAGCACAGACAGCTGCCACGCCTGCCCCACTTTTAAACGGGTTCTAGAGAGCTGAGTTCTGATCCTTGTGCCTGCATAGCAGCAGTACCTTAAAGACCCTTCCCCCAACCCCTCCCCTTTTATGTGTGTGTGTGTTCCTGTGTGGGTACACATCCATGTTTTTATGTGTTAGCCAGAAAGCAAACTTGGGCGTCCTTTCTCAGGTTCTGTCCACCTGTTTGTTTTGCTTTGTTTTGAGACAGGGCCTTTCTCTGGCTGGTGACCTGGGCTGGCCAGCCATCAGGCCCCAGAGAGCAACCTCCTCTGGGTCCCTAGCATTGAGATTTAAGTCTGGCTTTTAAAAACTGGGGTTCTGGGAATTCAGCTCAGATCGCCATGCTTGCATAGTCAGCCCTTTAAAACTGAGCTAACCCCCAGCCCCACTATTCTCTCTTGCTAGCCTCTGGCTGTGTACTACTGAACCCCATGTCAGCTTTCTTCATCGTGTAGAACAATGCCCAGCTCATGGGATAAATATTTCCCAAGTGAATACAAGTACATGAAAGAAGAGTACAAAGAAAACACTAGACCTGGACACGCACAGAGGCTGGAGGATAGGAGTCAAAGGATTCAGTCCTTCTAGCCAGCCACGTGTGTACAGGTTCAAATCCCAGACCAGTTCTGACAGGGCAGCAAGCCGGTTCTGGGAGCCAGTGTCCCCTCTGCTTCAGAGAGTGCGTGGAACTGTAATTCAAGCAATACTTGGTTTTATGTGCCTACTACACACACACACACACATACACAAAATAAAGCAGTGGTTCTCAACCTGTGGGTCACAACCCCTTGTGGCCATATATCAAATATTTTATATATCAAATATTTATGTTATGATTCATAACAGTAGCAAATTACAGTTATGAAGTAGCAGTGAAATAATTTTATGGTTGGGGGCTCACACAACATGAGGAACTGTGTTAAGGGTCACAGCAGCAGGAAGTTGAGAACCACTATAATAAAGCAATTTGCTTGTTTTCCCCTTTGATATTGTTTTAGATGGCTGTTTATTCTTCACAGAGGCTCTGCAGTGGGTTAGGAAGAAGATCAGCCAGCAGCTCCTGAAAATTCATCCTTGCCAATCAAACAGGGACCCTAAAACAGGGGACTCTAGAACTAACGCTTGCCTGAATGGCCAGCGCCGGCAGAGGGGGGAGCTTGCCTCAGGAAGAGGCTTCTCACATGCTTCTGACCACTTACCTCACACAGAGCAGCTTATACACACATCCCAGCTCTTCTTCCCTCATTTCTGTGTAAGTGCAACACGACAACAGAAAACACAGAGTCTGAGAACTTTCTCTCTCTGACCAAACTGTAGGAAAATGTACTTTTCTTTACTAGGCTCTGTTTCCTGATTTCTTTTCAAACAGGGGAAATGAAGGCAGCAGGGTTTTGGGCCTAATGTCCTCCCAATCAGTCTCAAACCAGTGAGAATGGGGACTGTTTGTTACCACAACAGCCCCTGGCCCATGCTGACTAATACAGGCCTGTTGTGGAATATGACAAAAGCTCAAAAAACAAAATCACACACTCTGGTGAAACTCAGAGACTCTAAGCTTTAATTGCCTGAGCTTTTGTTTCTAGGATCCTTGCTACCTCTTCTAATCGGCTTGGGCATCTGAGAGCACCCAGGAAGAGGAGTGCTGTACAGAGTCACAAAAGCACACAAAGCTGCTGAGTGGCACAGTGGACTGACCCTGGGGCCTCAGAGCCAGGCCTAGGTTTGTGCTGATGAGTCACAACTGGGAAGAATTTGGATTTAAGATTATTTTTTAATATTTTCTTGAATGTGGGTTTGTTTTGCAGACACTTTTATGAGCATAAACTTTCTTTTTGTATGATTTTGATGCCTGCCTTTTGTGGCCCCTCCTCACCAACAGCTCCTTGCTGAGAGGCATCACAAGAAGGGTTCTTGTTGCTATTGTGAACAAACACTGTGTAAACAATCGGCTCACATGTGTGTCCCAAGCAGATGACCCATGGCCCAGAGGGCTCAGGCTACAGGGTGGGGAGAAGGTTATTCCGAGGTTAACTGAAGCCTCCCTTGGAGGCTTCTCCATTGGTGGGAACAGGGCCACGTGCCCCAGAACACTGCTAAGGCCCTGTGGCCCAGCACAAAGGGCCTTGTCCACTGAGCTTTGCTGAGAAGATAGAAGCCTTAGCACCCAGAAGAGTCCCTACTCACAGCCAAGGTCATGCTCAGTCTTTCTCTCGGTCATACACTCCCCTCTGGCTAAGAGGCTCTGCTGCTCCAGAGCCAACTGGTGAGGTCAGACATCTGCCCCAAGAAGTCTCTGGCCAGTGAGTGCATACTTCAGAGAGAAGAGTAGGGAGACAAGAGAGACCCTGGCCCAAAGGTGAAGAAATTGGTTCCTTTTTCAAGCTCACAGCCAGCCTGCTGGGTAACCTGGACTGGGAAACCCTTTTTGAAGTTCTCACTATCTGGACACTGAAGGTGCTTTGCCCAGCTCTGAGGGCTCACCCAGGGCCTCAGCCAAGCTCAGGATCAGGGCCATTTTCTACAGAGTTTGCAAATGGCTGAAGTGTGTGGCCTCTTCCCTCCTGCCTTCCTGAGGGAAGAAGCCTTCATATCACTCTCTGATCAGGAAGCGGGGCTCCATGGTATATCTCCCTCACTAGTTACATTACTGATGAAGAGGCAGCCTCTTGGCTTGAGAGTCTAGAAGCAAAGAGAGGCTGGGGTTCCGTGGGTAGCTCCGTAACCTTAGGATGCTGTGTTTTCTGTGAAAACGAGAGTGCCCACCAGAGGAAGTTTTCCATATAATGCTTACCAACCTCAACAGGTGCTACAGGATAGGTCTTCTGAAGAGCCAAGCAGCAGAGGGCAGATTAAGCTGTTACTCATTTAATTCTAACAGCAGGTCTGTTTGGAGGAGGAGCGGAACGCCACAGCACATGTCTTTCCCTCTTCCTGCCCTTGTCTATTCTGCCTGGCACTCCTGGGACTGACTCCCCACTTGGTCTCACCCTTGCCCCTCTTCTTTTGACATCCTCTTGAATTCAGCCCATAGGATACTATCTGGAGGGTGGGGGTGGGATTATCAGCCCTGGTCCAGCTCCCTCCGTGACAGCTCTGGTTTAACTGCTGCTGTCTTCCTCAAGGCTGGTAGCTCTCTTCCCTTCCTAATGCTGCGATCCTTTAATGCAGTTCCTCATGTTGTGGTGATCCCCAACCCTAAAACTATTTTCTTGTTTTTTTTCTGAAAAACTATTTTTATCACTACTTCATAACTGTAATTTCGCTACTGTTGTGAATTGCAATGTGAATTGCTGTTTTCTGGTGACCTTAGGAACCTCGGTGAAAGGGTTGTTCGATACTCCCAAAGGGCGAGTGAGACTTCTAAGACCTCTCTCAGTGCTCCAGCCTGCTTCCCAGCCCTTCCCCCTGCAGTGGAGTCTCTGGGCTGCCCGTCTTTGTGAGCCCTCTTACCCTTGCTCATGCCTCTACAGAAAAGCTCCTTCGGCAAGCTCAACTGTCTCTGAAGACTGACTTCTCATCAGTACCTAGGGCGAGGCAGGCCCTGTTAAAATCCTGCTGTGTGTCTCTGGCCCACCACACTCCTCTCCTTGACAAAAACCAGGAAGCCCTGGAAAGTGCCGTGCTGCAGGGTTTCCGTGCAGCATCCACAGTTCGGTAGAATCCGGCAGGACCAGGTCCTGTGGTTGGTGTCTGTGGTCAGTGAAGCGCTTGTGACCTTCCGTGACAGTCAGTGGCTTTCCTGGGTGACTGTGGGCTTGAGCCTGACAGAAAGGTCAGAACATCCCTGTCCATATGGCCCTTCTCCCTCATCTGGTCCATCTCCCTGTATCTGGCCCATCTCTGCATCTATCTGCCCCATTTCCTGCATCTGGTCCATCTCCCTGCATGTGATTCCCTCTCCTGAACCAACCCAAGCAGGCAGTCATCCATCCTACTATCCAACTTTGATGCTACTTCTTCTAGACCCCCTCATCTGGGAATGAGGAAATGGCTCAGTGAGGAAGGATATGGCTGTGCAAGCAAGAGGGCCTGAGTTCAGGTCCCCAGCACCTATGTGAAAGCCTAACATGGCAGCCCACTTCTGTAAACTAAGTTGGGGAGGGAACGGGGCAGAGACTGGCATGTTTCTAGAGTTCATTGCCCAGCCAATGCAGCCAGCTGGTGAGCTGAGTTCACTGAGACCTTGTCTCAAAAAACAAGGTAAAGAACCTGCTAGACAGCTCAGCCTAAAGTCAAAGGCACTGTGGCCCAGGCTAGTGACCAGAGTTCAATTCCAGGAACCTACCTTCTAAGAGAGAACAGACTCCCTCAAGTTGTCCTCTGACACACACATGCACACACACACAAACCCCCCGTGTGTGTGTCTGTGTGTGATACAGAGAGAAGTACATCAACATGACCTCTGGCTTCTATATATGCAGACACACATACATACACACATGTACACACACATTATTGTGGCTTAAGTAAGAATAGGCCCCCATAACCTCATAGGTTTAAATACCTGGTTTCCAATTGGTGGACTTTCTAGGAAGGGTTAGGAGGTGTGGGCTTGTTGGAGGAGGTGTGTTAAAAGCCCACACCAGGGCTGCCTGCTTCCCTCTCAGCTACTGCTCCAGCGCTATGCCCCCTGCCTGGTGCCATGCTCCTCACCACGACGATCTAACCCTCAGAAACTCTAAGCAAGACCCCCATTAAATGCTTTCTTCTATAAGCTTTGGTTATGGTGTCTTCACAGAAACAGAACAGTAACTAACAGAGCACACACACACACACACACACACACACACACACACATCCCCATCTCTAGCTCCTCCCAAGCCAGAACTTCTATCCCGTCTTTGAACTCCAGTGTCTGCCAGAGTTCAGTATTCCCCAGGCAGCAGCAGAACACAGCCCTGAAACATGGCAAACAGCCTGAGTACCAGGAGGTTTCCAGAACAACCACTCGTGCTTCATCAATCCAAAGCATGCCAGACTGTGTCAGTGCTGACAGGACCTCAAAAACATTTGGTTGAGCCCCTGTCTCCCATTCTGCAGAGAGAGAAACAGAGGCTAGGGGAGGGGCCCTGTCTTTGGCCAGTTCTCACTCCAAGGGCCAGCGGAGGCATGGGGCTCTGGGCAGTGAGGGTGGCTGTTTCCACAGGAAAGGGGCAGGCGTGAAGTTGGCAGGACGGGTGCTCAGCATCCTCACGAGCGGCGGCATCCAGGGTTCCTTGGTCGGAAGCTTCATGTAGCATTTAAATGCTAGTAGCTGGAAGAAGTCAGTGTGACTCATGTACCCACTCTTCAGTTTTCCTCTTTCCTAAAAATGTCAACTATTGTATATTTTTTATTACAGGAACAGATTTGATTTTGTGGTTTTTCTTTCATTTTTCCCAAGATTCTACATTAGTTATTTTTCTTGTTGCTGAGGCCAAAATACCTGACAAAGCAATTTAAGTATAATGATATTAACTTAAGACTTTGGGGACACAAGGCAGAAAGTTAGGGCTTGAAGTGATGTGTTCATGTATCAAGTTGACAAAGAATGGGTTACACTGGTTGGTGATTTTACGTTTTATTTTATTATTTATTCATGTGTATGTATCTGTGTCACCCCCAGCCCTTCCCCTAACTCCTCCCAGGATTCCCTCATCCCTATACTCCCTCCCAACTTCATGTTTTCATTTGTTTGTTTGTTTGTATAAGATTATTTGTATTGCTGTGAAGAGACCGTGACTAAGGTGAGTTTTATAAAGGAAAGCATGTAATTGGGGCTGGCTTACTGTTTCAGAGGTTTGGTCCACTATTGTCATGGCGGGAAGCATGGCAGCACGCAGGCAGACATGGTGCTGGAGGAGATGAGAGTTCTACATCTTGAACCACAGGCAGCAAGGAGGAGACTGAATGTGTTCCACATAGGGCAGAGCTTGAGCATATATGGCCTCATAGCCCCGCCTCCAAAGTGGCACACTTCCTCCAACAAGGCCACACCGGCTGCGACAAGGCCACACCTCTTAACAGCGCCACTCCCTCTGGCCAAGCATTCAAACACATGAGTCTGTGGGGCCATTCCTACTCAAACCACCACGAATCCTAATTGTTCTTGACCTCTGGCTCTTTCCATCTTTCCAGCCTCTCTTTCAAAATGGTCTCTGAGCCTGTAGAGGAGGGCTGTGATATAGATGTCCCTTATGACCAAGAACCCCATAGCCACTCTTTCTCTGGACTTTGACCAGTTGATGCATGGTTCTCTTGTAGCTGGTTAGGAAGTTGGTCTCAGTTTCCAGTGAAGTTGGAGAAAAACAGGAGTCTGGCCAGGTAGAGGGCAGACCTGAGTTCAGCTCTCAGCTCCCTGCCCTGCTGTTGGGCTTAGGCAAAGCCATGCTACCTCTGTGAGCTGAGCTTGTATTCTTAGTCATAAAAACAGTGTTCACAATCCCAGCCCAAAGTGCTAACATGAGAGGCGAGCATGAAACACAGAAACAAAACAAAACAACCCAGCATGATGGAACCTGCTTCCCAAGCCTCTGCCCCTGTCTCGGCCTACTCTGAGGCTCGGTTCTGAACCTTCAAATTGCCCAGACAGGTAGCTGGTCTGCATTCAGGGGTCCTTCTTACAGTTTAATGTTCTGTGATTCTAAAATCATCAACAGGCAAGAGCAACTGGAGAACTCGGGTGTTATTCCTCACCGTAAATCAGTCAGGAATGAAGTCACCTCGCCTCCCTGGCATGCGTCAGGTTTTCCCTCCATGTGCAGAGGGGCCTGGGGCCTGCCCACTCTGCCAAGCCGCACTGGCTGCACCCCCAGAATCAATGGTTTTACCATCCTCTGGTGCTCACCATCCCTGCCAAGCCACTTATGCAACTGTCTAGAGAAACAGACTGCAAATGAGCACAGCTAAAAATATTCCACCTTCATGTGTGTGGCAGGCTGGAGAGGGCTGTGGGAAGGTGGGTGACAGTCCGAAGGTTCTGGGTGTTTATCTGAGCTCTGCTAGGAGCCTAAGAAGGAAGAACACAGGAGTGTCAGCTCTCTTCACGGTTATCTGCCTTTCTGGCATGGCGAGTCCTTCTTCCTCAGAAAGGTACCAGCTGCCGTGATTGACACCTCGATCCCAGCTCAGAAGGCCAGATGCTTCCTTTTGACTTGTAAAGAGCTTTTCTGCTAATGATGAGCATCTTTGACCTTCAGGGCACTGTTCTGGGATGCTGCAGTAACCTCTAGGCAGAAAGGGCTAAGGTGAGGGAGGAGGAACCTTCACATCAACTGCACATACAAGCAATGTCTGATGAGGGAAAATTCCAAGGTGGCCCCTGCTTTCTGAGCTCCCCTGTGGGTAATTATCTGTAGTGGGTTCTTTCCCATCATGCTCTGCTTCCCCAGTTTCCTCACCTGAGTTCCCAGGAAGCCCATCCTCAAATGACCCAATAAATTTGAAGTTGGGGTGCCTGGTTCTTCAGAGGGGAACCCACTTAATAAACCATCCTCAGAGAACCCCGACAGGCTGCCTTGCCTGAACAATCTTTGGGGGACAGGTGACCAAACCTGGTCCCCACTTCAGTGGCCACTGTAAGCACTGCGGTGCCTCCATGCCACTGTGCCTCATTCTCACTTAGAGCTGATAGTGTGATAATTCCAGAGTGACCTGTGAGTTCGTACGAAGGAGAAGAGCTGCTCAGATCCACCTACCCCATTCCTCCAGTCCTCTCAACACACTACTGTTCATGAGTCCGTGCTGGAGATTAAGTGTTCAAGCCCTGCCAAAGAAGACTGGAGTGAAGCAATGTCTTCTGGACACCACAGGAAGCTGCGTCACAGACGCTCAGCAGTGATGCTGCCTGTAGGAGACCTGCACAAGGACGAGCCAGTCAGCATTCCAGCCAGAGGGGGAAGTTCAAGAGATAAAAAGATGTTAGTAACTGGCGGCTTCAGGGGGAGGCAAAACCAGGCTTTCTTAAGGGTGTGGTCCTGATATGTTGACTAGGTGGTTTAAAACACACACACAGAGAACAGGAAGGGGTGAGAGAGAAGGAAGTGGATCTGGGAGAACTTAGGGAGAGGGAGCAGAAGGGTGAATATGACCAAAATACATTGTTCTATGAAATTCTCAAAAAGCTAAATAAAATATTATATTTTAAAAGAATAACTTTTGAAAAAAAAAAAAAACTAGGCCTAGAGAATTCAGCACCTTTGCTGCCAAACTACAAGCCTCTTATAAGATGGTTTGCCTATGCCCTGACCCAGCTATATCATGTAGTGAAAAATAGAAGCTGTAGGGGCTTCGGAGATAGCTTAGCTATGGAAGCACTTGCCTGGCAAACCCGAGTTCATCCCATAACCAAAATAAAGAGCTCCATGTGAAGGTGCTTGGCTGTGATCTCAGCACCCCTGCTGTGGTGTGGGAGGTGGAGGCAAGAGAATCAGCTGGAAGCTTGAGTGCCCACAAGCTTGGAGTGTGCTAAACAAGAGAGAGTCTGTCTCAGAGATGAGGTGGAAGGTGAGAGCTAACTCCTGGAAGCCATCCTCTGATTGGCACACAAACACCATGGCACAGGTGTGCGAGCCCTCCCTCCCTCCCTCCCTCTCTCCCACCCTCTGTCTCTCCCTCCTTCCCTCCCTCTCTCCTTCCCTCCCTTCCTCCTTTCATCTCTCCCACTCTCTCTCTCTCTCTCTCTCTCTCTCTCTCTCTCTCTCTCTCACACACACACACACACACACACACAGTAAATTTATTTTTTAAGTCGTAGGGCTTGAGGATGTAGCTTAGTGGTAGAATGCTTGCATACATGAAGCCCTGGGTTCTATCTCCAGCCCCATAAAAATCAGACATTGTGATGCCTGCTATAATCCTAGAATTTGTAATGTGGAGGCAGAAGGATCAGGAATCCAACGTAATCCTCAGCTACATACATAGTAAGTATGAGGCCAGCCTGGGCTACATGAGTTCTTGGATAAATAGCTCAGTCTGTCATCAATAGATAAATAGATAGATTGATAGATGGCAAACAGACAGAGACAGACGGACGGACAGACAGACAGACAGACAGACAGACAGACAGACAGACAGACAGACAGATAGATAGATAGATAGATAGATAGATAGATAGATAGATAGATAGATAGATAGATAGATAGATGTGTTAGTCTATCTACCATAAGACTCAAATTACTGCATGGGCAGTTGAGTTGGTCTTCAAGGTCCTCTCTTTTAGGTCTTTTCCATTCTAAACTTCATGTTCAAACTCAAGTTCATAAAATGGTTACAAGCAGGAAAAGGAAGATTTGTATGATCTATCCACACACAACCACACGGTGAGATAGAGGTGTTACCATACCTGTCTCAGAGGTAATAATGCAAACCCGATAGGGTTACAGGAAATAAAGGACACTAATATATCAGTGCCAGCAGCAGAAACTTCATTCAAATTAAAAAAAGTTAGTCAACACAGAAGCTGGCTTCAGGCCTAGCTGGACCCAGAAAGTCTAACAGTCAAGTTACTGCTTCTCCTAGTAGCTAGTGAAGATCCCAGCAGTTTCCAAACTACAGGTGCGTGCGTGTGTGAGTGTGTATGTGTGCTGAGTGTGTGTGCATGTGTCTATGTGTGCACATTGTTTCTATGTTTATATCCATGTGTATATGGGTATCTATGTATATGGATGTATTGCATGCATATGTGCATTTACATATACATATGTATATGCTTGTGTGTGTTTGTGCATTCTTGTGTATTTTTGTATGTTTGTGTGTATGTGTGCGTAATTGTGTGAGTATGTTTATGTGTCTGTCAGTGTATGAGTATGTGTGGGTGTATGATTGTGTGTCTGTGTACATGTGTTTAAACAGGTGAGTATATATGAGTATATGAGTGTGTGTGTGTGTGTGTGTGTGTGTGTGTGTGTGTGTGTAGGCCAGCTGAGAACCCTGGATATGCTTTCTCAGGACGTTATCTACCTTGGTATTTTGAGATAGGGTTTCTCACTGGACTGGAATGCCATGGCTTGGCTGGCTGACCACTGGGCCCCAGAGATCTGCTTCTCTCTGTTTCCTCCGTGCTGGGATTAGAAGCATGTGCCACCATGCTTAGAATTCTCATGTGGGTTCTGGGAGTCAGACTCAGAGCCTCCTGCTGGAAAGACAGTCCTTTATGGACTGATCCATCTCTCAGGGCTTTCAAATCACTCTTCTTCTATGATCCCAGAAGAAAAAAGATTGCCCTTTCTGGTAGCTCTTGAGAAAGATGGAAGTGAGGTGGGGGAGGCTTAAGTCAGACCATCGTTAATCCTGCCTGATACCATCCATACTGGGGGTGAGTCCCTGAAGAGCCAGCTCTTATCCTTGTGTTCACAAATGGCCAGCAAGGACAGGCTGGGCCATCTGCAGCACAGGCAGCAGAGGAGCAGAGGAGGATAGCCAAAGGCCAAGGGCTTAGCAAATGGGAAGGCTGAGATGGCAACTGAAGTCTTCTGCCTTGATGCCATGGCCTGGTTCCATTAGGGCACGCTGGAGTCCACAGCTCCCAGCCAGCACCGAAAGCTGGCCACGGCCAACATCTGCAATCATATCAGCTTTTAGTACGCCAGCAGATGCCTTTGCCTCTCCAATAACCTTACTCCACACTGTCGATCCAAGAGCTATGAGATGAGAAGATTAATGTGCAGCCATAAAGAATAACACCGAGGCCTTCCACTGTAGCTGTTGCTCAGCTTTCCAGCACTAGCATCCCGTCTGATCATAGTAGGGCATCACAAGCAGGAGTCTGGCATTGTATAGTCAGGGACCTGTCCATCTGCAAGACTCTGGCATGATGCCCTTTATAGACAGTCACCTCCTGCCTTGTCTCCATTATCTCTTGGACAGTCACAGTCTCCATTTCTGCGCCCTCATTAAAGAATGTTGTAAGTGGAACCGCTCAGTGTTTCACCGTCTAATTGACAAGTGTATTGACTTCTTCCATTCAGCATTGCCTGCCGTAGTTCAGCCACTTGCCTCATGTAGCCACGCTTACCTCTTTTTCATGGTTATGTGGTAGTCCATGTCGTGGGTGTACCACAGTTTATTTAACCTTGCTCCCAATAGAGGATACCAAGGCTGTTTCTAGTTTGGAGCTATTACAGATAAAACGGTAATAAATATTCACATACAGCTCTTGGCTTCATTTCTCTGGGATAAACGCCCAGGAGTTCAATGAACTGCTGGGTCATATGTTAGCTACATGTTTGATTTTCAAAGAAACTGCCATCCTTCATTCCAGGGCATAATGCCCTGTATTTTCCCCTCCTCTTCCCTCCTCTCCCCTTCCCTCCCCTGCTCTTCTTTCCCCTCCCCTTCTCTCCTCTCCTTTCTTCTCGACTCCCTTCCTCTTTTCTCTCCTACTCTTCCCTCCCCTCCTCTCTCCTCCTCTCCCCTCCTCTTCCCTCCCTTGCTCTCTTCTTTTTCTCCCCTTCCTTTCCCTTCTCTCTTCCCTCCCCTCCACGCTCTCCTACTCTCTGCATTTCTGACAGAATCCCATGTACCCAAGACTATTCTCACAGTAGCTATCCAGCCCCGGATAACCCTGCACCTCTGACCCCCCTGTCCCACCTCCCAACTGCTGAGATTACAGTTGTCCACATCCATGGGCTGACTGCGCCCATGGCTTAGCACATGCCAGCACACTATCTGGGCTCCGTCCCCAGCCCTCCTGTTTTATTTTTACCAGATAGATAACACTGCCCACTCTCTCAGCGCCGTCACTGTTCTTTAATTGGCACCATTCCCTGGGGTGTGTGGTCATACCTCAGGGAGTCTCAGTGTGCTTTCCTGTCGTGGTTGATGAGATGGACATCTCTGTGTGGGCTGGCTTTTCACCTGGGTGACCTTTGGGTGAAATGTCCACATACATTTCCTAATTGGCTTGTTGCTTTTCTTCTTACGGTTGCATTTTAAACTCCAGCCTGAATTCCAGCCCCTGTCAGCCCCATGGTATGCACTGTTTTTCTCTAGTTTGTTTTTTATCCACTTAACAGAGTATTTTTCAGTGCAAACGTTTTTAATTCAGATGAGGTCAAACTTGTGCATTTTTCCTTTTATGGGTCATGCTTCTGGTGTTGAGTTCAAGAACCCCCGTCAGCCCTAGACCACAAAGATTTTCCTCTGTCATTTTTGCTAAACATGTTCATGCCTCACATTGCAGTCTGTGATTTTTGTGTAAGGTGTGAGGTTTACGGAAAAGCCCCATGGGACACTCGTCCCTCTGGCACCATGTTGGACAGGCTGTCCTTTCTCCACAAGTTACTTTGTACCTTTCTCAAAAATGAGCAAGGCCTGTCTGTACGGGCCTGTTTCTGAGCTAGCTGCCTCTTTTTGCCATGTGACCTCTGACCTATGTGACTTCTGACTCTCCTGCCAGTACCACAGTCTTGGTTGCTGTGGCTCCACAGTCAAATGAGTCTTGAGGCTGGGTGGGCTGACTTCTCCCAACCTAGCTTTCTTTTCAAAATCCTTTAGGCGTTCTAATGCCTTTGTCTTTCTATATATTTTTTAAAGATTTATTCTATAATTTTTTATTGTGTGTATGTGTGTTTGTTTTTTCATAGGTCTGGGTACTTGATTGCAGGTGCCGCAGAAGCCAGAAGAGGGCGTTACATCCCCTGGAACTGTGGTTGTGAGATGCCTAACTTGGATGCTGGGAACAGAATTCAAGTCCTTTGCAAAAGCAGTCTGAGGCCTTTCTCCAGTCTAAATAAATTTTTTAAAGCAATCTTGTCTGCGTTTACAAAATATCTTCTTAGAGCATGAATAGATTTTATGTTTAACCTACACATTGATTTAGGGGGACGTTGAGCCTTCTAATCCACAAACACGTGTCTCTAGGTAGACTCAGCTCCTTGGATCTTTTCCTGAGTTTTGTAGAGCCGTTCACAACCACTCAGAAAGGCTGAATACGTGTTAACTCCCTACTACCTACAAAACCTGAGGGAATTTTGGCTATGAGCATGGTTCCTTTTGTACCTATTTTGGTAGACTTGGTAGATTTGCACCTCTTTTACTTCCATGAGTGACAACAAATGCTGCTGGCTTTTGTTTCAGCGTACCTGTCCCTGCTGTACGGAAACACAGTCAGGTTTTTATGTTTATCTGGCACCCTGCTGCCTTAGCGGACTCGTTTCTCTGTGTGTCTGGGGGAGTTGTTGAGAGGCCTCACACACGGATGAGCTCTGTCAGACCGTGATGCTTCCCTCTCCCGTGCATGCCTTTCCTCGCTTGCCTTCCCGGTAAGGAGTGGACAGTGGACGGCCGTGCTCTGTCCCCACACTTACGGGGAAAGAAGCCTTACGTCGTCAACTGTGAGACAGCTGTTGGCTTCCTGCAGCTGCTGTTTCTCACATAAAGAGGCAAGTCTGAGCTCATTATTTTTGTTTTTTAATCATGAATGAAGTTTGAATTTTTTCAGAAGCCTCTTCTTCATTAAACAATGTAGTTATGTGATATTTCTTCTTCAGTTGTCTGCGTGGAAGTCCTGTGGATTGATTTTTAAACACTGAGCATATCTTACATTCTTTACAGAATAAACCCCACTCACAGAAATTTCCAAGGAATGCATGTCACTTTTAGAAAAATGAAAACATATGTAAATGAAGCAATTTATGTTTCAAGAGTGGAGTAGCAAATTGTCTCACATATATGCACTCATGAATATGTACATGTAGATGTATGTAGTCATGTGTACATAGAAAAATATCTATAGGTTTTTTGTTTTGCTTTGTTTTGAAACAGTGTCTGATTATATATCCCTGGCTGTTCTAGAATTCACTGTATAGACCAGGCTGGCCTGGAACTCACAGAGATCTGCCTGCCTCTGCCTCTGCCTCTGCCTCTGCCTCCCAAGTGTTGGGACTAAAGGTGTGTGCCAGCATGCCCAGCTGGAAATCATATTCTTGATTCTAGTAGTGGAAGGGTTCAAATGTGTGTGGCTCTGGGTTAGAGTTAACTATGCAAGAAGAGGCAGAGGATGGAATGGGAAGAGAAAAGGATCAGAGTTCTCCTTCTAAGAGATGAGTGACGGCTTCAAAGCGACACACAGCCATTCTGAGCAGGAGCCACACACCTTGTGAAGACGTGCTGGTGAGTGGCTCCTGAAGCACAGCGAGATGATTCAGTGAGTAAAGCTCTTGCTAACAGGCCAGCGACTCAGCCTTGCTTTATATAGTCATTCTTCAGCATCCATTTATTGTCTACCATGTTCTAGGACCTGGAACACCCAGTAGGGACAATGGAGATGTCTTGGGGAGCTCCCTGGCCACACCTCCCCAATCAGTGTGAAGCACCCAACCTTGGTCTTCCTCAGGCCTTGCTCTGACTCCAGCAAACCACCCTTGTCTGTCCCAGCCCAGCCCTGTTTCTCTGAGTCAGCAGTCCCATCAGCAACTCTGAGCCTGCTAGTTCATTCATTCTTAGTGTCCAGCATGTACGCCCAGCATACAATTGGCACAGCACATTTGTGGAATGGAGCTGTGTGAGCAGGAAGGCTCCAGGAAACAGAATGTGGACTTCAGCAATGATGTGAACCAACATGAGATCTGAAGATGGTCAGAAGATGGCCAGCTGCTCGGCTGGTGTGTCTTCCCCCAGCTCACTGTGGGGAGAGCAGGGTGGGGGAGCAGCCTGATGGATGCTCTGGCCTGAGGAGGCTGATGAACAAAGGCAACCAAGGGAGCTGGATTAGTCCTCTGCTACACAGCTCAGTGCCTTGGGGGTATGTGGAGCCCATATCGTCCCACATCTCGGTCTGTAAGTGACGATGGATACTGGGGAAAACCGTGCATTCGGAAGACCCCACATGAGGGATCACAGTACAGGGATCACAGCCCTTCTGGGCGTGCGTCTGCTCCCTGAACCTGAGCTCATGTTGGGTGTAAGCCCCAGGCAGGCCACACTCATCTTGATTCCCATGCTGGAGTCTCAGCAGCTGGGGCAGTTCCTGGCATGGAGAGAATTCGAGGTAAATGTTTATTCGAGGAGAGAACGATTTGACTGCAGAAATACAATGTGCAGAAACTATGATTGTCTGAAATGACACATCACCAAACTCTGTTGCTTTGGTTAAAATGACTTCTTGGAATAGAAAAAAAAATAACCCTAACCTCAAAAATGTGTTTTGTAGTCTTGAGGAGGCCAAAGGGCACGTCTGTGCCCCTGGGTGTGCCCTGTGCTCCGTGAATGCTGCTCTCACTTAGGTGCTGCATCACTTCCCCTCCATGGCTGGAAGCTGCCCGCTGAGCTAGGAAGGCCGTGATCTGCTCATCTTTCCTTTCTCCTCCAGGCTCCAGACGTCCCTGACAGACACTACTACCCTGCCCCTCGACTCATGCCTGTGCCTCTTGGTGCACCTCAGGCAGGAGGTGATCGTGTGTGCTGGAGTGTGCATGTATGTGTGAGTGAGAGAGAGAGTGAGTGTGACGTCCCTTTCCCTCGCGTGAGCTTCATTTGTGCCTCCTCTCATGAACCCTGCACTCTGATATGTCATCCCGTCTGTCAAGACAAGGCATGGTATTCGTGCTCAGTAGATTTTAACCATATAAAGATGAGCCAAGGAGCAGGAGAGCTGGCTCAGCAGTTAAAAGTACTTACTGCTTGGTTCCCAGCACCCGCAGCGAGCGCTCACAACTGTCTGTAACTGCAGCTCCAAGGAGTCCAATGCCAAGGAGGTCCTCTGCCCCGGAGAACCTGCAATCATGCACACACCCACGTTCACACATACACATATACTTTTAAAAATCAAATAATGCTGGGTGTGATGGTGCACGTTTTTAATCCCAGCATTTGGAAGGCAAAGGCAGGCAGATCTCTATAATTTCAGGGCCAGCTTGGCCTACGTAGTGAGTTCCAAGCCCGCCAGGGCTAAAAGAAGAAAATGAGCCAGATCAACCTAATCTTCTCAGAGGCTTCCTAGCCCCGCTCAGATTGTCTGGGCTGTACCCAACTTTCTAGCACACTTTCCCAGGCATCAGGCTCCTGCTCCTCACTCTGCTGCTCAGGTCTCCACATTTCTCTACTCCATGACTTCTGTGATTCCCAGGCTACAGGCTACTAAGACATTGCATTAAGTCCTCGCCCACTGCAGCCTTTCTAGGCTCTAGCCTTTCTCTGGCACAGTCCCCACTAGTCTCCGCACCCTCCATCTGACCCCCACTCTGAGCAGCATCAGCTGGGTCATCTCTTTGTTAATATCAATGCTCTATCACATTACATTTTATGACTACCCCATGCCCCGCGAAGAGACTACCATTTTTCCTTTTCTTTTTCTTTGGCTTTGTGGGATCATCCTTTTCTGTGGGGAAGCAAGCTCCAGGCTTCATGTTCACTGAAAAAAACATTCCTTGTTCTTTGGCACAGGTTGGGCCTTCAGTGAATATTAGTAAGTGGATAGTATTGCTGAGTAACCGGCCCAAGTTCAACCCCAATGGCTCCAGAAAGAGCACTAGAAGAGGAACATTTATTACCTGGTAAACAGCTTCCTCTCACCAAGGAAATCAAACCAAGCCAAACCGAACCTACTTCTCCACCGCCAGTTCTACAAGAGTGCTGCCCTTCTTTAGCCAAGTCCACAGAGGCATCAGAGCAGTAAGGTGTACACAGGCCCTGAGTTCGCCCAATGCACCCCAGGTTTGAGGTCCCTGTCTCCACAGGTCAACTGCTGGAACTGGGAGGAAACCCAGGATGCGCATTTTAGCAGCCCTCCAGAGGAGTGAGAAGAGGCTCTCGCCTCTGGGCTATCAAGCTCACAGCTGCCTGTGACAGGACGTGGCCAGCTGTGACCTGATGGAGGCCAAGAGGGGAGGCTAGAGCGGCCTGAATGGTGACCTTGGGCAATCTCTCGAGCTGTAGTTAGAAAAGGGCCTATGAGAGTGAAATCACAGATAGACAGCCAAGAACAAACACAAAAGCAGAGTTACTGAGGAGGCTGAAGCCCAGAATAAACTGAGAGGTGTTTTCAAAGGGAAGTGGGTGGGAGGTTAAGGACTCTTCTGAGGAGGAGAATAGGAGGTGCCTTTTCCCAGAGCTGCTGAGTGACAGAGTTCAACCCAGCATGTGAAGACATCTTCAACTCTCTCTGCAGAAGAAGGAGCTTTGTTTAAAAAGAAGGGGATGTGCTTTAAAAATAGAAGAAGGCTGTATTTCCATCCATTTCTCAGAGTCAGAACCCTGTACTCAGAAAGAAAAGCTATAGCCAGCTCCTGGCTTGCGGAGCAGAAGAGAGCCCCAGAAATAAAACTTGCATTAAGATGTGCTCACCTGGTGCTGGAAAAATGGTCCAGTGGCTAAGAGCACTGGCTTCCTTAGGACCAGGATTCCGTTCCCAGCACCCACATGGCAGCTCACAACTGTCTGTAACTCCAGGTCCAGAGGCCCCAACCCCTCCTTAGACCTCTTCAAGAACCATGCACAGACAAACATGCACACAAAACACCCAGCCACAGAAAACAAATAATAGCCATTTCATAATTATAACAAAAAGATGTGGCCTCCTGGGGGTAGGGAGGAGGCTCTGTAAATGGGCATTTGCAGGCAAGCAGGACACAAGACTTTGGATCCTAGAATGCACATCAAAGCCCAGAGGGTGTGGCAGCACGCCTGTATGTAACCTCAGCTCCCAGGAGGCGGCTAGGGAAACCCTGGGTCAACACTGGCCTCCATACCCGGGGTCACAAGCGTGCGCGTGCCCCTGGACACACACATGCACCACACACCTGTGGACATCTCCGCATGTATGCACGCACCACATTCATGCCCACGATTGCTGCATCACTGCTGAGGGCAGGCGTGGGGAAGCGCCAGCTTCGCCTCTGACAGACACACATTCAGGCCGGGCCCAAGCTCCCGGGAGACAGGCCATCTGAGGAAAGCGTGGAGGAACAGTGCCCAGAAGCAGAGTTCGGAGAGGAACCGTGATCAGAAGGGTGTCGAGGGGCTCTTGTTACTGTATGTGACCTTGCTCTCACCTGACCTCACAACCTTTATTAGCTCAGTGCGGGAGAGGGACACAGTCAATAAACCACTTGCCATGCTAGTGTGAGGACTAGAGCTTGAGCCCCAGCACAAATATCTAAAGCATCTCACCGCTATGTGAGCTTGTGGTCTCTGCACGGG
>NW_026585691.1:328400-349532 GCF_907164565.1 Psammomys obesus
ACTAACCAGCCAAGCTCAGGCAGCATGTTCCAGGCCATAAGAGACCCTGTCTCAAAATCAAGATGGACAACTCCTGATGAATGACATGAGAGATTGCACTCTGGCCTACACACACACGCAGAGAGAGAAAGAAACTTGTATAAATACATACACACACGTTGAAGATAAACCTTCCTTAAGCTGTATGGTTTTCCTAGTTGGTTTTGAGGAGTTTTTCCTCGTTGGTTTTCAGGTACATTAAAAAGCCTTGGTTTCTTGATTAAGCTGGATGTGAGACAGCCCAGAGAAGTGCTCACCTCACAGGAGAGCCAAACCTGGCTTTGGCCATGCTAATGGCCAGTGTCAGCCAAACCTGCACATGCACAGTTCCAAATGCTTTACACTTTCCATTCAGCATACCCCAATCCAGCATGGTGGAGACTGCCTGCCTCCTTTTTAAAGAAGGACAAACTGAGACTCTAAATTCAATTCAAGCAGCGATGAACCTGAACAGCCCAGGATTCCAGCCTAGGCCTGTGACCTCAGCACATGGGTTTTTAAAACGTTCTCTTCTGGAACTGGCTTCCGTTATGCCAGTGCAATGAGCAGCCTGACATTGGCGACTGGCCACCAGGGCGGTGGGGAGGGCACGGGGGAAAGCTCGGGCCATGGGCAACATGTAAACACAGATAGAGTCTGTGTAGCAGGTATGCCTGAAAATTTATCCATGTCATTCTGCACACCTGTCCAGGGAAGGAACCCTCTGAAACTCTGCACAGTCTTCCCCTGGGAACTCTGGGAACTTCAGTGTGGGATCCAGACCCATGGGAGTTTGGCAGAGGAAAGACTGAACTTGCTTCCTCCAGGTGCTGCCTGGTGGCCTGGCTGGACCTGCAGGGTCCTGGGTGCAGGGGACACAGGGGCACACAGAGGCGTTGATCTCACTGCTCTCATGGAAGAAACAGGCTTCAGTCAGCCCCCCCGACAAGCACTCGGTTACACTGTGACTCTGCTGTGATGGGTAGGCTCAAGGGGCTGTGGGTAAGCAGAGATTGGGTTACACAGGCTAAAGACTGGAGATGAGCAGATAGAGGTCACCCCAGTGACAGACAGAAAGAGCATTTCAGGCAGAGGGAATAGCCCGTGTGCAGGGACCCTGTGGGGGGAAGCATGCAATGGGAGCAGCTAGGGCCAGCATGGGGTCTAGAAGGACAGGGTGACATGGCCCTACCAGAAAACTGAGAAGCATAGGAATTGTCCCCCTGAGGATAGTAGGGAGCCAGAGATCACACACAGGAATTGTGACAGCTTTGTATTTCTAAAAGGGAAGTTTGGCTTTCAGGGAGCTCTGGAAGGAAGCACCTGTATGACACATCATCTTGACCATCTAGATGACAGTGACAAGGCAAGGCATGCAGGGGCATCTTCTGGAGGTCACTGGAATCATCCAAGAAGGGACGCCCAGCTTCCTGTCCTATGTAGGAGCAAAGCAGTCCCTGGAGGTAGGGTGAACTGTCTGCCTCATTCTCAAGAGCTGGCTTCTGTTTGGCTTTGCTCGGGCTTCTTAGAAAATGGTAGAGGGAAGGAGGCAAGTTCTCCAATTTCTGGGCCATTTTCCCATTTTTTGTGGGAAAATGCCCTACAGTTATCTGCATAGATTGTTAAGAGTATATGGCAGGAAGCCTAGCCCAGGCCCTCTGGGGGAGAAGAAATGCATGATTCAGCTGGCAGGATGGAGCCAGGGAGGTTAGTGATTGATGGCGGAGGCCAGACACAGGCTGGGGGCAAAGGGGAGGCAAAGAGGGGCCTGGGTTCCTCTGGACAGAGAAGGTCTGGAGAGCATGATGAGACAGAGGGGAACCTGTGGGCCCTCTGTAGGCAGGGGCTCCTGAGCACTGCTGCCTGGAGGCAAATTGGCCATGCAGGGAGCCAAGAATTAATAACCCAGGACCACTGGGGTGGCTGATCCAGTGGTAGAATTGCTCTTGGTCCAGGACCAGCCTGCAAATTACAGGCCTAGGTTCTGCTTCTGGAATAGCTGCTGGAATCTGGGCCTGCTGGTGATTGCGGTCAGCAGCCACATAGCCTTGCCTTGCCTTTTGGGGCATTGGTCATCTCTGGTTGGGGGAGAGGCCCTTCTTTGTGTCAGGAACTCTGACATCACTGAGATGTCAAAGGAGGATTTGAGAATTGCCTGTTGCGAAACTGAACCTGGCTTCACTGGGTCTAAGAGATGCGAGCAGCAGGTCCAATCTTTGTGTGCCTAAGAGGTATCATGAATGGTATCCAGGATTTCCTAGCCTGGCCATGACTACGTGGCTTTGGAAAACTTGATGCCTCATTCTGAGCCTTGGTGACCCAAGCTGGAAATGAAGCTTTGTGATGGCCAAGGTCAACACCGAACAAAACCAGGATGACGATATGATTTGACAACAAGCTCATGTCAACTGGGATGGCACTTCCTCTGCCTTCAGCCTTGTAAGGCACTTCCTCTGCCTTCTGCCCTGCTGCATACATGAGGAAGTCCAGGCTACAGAGTTCAGTGTTTAGGCTGAGGTAGAATGGACGGTGGCTGGCTGAGCCAGAACTCTATCCCCACATACTTATCCAAGGGCAAAGTACCCCCCTTCCTGACCCTATATGGCTGTCTGTGGGTTAGTCTGGAGTCGATTTACATTTAAAGACGTTTTAAAAAATATATTAGTTCTGAAATTCAGAACCAGAGACAACAGTTGCCTTGTCAATTTTTAAGGCCTTAAAGAAGGCAAGACTGTGGGGTCAGCTCCTGCCAACACCATGTGACTCCAACCAAATAAAATACCTGGAGTGGTGCCACCAACTTTGGAACCTAAGCAGCAAGGTTAGACTGGGTGGGGGTTGTACACAGAGGTCACAGAAGATCAGAGACTGGAGACATCAAGTACTTGTCCACCCCACCCCAAAGTTTTCATTTATTTGATCTGTTTATTTGGAGGTGTGAATGTATGTGTGTAGCATGTGTGTGTGAAGTATTTGGCTGTCCACACACATGGCTGCACACACAGAGGCGGAGAGCAAGCGTCTTCCTCTAGAACTCTGTTGTCCAGCAGAGCTCCTCCGTAGAATGCCTGCTTCCAAACAGCAGCAGCCTCCTGTGTTTGTCACAGACAATCAAACACTCTTAGCAGGTGAGGAGCTATACTTTTCAGAAACCCTTCAGCGGACCACAGGGAGTCCCCCTGGCCTCTGTGAACATCCTCAGAGCTCTTTAGCGGGAGTTTATTCTCACCCCAAGTCAGTCTGACCACAGCCTCCCCAGCTCCAGCTTTGTGCTTGATCTTGGAAGATCCCTCAGCAACCAATGACCACCTTCACATACTCCTCCCTACCCCATGCCTGTTTCCACGACCATTGCCATGCCAGTCGTTCTGCACTTTGTTTGGTTGTTCGGAATGTTTAAGGTCCAGCCCAGGACTTTGCACATGCCGAGCTACGGACAACCCCACCACCGAGCGTATGTTTCTTATGTTTATTGAGATGTGGGCCAGACTGCTGTTGAACTTGCAATCCTCTTGCTTCAACCTCTTGAGTGCTGGAATTGTGGCTGGTATCATACCAAGCCTAGCAAAAATGTAATTTGAATAGTCAGTGCTAGAAACTGAGGGCAGCACTCCAGCCCAGCTACAGTCCTGCTGTTATTCCACTTTTAAGGGCATCTTCCTTCCTGTTTGCAGAGGACACACCCTCTCTCTGAACTAGGGAGATGATAGCAACTGAGGCTTACTACACTCAGAGACTCTGGTCAGAGGTCGCTCCACTGCAAACTCCGGCACAGGGTCACTCCCCATGAGAACATTTGCACATTCTGAAGAGGTTAAGGAATTTGCTCAATGGCAGGGCTGAGACTAAAACCCTGGGCTGACTGTGTGAGCTAGATGCCTCACTCTAACCATCTACATTGTCCCAGGACCTACAGTTGTGTCAGTCTTGATCGCTCATGCTGACAGCTTCCTACACCTGTAGGGTGAACACATATAACCTCTCTCCCCAGTTCCTAGTGAACCAGGCAGAATTAGTTCGCCTCAGAAATGTTCGCCTCACTTTGGCTAAAGAGATAGTTCTGTGCTAAAGCGTTTGCCTTGCAAGCTTGAGGACCTCAGTCTGACCCCTAAAAGACACATTTTTAAAAACCAGCCACCTGTGAGTTGAAGGACAGCTTGGTCTACAAAGCAAGTTCTAGGATACCCAGGGCTACAGAGAATCCCTGTCCTGAAAATACCAAAATAGTCAAAGAGAGAGAGAGAGAGAGAGAGAGAGAGAAGAGAGAGAGAGAAGAGAGAGAGAAGAGGAGAGAGAGAGAAGAGAGAGAGAGCCAGGCCATGGCAGCATGCATTTGTAACCCCAGAACTGGAAAAGGCAGAGCCAGGCAGATCCCTGGAGCACCTGGGCAAGCCAACCTGACTTACTTGGTGAGTTACAGACCAGAGACATTGTCTCAAAAAACACGGTAGGAAAAACAAACAAACAAGGTAGGGACTGGGGATGTGGCTCAGTGGGTGTTTGCTGTGCAAGCATGAGGACCTGAGTTCAAATCCTCAGCACTCGCATAAAAGCAAGGCATGGCAGGGTATGCCTGTAAGCTCATCACCTAAAAGAGGGAGATGCAGAGACACGGCAGATGCCAGGGGCTTAGGGGCCAGCCATCTGGCCACAACACCAAGTTCCAGGCTCAGCAAGAGACCCTATGGCAAAAAAGGTAAGGTAGAGCTGGGTGGTGGTGGCGCACAGTCAGGAGGCAGAGGCGGGCAGATCTATGAGTTGGAGCCCAGCCTGGTCTACAGAGTGAGTTCCAGGACAGCCAGGGCAACACAGAGAAACCCTGTCTCGAAAAACCAAAGCAACCAAGCAACCAAGCAACCAAGCAAACAAAGAAAAAGGTGGAAAGCAATAGAAACAGACACCCTGGTATTGATTTTTTTTTGCCTTCATACATGCACACATGTGAGAGTGCATCCACATACATGCTGCATACACCACACAGAGAGACAGAGGGAGGGAGGGAGGGAGGGAGGGAGGGAGGGAGGGAGGGAGGGAGGGAGAGCGCCCAGCTTCCTAGAGAGGCCCAGGCCTTGCTGTGCAAGGAAAGCCCTTCACACTGGAGCACGCGCCCCCTGTTGGCTTATGACTACCCCCATCTCACCATCAGGCCACTCTCACGTGCTGCTGCCACAACTACAGAAGTACCTTGGCGCTGGCTGCCGCTAGCTCTCCTAGGTCTTGCCTCCATGGTAGACCACAGGCTCCCTTCATGCTGTGCCCCCGGCAGCCACCATGGGGCTTTCTTCACAGCAGCGCTTGATAAAGAGCTGGTGATCATGTGAAGGAGCAAGATGGAAGACATTTTTATCCATAGACCATAACAACTCCAGGTTTCCTGTTGGCTGGCTACCCAATCCTCTTAGCTATTTGTATATAATCACCTTCTCCCATTTGTGACTTTTCTTTATACTGTCTTTTGAAGAACCAAAAGTAAAAAAAATAAATTAATTAATATACAAAATATTAGGTTTTGTTACAGCATTTTCTAATGCTGGTCCTTGTCCCCACCCCATTTCTCCCCCTCCCTTTTGTCCCTTTCCACCCAACAGCCTCTGCTTTCATGTCTTCAGTGTCCTATTGCCCTCCCCTCTCCCTCAACACCTCCCTCTCCTTCTCTTGGTCCCCTTTCTAGTTTCATGACCTGTACCCACTCTCACCCACATATATACATACATAAACATTAAAAGCTAGCATCCATATATGAGAGGGAACATGTGGTATTTGTCTTTCTGAGCCTGGGTCACCTCACTTAATATAATAACTTCCAGACCCTCCACCCTCCCACAACTTTCATAACTCCATTTTTCTTTATAGCCAAATAAAATTCCATTGTGTATCTGTACCACATTTTCATTATCCATCTGTCAGTTGGTGGACATCTAGGCTGTTTTCATTTCCTGGCTATTGTGAGCAAAGCAGCAATGAACATGCGTGAGCACATGTCTCTGTTCTGGGATCTAGACTCCGTTAGGTATAAGGTATATGCCCCAAAGTGGACCCAGGCTGGGCCATATGCTAGTTCTACAAGAAAAAAAAAAAATCTTAATTTTAATGTAGTTAAATTGCTCAATGTTGTCCTTATGGTTGGTACTTACTGTGTTTTGTTTAAGAGATCTTTCCCCAGCCTGAGGTCATAGATATATTCTCTTATATTGTCTTCCAACCGTGTTGTAGTTATGCTTTTGTTCCATCTGGAGTTGGTTTTTGTGAATCGGTTAGGGTGGGAATCTAATTTCTCTTTCCGCGTATGGGTAAGCGAAAGGTCTGGTGTGACACCATTGCACGTCTGGCAGTTGCCACAAGCTTCCACCCGTGTGAAGGCTTATTTCTGGGCTCTCTCATCTGTTTCGTCCCCATGCTGTGGCACACTGTCTCAATCACCGTATCATTGTGATACACCCTGGTATCTGGCATTGCAAGTCCACTGTCTGGCTTATGGGCTGTGCTTCCCTTTAAAACAAATTACTATGTGTGGGTATTTTGTCTGTTTGTATATTCTGTTCACTACATGTGTAAGTGTCCACGGAGACAAGAAGACGGAGTCAGAGCCACTGGAGCTGGAATTACAGAAGGCTGTGAGCAGACATGTGGGTGCTGGGACTTGAACCTGGGTCCTCTGGAAGACCAACCATTGCTCTTAACCATCTTGCCCGCCAACCTTTATACTTAACTTTAAAAACAAGCAAACAGAAAACAGAATTTCATGGCTCTTTTTGAACAACTAACTCTTTCTTTCATATACATTTAAATGGAAAAAATAGGTTGGTATTTATAGTGAAATTGCATGAACTTTCTAGGTAAGCTTAGGGAGAGTAATGCTACATTTCATCTTCTAGTTCAAGAACTTGGTTCGCCTCACGTCAGTCAGCCTTAGGGCCTGTCTTTTAGTAGGGTTTTTTGACTTTATTCCAAGATTCTTATAGTTTCTGCTCTTTTTGTATTTGGTATTTTAAAATGCTTATCGGCATCTACTAGAAAAAATATAACATATAAAATATATTATATATGATATATATAAGGTATCTATTTATATACATACATTAAGTTAAATGCACATTAATAGTCACAAACTGAACGCACCACATTTGGAGTCAAACATCAGTATCGACCCCAGGTCCCCTCATGCACATGTCGCTCACCACTGCCTAAAGAGAGACCTTAGCTTCCTCTTACCCAGGTCCCAGTTAGTGCCACACATGTTCCCGGGCTGCCTCTAAATGAAATGACACCAGGTACAAGGCTCAGCATTCTTTGGGGGAGACATATGCATATCGTCGCATGCAGAGAGCCCTCATTCTCATGGTGACAGCGTGTGAAGAGACCACGAGTTCATGATTCTTTCTCCCTTGTCCGTGAACATCTAGCAGTTTCTAGTCTGGAGTTACTCCACACAGCAGGGTGTCAGACATTCTAAGTCCTTGGGGAACACAGCTGAGGCAAAATTGCCACATCACAGGGCTCCTGTGTGTTCAGCTTCAGAGACTCAGTCTGGCAGAGTCCCAAAGTTACTGCAGATTTATAGTCTCACCTACGCCTTTACCCAGGAGCCTGCCCTGTTCCCTGGCTTGTGACCTTGAACTTCTAAGATACTTGTGCCTCTACCTCCCAGTTTCTGGGGTGATAGGTGTGTCCCACTCTACCCTGTCTGAAGCAGTGCTGGAGATGGACCCCATGGCTCCTTGTGTGCTTTGCTAGCACTCTCCCATCTGAGCCATGTCCCCCACCTTTGGGGGGATTTTGAAGCATCTGTGTTAGGCCTACTCAGATGGCCGGTCTGTGCCTGCCACCACCTTCTGAAGCACAGAAGATGACAAGGTCTATTTAGTTAGAGTCGTGGGCTGCTTCCTGCTTGTGGTCAATTTCAGAAAATGTCTATTTCCCTTCAAGCCCCCATCCATTGTCACTTTCTGGATTTCACCTGGCATCGTAGGCTCCCTGTCTCAACCTCAGCAACAGCCAGCCACCTGATAAGGTCTGGTGGCTAGAAGAGCTTTAGCCTTTGTGCCTGGGGATGGGGGTGAGGGCAGCCTTGGAGGCCAAGAGCTACACTCTGGCTCCTGAACATTCACTGCACTTTGCTCTCTCTGGCTGATGAAGAGAAAATGGAGTCCGGCCACCCTCCTTTCATCTTTGTGAGAACTCATCAGTCATTCACTAAATGTTGCAGTACTTTAGACCTGCACTGCTCGCTTAATTCCCATGCCAACCCTGAAGTTAAGAGATGTTAAGTCGCTGAGTCAAAGTCATCACATGGTGCTGGCTCTGAGATTCAGGATAGTTCTAGCTGATTCCAGAGCCAACAACTTTGACCCAGCTTCTTCCAAGCACTTGAATGGTCTAAGCAAGCCTACACAACTAAGCCATTCAGTTAGTGGCTTTGTGTGATGGTTAGCTTTTAACTGTCACATGAGAAGAAAGTCTTAATTGAGGAGCTGTCTAGATCCAGTTGGCCTGTGGGCATATGCGGGTGGGGGTTGTCTTCACTGCTAATTGATGTAGAAAAACTCAGCCCACCGTAGGCAGCACCATCCCCTAGGCAGGGGTCCTGAGCTCTGTAAGAGAGAAGAAAGTCAGCCAAGAAGCAAACAGCTCCTCAGACATTCATTTCTCTCCACTCGATTCAGCTAGCTACTTCAAGTTCCTGTCACTGTGACTTCTCAGCTGTGACAAATTTGGTCTTTATCACAGAAACAGAAATGAAGCTAGGACACCTTGCCTGGTTTGCATCAAATTTTTTTTCCCATTTTCCTTCATGGCTCATATTATTTGGTGTCTTTTGACATCATCAACTCTCCAGGAACTTACATGCTTTCATTGTTTTAAAAAGAAAGAAAGAAAAAATAAAAGAAGGAACCTTGCTTTTTCCTGGGAGAGAAGAGCTAACTCAGGCTGGGAGGGCCAGGGGATGTCCACACATCTTTGAGACTCTGACTAGAGCCAGCCTCCAGACACATGGGAACAACACAGCCTGTGGGAAGCTGACCTTCATTCTTCTATACCATTGCACAGCCAGTCACTGCAGGTGCCCCGGGTCCTCTTCCATCCTCCCCCCGCTGCTGTGGTTGGGAAGTTATCCAGCATGGAAAGTCTGGGGTCCTGCTGGGTTTCCATCTTCTCATCTCATCGAGGCCCCTCCCAGATCTTCCAGTAACAAGCAGATCTGGAGAAAACTGCAAAGTTGGCTTTTCTTTCTAAAATATTGTGGAGAGATAATTCCAAGCACAGAATTTGGGAATATGGACCCTCCAGGCCATGGCACAGCTAATTGAAAGATGAGTTTTCCTCGGGGAAAAGCCAGGCTGGCCAATGCTCCAGCTTCAGACAGAAAAGCAGCAAGCCTTCTGTTTTGATTGCTTTTGTTTTTTGGTTGCTGTTGTCTCATTTCATTTTTCTCCTGGGAGCAGTTTTCTGAGAGAGTTGATCCCTGCCCAGAAGTGCACTGTGTATAAGAGAGGACTGCAGATTGTGTGTGTGGGGGGGGTTCTTTTTTATATATTATTTTTAAAATATGGAACATTTCATGAGTTTGTATCTTATCTTACACAAGGACCATCATCATCTACTCTGTATTTTTCTAATTTTTGCATGTGTGCTGCCAAAGCAAGCACTGTGCAGCAGTTTTGTGGGGGAGGGAAAGAGGAAAGGGAAGCCAGGTTCAAGGAACAGCTGTGGCTCCTTGCAGTAAGGGCTTCTACCCTCCAGGACCACAGAGCTCGTCCTTCATTGCACTAAGAAGCTGAGGCACAAGGAGGGGGAAAAGTGACACGCCTGAGGTCACACACCACAGCTCAGGGTCCAGAGTTCCTTGTCCTCAAGAGGTCTTTTCTTCAAAGCCTGACATTTATTAGGGTGTTCAATGAAAGCGCTCCTTTCCCTGTGGAGCAAAGGCATCATCAGCCCACAGTGTCATGGTGGTGGAGGGGAGCTAGTCCAGTGGACTTCATTAGAGAACATTCTCAGTGTCTTTACAATCCATCTCTCACCTCCAGGGCTCTCCCCTGTGTCACGCAGGACACTGACTTCCAAGGACATAGCACATCCTCAGGCCACGTGTCCCATGTCAGACTTCTGAAAGAGCATCTTGCTCTAAGGGAATGGATGCGTTCATATCAGACCAATGGATGAACAGACCAGTCATTCTCTAGCAAAAGGCCTGTTTAATGTTATGAACAGTTTCCTGTACCTGGAAAGAAGGATGAACACTTAAATCTGAGCTCTCTGCTTACAGCAATGTGACACTATACAAGTCACAAAGCCCTGTGCTTGGCAGAGGGTAATGACCGTCACGCGTGTCCTCATAATAAACTGCTAACTCACATCAAACAGCCAGTGAATCAGGTGTCACTGCTCTCGTTTTACAGATACGCCAAGGTCCAGAGCTGTGGTAAGTCTGGGCTGTAGCTTGGTTGGTGGAGTGCTTACCCCTTGTGCACAAGGCTGTGAGTTCAGTCCCCAGCACTGCATAAACCCTAGTGTGGTGCTACACACCTGTACTTCCAACGCCTGGAAGGTGGAGGCTGGAGGGCCAGAAATTCAAGGTCACACTCTGCCACATGGTGCATTTGGGGCCAGGCTAGGCTATATGGGCTCATGGTGGCACACACCCTTCATCTCAGTACACAGGAGGCAGATCAGACAGAGCTCCGAGGGCCTGAGGCCACACTATCCTACATAGCAAGTTCCAGGATGGCCAAGGCTACATGCCAAGGCAAGATTGTGTGTTCGTGTGTGTGTGTGTGAGAGAGAGAGAGAAAGAGAGAGATTTGTTTTTATTTTCCATTTATTCTTTCATCTATTACATCCTGACCATAGTTTCCCCTCCCTCCTCTCCTCCCAGTCTCTCCTCACTCCCCCCCCCCATCAACTCCTCTTCTATTCCCCTTTAGGGAAAGGCAGGCCTCCCAGGGATACCAACCAAACATGACATATCAAGTTGTAATACGACTAGGCACCTCCCCTCACATTACCGTTGGGCAAGGCAACCCAGTAGGAGAAAAGGGTCCCAAAAGCAGGCAAAAGAGTCAGAGACAGCTCCTGTTCCCACTGTTAGGAGTCCCACAAGAGCACCAAGCTACACAACCATGACATAAATGGTCAGACCCGTGCGGGGTCCCTTGGTTGTTCAATCTCCGTGTTTGTGTGTGATTTTTTTTTAAGATTTGCATTTTATTTATGTATGTACCCGAATGATTTCTATGCATCCTATGTGTTGGTGCCCTGGGAAGTCAGGAGAGGGCATCAAATCCCCTGGGAATAGAGCTACAGGTGGCTGTGCACATCTGAAGTGCTGGGAACTGAACCCAGGTCCTCTGCAAGAACAGCGAGCGCTCTTAACCTGAGCATCTCTCCAGCCCCAAATAATACATTTTAATAGAACCAGTGCTGTAGTGCTGGGCCTGAAGTCCAAGCTTGGTGCCAACTGGACATGGCTGACATCAGCAAGTTGCCAAATGGCCTCACTGCAAATTGCAGTGTTCCCTAGACACAGTCCCCTGCATCAGGCAGGTTAGCTGAATCTCCTGCTTATCCCAGAACAGCATCTCTCACTTCCCTCAGCCACAGAAGTAACCGAGGAAGTCGCCGCTTGCCCCTGTGGGAACCTGACACACTTCATCCCCCTGTGCTACCCAGCCAGCCTCACGTAGGCCTGCCACTCGCTCTGTGGCGAGCACGGCGAAGTACTCCTGTGTAGCGTGAGTTATGAGGCTGTGACTTGACCTCTCCTAACAGCGGTGTGCCGTGGTCAGCTTTCCCCACACCCAAGGGCTGAAACCCCCCCCCCCCCCCCCCCGGGTAGGTCGAGAAGGAGCTGATGAAGCGGAGACTCACCTAGGGTCCCACAGCTGTGAATCTCTGGACTGTGGCTTAAACTCAAGCACCCAGTGGCACTGCCTTCCCTGTTTCCTCCTGGCCATAGTGTCCGTGTCCATCCCACCAGTGTGCTCACATCAAAGGTCAAGGGTAGCACTCTCCTGAAGCCTAATGTAGCCCAGGATAGGAAAGGGGAGTTTTCTGGGAAATGTTTCCAACTTCAATTTCCTCTTCAAAAAAAAAAAAAAAAAAAAAAAAATCAGAATAATGGTAGCCTCCCTCCAAAACAGTGTATCAACAAAGTTAAAAATAAAAGACCTTTGGATTAACTCCAGGCTCCACCAACTGTGTGCTCCTCCAAGACTCCTTCACACTCTGCAAGTCCTTTCTGTCGTTGTAAAAGGATAGATCTACGTCCCTGGGCTATTAAAGCCTGAGTGATCAGCACATGTCCAGGCATACTAGCTTTTGATTGCTGTCTTCAGGGTCAGAGCGAAGAAGGCATATGTAAAAACCTCCGGGAATTGTGGACCTAACAGTTGCTCTTGGTGGTGATACTATCTTCTGCTGTCTATCAGCCATCTACTGGCTGCTTCTGAACCCCATTCAGCTCCTTCCTTCTCTTTTTTTCTTCCTCCTCCTACACCCCGCAACCTCTTTGCCCTGGCACCCCAATTTTGCTGAGGAATTAACCTCTCACCTAGGCAGAATCAGATTACAATCAGTCTAAGCCATCATGACAGTTTGGTAGCTCTTTTTCCCTAAGATCTGTATTTTTAATTTTGTTATTTTTATTATTTTTAATTATGTATGTGTGTAGATTTTGTGCATCTGAGTTCAGTTGCCCACAGAGGTCAGAAGGTGTCAGATTATCTGAAGCCAGAGTTAGAGGAAGGTGTGAGTGCTGATGTGGTGCTGGGAACCGAACTCAGGTCGTCTGCAAGAGCAAGAGCAGCACATGCAGCCATGACTGGAGCAGAAGTGAACATAGATCCCCGTTCTGACCAGACAAAAAGGGGAAAAATGTGCTATGGGATTCTGGGGAGCCTCCTCCACCCCATACTGTCTCAGTTACACAGAATAAATAGAACTTCAGCTGCTACCTTGAATCAGCCCAAGAACAACAAGGAGCAAGAGACATGATGGTCTCTGTTAGAGGCCTCTGGGCTTCTTGTTTCATGACAGATGATGCATTCAGTCATTACTGAAATCCATTTAGGCTTAATTTTCCGATTCTTGCAGACAAAGCTACACAATGAATGCAGCACTTGGCATCACCCCTTTGCCTTCCTGTCCCAATCGATTGTTCTCACCAACTTTCCTCTCCATCTCTCATCACATTTAAGAGTAGCTTTTTAAAAAGTAAAACACTTTGAGTCTCACTGTCTGCCTTCTTCTCTTGAGAAAGGGTCTCACTATGTAGGCCAGGCTGGCCTGAATCTTACAATGTAGACCAGGAGGGCTCCAGAACTCACAGAACTCTGCCTCCCAAGTGCTGGGATTAAAGGTACGAACCACACCCAGCCCATATCCCTACTCTTTGTGAAAAAAGAAAAGATAACTGCTTTGCCTAGACCAGTTCTTGAAACGCAGCACAGGTTCAATAAATATTTCTTGAATCAATAAGAAAATATTCTACTCCTTGAATTATCATTTAGATATGTGTATTGTCTAATTATATGTTTAGACAAAATGGCTGTCCCAGAGTGTTTGGGTTGAGACAGGGATACTAGAAGATCTTTGTTAAACTTTGTGTAATATTAAGGGTTACCATGAGGAAACAATACTGTCATGTTTTGGGTTATGTTTCCAGTTTTGACAGCTTGAGTGATTCAGGCAAATTCTTCCTCTGAGGAGAATTTGAAAAAGTGGGCAAAATACTTTCAGAAAACCCAGCATAAAAGTGTGGGGAAACTATCAAGGTAAGAAAAAAAGGGGGGGCTGGCTGAGATTTGAAAGAAAAAGGAGCCCCATGGAAAGAGCTGTCAGAACACAGGTGCCTGCTGTGGCCCTAAGGCAGTCACCGAGTCCAGAGTTGGTGACTGAGGGACCAGGAATCATCCTGAGGAATCTGTGTAGAGGACAATGTCAGAGTTTGAAGTTTGTGATGAAGCTCTTCCAAGCCCTGTAAGGCTGTTCCCAAGCACATACACAAAAAGAACTGTTGGAAAACTGGGCCTCACACAGACCCTAGCCTGGGTTCTGTCTAGATGTCATCTGTACCCAAGAGAGTTCCAGGCCTGTAACATAGCTAACAAGTCAAGTGATCAGGTGACCTTCTCAGGAAAGTAAAGTTCAAGTCTTCAATCTATTCTCACAACTTTCAGTTATAATGACTCATGGCAAAGATAACGAGTTACAGAACAGAACAGCATGTATGAGCATTGGAAGAAACAACATTCAATAAAAAAAGACCCTAAGATGGTAGCTTATGGCTTGGACTTTAAAATGTTTGCTGTGACAGAAAAGAGTAAGAATTTTAACAAAAAACAAACAGAAATTATTAAGCTAAAAAATGAAATGTAAAAAATTTAGAGACTGTTTTTGAAGAGTAGAATGTTCCATTGTTAAAGTGCTTGCTGTGCAGCACTCTGTGAGGATGTGAGTTCAGATTCCTGGACCCAAGTAAAGCTGGAGGCAAAAATGTGTGTCTGTGATCCCAGCTCACTGGGAGGTGGAGACAAGAGACCCAAGAGCTTGTGGGCCAGCTAGCCTGGCATATATAGCTTTGAACAAGTGTCCCTGTCTCAGACAAGATAGAAGGCAAGGACTAACACCGGAGATTGTCCGCCTGCCCCCATATGTGCATACACATACACACAGACACACAAACACACAGAGATACACACACAGAGACAGAGCGAGAGAGAGACAGAGAGATTTTGCTTTGGCCGAGAAGACTTGATAAATCTCTTTGAAAGAGAACTCTATGCCGAGAGGAAACATCCTTTGAGAATGAAAGTGAGAGGACGGAGGGCGGAGTGGTTAAGAGTGCTGCTGCTATTGCAGACCACCAGGTTTGACTCCCAGGGCCACATGACAGCTCACAGACATCTATGACTCCAGGCATACAAATGCTTCGTAGACACATATGGAGACAAAACACCCATGCACATGAAATAAAAATAAATAAATCTCAAAAAAGTGAAACAATAACATTTTCATATAAATGAGAGTATTTGACACAATAAAAATCCTATCCTAGAGGAAATATCAAATGGCATTCTTTCTTTTTTGTTTTATCCAGTACTTGGAAATGCTGAAGCTTTCTAATGTTAGGCAAATGCCCTACCACTGAGCTAGGCCCTTCTACCCCCACCTCATTTTTCCTGTGGAGTGAGGGTAGTACTAAGTTGCTGAGGCTAACCTTGAACTCACTCTGAAAACCAGGCAGATCTTAAACTTGTGATCCTCCTGCCTCAGTATCCTGAGTCTTTGGTCTTACATGCATGCAACGCAAGGTTTAGTGCGAATGACATTCTTCCAACAAATGTAATATGATCCCATCTGGAATATCAAAGAAGTTGAAAAAACAATACAAAGGGGAATATGTGGATGAGTTTAAAAACTGGCTGGCAGTAAATAAAGTCTAACAAGGACTAGAGACATGGCTTAGTAATTAAGAGTGCATACTGCTCTTGCAGAGGACTGAATTTGATTCCCAGCTCCCACACCGAACAGCTCACAACCTCCAGGAGATCCAATGCCCTCTTCTGCCTCTGTGGCCACCAGCACTCAGGCTCACATCCCCTGCACAGACACTCATGTACACACACACTTAAAAACAAAATAAATCTTTTAAACTTATCTCAGGGTATTTGAAATAAAGACAGACTGAACAGAATCACTTGTATCACATTGTGAATGTAATAAACGCATCGCAGATGTCTTGAAGAGTTGAGAAACTGAAAGTGCTTCTTACTGGAGTTTCACAGATCAAACATACATGGTGGGATCTCTAGGGGGCTGTTAAAGAATAAATAGCAAATGAGTTTAACATTTCTAACCTAACAGGAAGAAACAAAATGACCACAAAGTATCTACTCCAAAAGAAACAAGGAAAGGAAACACAAACCCTGGCAGGACAAATAGAAAATACTAAGACAGTAGATTTAATTTCATTGTTGCCATGCTTGAGTTTGTAAATGTAAATGAACTGGGCTGGAGAGAAGGCTCAGCGGTTAAGAGCATTGGCTGCTCTTGCAGAGGACCTGAGTTCAATTCCCAGCACCCACACATGGCAGCTCACAACTGTCTGTAACTCTTGTTCCAAGGAATCTGACTCCATCACACATGCATGCAGAACCCCAATGTACAAAAAAATAAAGATAAATAAATTATTAAATGTAAATGAACTAAGTGCACTGTGGTGATTTGACTGAGAACCATCCCCATAGGCTCATGTATTTGAACCCTTGGTCCCCAGGTAGTGGTGCTGTTTGGGGCAGTTATGGAGCCTTGCTGGTGAAAGTACATCATTGAGGGCTTTGGGGGTTTATAGCCTTACCCCCCCTCCCCTCCTGTCTCTTTGCAGTTGAGGTGTTATTCTTCAGGTCCCTGTTTCTACAGCTTGCTGCCATGCCCTCCATCATGATGGACTCAGCCTTCTGTATCCATAAGCCAAAATAAATACCTTCATGTCTAAGTTGCTTTTGGTCATAGTATTTTATCACAGGAACAGAAAAGTAACTTACACAATCATCAATGTAAAAGCAAGTCCAACAGGTTGAATTTCAAAACAACTCTATGCTTCTTACATGACTACGTTCAAAAACGGAGGTTAAAAGAAGATTGAAAACAAAAAATGGAAAATGAAAGCCCATGCAAGCACTGACCACAGGAAAAGCAGTTAAAAAAAAAAGCATTGCTAAAAATTAATTTAAAAGTCTAGTCACTTTTAAATGACTATGCTTTGTATGCACCTAACAACTTAGCCTCTAAAACAATCTATAAAGCAAAAAAAAAAAAAAAAAAAAAAAAGTACCAAACTATAAGGAGAGATGCAATTCCACAATGTGCATAGGAGACAACTATACAGTGTTTTTTTATTTCCTATAAAAAAAAAAAAACAAAAAAAAAAAACGTAGTTACTACGTGCAAGGCACTTTTCCAAACTCTGTACATGGTTAGCCCCTTTGATCCTCGCAGGAGGCACAGGAAGCAGCTGATCTTCAGCTTCAGAAATACTAAGAGCTTCCTTAATTTGCCCAAAGTCACAGAATTGGCAAGCATCAGGGCTGACACTCAAAACCAGGCATTTGTCCCAGGAATAATTATTTACAAACTCTGAAAATCCTTTTACTCAGTCAAGTTGACACCTAACCATCACAGATGTATAGGGGAGAGCGTGAGAGGGGTCCAGCTGTGGAGTTTTTGGCAAAAACCAAAAAAGAAACCAAGAACTCTAGCTAGTATATGGTGAGTGTCATTAACATTAATCTCTTACAAACTTTTTTAAGAAATTGGGTATCACGGGGTTGAAATGGGATAGCAACTGTTTATGAACTAGAAACTGCTGCTTGAATGTTACGTTTTATTATCTGACACCTGATCTATGCTATTCTTTACTTGTGGGTGACTTTGTGAGTTTGTGATAGGTGCCTTTGTGGTGATCCTTCCAATCACTTCTGCGTACAAGTAGAATCTAAACAGTTACTGAATTGTGTCACAGTCTAGACAGCTGAGTGTAAAAATGTTTGTGTAAACACAATCTGAGGTAGCCATACTGTAAGGTCACAGGCTGTTGGCCCTCCGAGGCCTTTCAGACCACCCAGGCTCCAAGCTGTCAATAAAGACTTGCTGACTGATGGAAGAGACTTCCACAGGCCACTGACCTTCTCCTGCCTTCTAAGCCATCTGTTGCCTCTGTGGACTTCAGGAAGGATTATAGGGCACATCCTTGGGAGAGCTTTTTGAATTACAGACACAACTAAACAAATGTCAGGCATCATTAAGGATCTCAAACGAGGCGGGAAGCCTGCCTAGCCTGCTCCATGTTGATTCGAGGGCTGTTGATAATAAAAGCTAACATTTACTGAGGGTTTGCCCTGGGATGGCATCCAGCCAAGCCCCTGCTAGGTCACATTTAATTTCTCACAGCAACAGCAAAGGCAGAAGCAGAGTGGGAGGTTTGCCTGAGGCACCTCTGGGCCCCACCCAGTACCAGCTGAGAGTCCCAGGCAAGTATCTCTTGTGCCTTAGTTTCTCCTCTGTAAAGGGGGAGCTGAAGATAGCACCAGCTTTGCAGAGATGTGCTTACGAATAACAAAAATATTATTAATAATAATTTGAAAAAATATTTTGGGAAATGACATTATTATTTTGAGCTGAATAGTGAGATATGTATGCATTCATTTCTCTTTACTCGTGGGTTTGGATTAGTTGTGGCCAGTTGTTTTTAAGTTTCTACCGCCTCAACTTTCTTAATATGATGGACCATAACCTGGAATTGTGAGATAAAATCAACACTCTCTCCCCTAGGTTGCTTTTTGTAAGGTGTTTATTATCACAGCGACAGAAATGAAACTAGGACCCCAGCCCACGGAATGGTGCCACCAACATTTTAGGTGGGTCTCCTACCTCAGTTAAGCTAGTTGAGAAACCCCCTCATGGACATTCCCAGAAATTATTCCAGATCCGTTAAAGCTGACAATCAATAGGTCCTTACCAACACTACCTCACAGCAACTGCAGAGGCAACAGCTACTGGCCAAGCCGGTTTCAAGGCTCTTTGGAAACCAGAGGCAACAGTCTCTACTTCCCTTGCAGCAATCTTCCTTGACACGCCAGGACTCAGCCTCTACTGTAGGAGATGTTCCCTGCGGACCCTTTGTTGGTGTACCTTTTTAAAGCTGTAACACCCTGTTTACCGTACCTCTATCCACCACCTCCAGCCCCCGGTCCCAGCGGCAGATTGCTCTGGGGATGTTTATTCTGGTGCACACTTGAGATGAGCAGCAGCAGCTGGGGCAGTCAGGATTGACCTCCACAGCACACGCCACCCTTGCAGAAGTTCCCGTGGGTGGCTGCCCCAGCCTGGCAGGGCCTTATTCCTCTAGGATAAGGCAAACCCGCCAGTCCTGTGGCAGAAATATAGGCAGAAGAGGAACAGCCCTTTTCTTTTCTTATGGACGTTAGGTTTATGGAGGTTGGCCAGGAAGTCTGGCTGGCGGTTGGAAATCAGATAGTAGGTTTTGTTACTGGTCTTGCAGTCACGAATGTTTTTCGTGGTTTGTCTGTGTCTGTATTTGAATCTCATCTTTTAAGATTAGCAGTGCAGCTGGGGATGTTGAGTGACCTATTCAACATCCTCCCAGGTCGACAGCGTCCACCCAGAGGGCCAGGTTGACTCAGCTAAATGGACAGACAGGACCAGCTGCCTGTTGTGACATTCTCAGTTGTCCCTGAATGGGTCTGCTTCTCCTACTGGCCACAGGCGCCTGCATTGTGATACTTCCAAATTCCCTGCTAAGGTATCCACTCTGCTCACGGAGGCTCACGGAGGCTCACGGAGGCTGGGGAGGAAAAGGATGTAGCAAGTATGTTCACACTGTGTGAGTGAATGGCTGACAACAGTTTCAGATTGATCTGCTTCATGTGTGTGTGCGCGTGTGTGTATGTGTTCTTCAGGTCGGAGATGTACTCTCAAAGGGCAGGATGTCCAACCTTCCTCAGCCATCTAGGCATTTGCCCAGGTGTGAGGAATGGGTCTGGAGGCAGTGCAATAAGAATGCGTGGGAGACAGCATCAATGCTACATGAAGCCTTGGGTTCTAATCCTGCATCTGTGACACCTGAGACAGGCCGCTTCACCTCTATAAACCATGAGCTTAGGCTGAGATAGCCTGTAAGTCAAGGGCTTAGTGTAAGTAGTTTTCTCTACAAGGGAAGCGAATCCAGGGTGTGGCCATAAGGAGGCTGCCACTGCTGGACTATGGGGCCCGGCACACTGCGTCCCCTGGAAGACTCTGTAAAAGAACTTCTCAGCGTCACCTCTCATCCTGTGGCCCCCCTCAGCTACTGACTGAAGAGTGTGCCCGTTAATTGCCCAGCACTCACAACCTGCACACACAGCTTCAAGCTGTAAAGAAAGGTCACAGGATCCAGCCCTCACAGGAGAACAGGGTGCTGAGAGGGAATAGGGGTCCCTCTCAGGCAGAGGGTGAGTGAAGTCTTGTAAAGCACTCCATGCAGCCTCTGGTCCATGGTCAGTGACCATCAGCCATTGCTGTTCACATTCTGGGGTGTGCTGAGTGTGCTTCCCATGGCTGGTTTGAGAGTGAGGTAGAAAATCAAACAAGGAAGGCAGGAGTGACTTGGTTTCTCAGGACCTCGAAGGCAGGGCTCAGATCTGCATGCAGAAGCCTCACGGTAGGTGGAGGGAATGGCCCCTGCAGAGCCATCTTTACAGAGTTTGCTGAGCACCCACCATCCCTGAAGCAGAGTGATGTCTAAGATGGCCCACTAGCAAGTCCCCCTGACTGGTTGAGGACACATAGATCTCCCTTCTCCTCCCTGCTCACTTTTTAAAGCCTTTCAGAATGTCTTGTTTTTAAAATTGTGTGTGACCATGAGTTCCAGTGTTCTCAGAGGCCAGAGAGGGCAGCAGATCCCTTGGAGCTGGAGTTACAGGCACTTGTGAGCTGCTTGACACGGGTGCTGGGAACCAAACTCAGGTTCTCTACAAGAGCAGTATGGGCGCTTAACTGCTGGGCTGACTCTCCAGCCCCTTACATCTTTTTCCTACCTATGAAATGAAGACCACACTCATCACTACAGCAGCAAAAGGTTCCAGAAACTCGACCTGGAGTGATGTCACAGCACTCGCCTCTTTATCCACCCTCCCTCAAAACTCTAAGATTTGCCTCTGTAGAATTTCATTTTAAACAGTGAAAATGTTTTGTTCGTGACCTTTTGTGTAGCCAAAGAGTGTCCTTTGGGGGCTCTGTCCCTGGAATTTTAGATATAGTCGCCATGAGTCACCATTCCCAGGGGGCACCTGAAAGTGGGAGAAAGAATTACAAGCCTCAGAGCCACACCAAGGAATAACATGAAGCTGCTCCGAGGGTGCTCACAAGACATGACTCCCTTAGGAGTTAGCGCTCAGCTTGATGTGGGTTTGGATTGTGCAAGACATAAACAGTGCTATTACTGCTGTGTGTCTATGTCTGTGTAGTGTGTGTGTATGGTGTGTGTGTCTATGTCTCTGTGGGGGGTGTCTGTGTGTGTTTGCGTATGTGTCTGTGTAGTGTGTGTGTATGATATGT
>NW_026585691.1:349542-381194 GCF_907164565.1 Psammomys obesus
TCATGTCATGTGTGTGTGTGTGTGTGCGTGTGCCTGTGCACGCACACGTGTGTGTTCTGACCATGCCTCCTGTGACCCACAGTTGAGGCCAGTCTCCATAGTCCTCCCTGCTAACACAGAGGCTGAAGGCAAGGCTTGGATGGAACTAGCCACTCACACAGTGCTCCATGAGGATACAAGACATGCTTCCCCAAGTACACCCGAGGAAACTGACCCTGGAGGTCCGGAAGCCTGAAACTAAGGTTTGTCCTGCTCCCACACACTTGCCACCTGCCACTACCTTTATCACACACGGCCCACTTCGTGTTTGGTGTTTGTTTGAGACAGGGTCTCAAATGGCTCAGACTAGTCTCACCCAGGGGCTTGTGTATACTAGGCGATCGCTCTACCAACTGAGCAACATCCCAGATGCTCCACTCCCACCTAGTACAGAGTCTTTCTTGGTTTGCAAACTCTCGCATATTCGCCATTTCCCGTTTAGAGTGCCCACTCCTCACCTGACGAGCTCCCCACTGCGAGGCTCCCTCAGCTGTGACCACCTCCCTGACCCCTGTGCACACCCCAGCACTCTGCTAACGCTCCTGTCACAGCCCCATCACAGCCCCATCGCCCAGCCTAGACCAGAAAAGGAATGAAGCTGAAAGCTGGGAGCTCAGAATCTGGAGTCAGGCAAGACCAGGTTCAAATCCTGGGTCTGCCTTTTCCAAGTTCTGTGCCCTGACTAATTTGAGCCTTTAGAGTCTTCATGGAAGAACCATGATGTCGAAGGGAACCGAGAAGTGCCCAGACCAATAAGCAGCCAGTCAGTGGCGGCTGCCGAATCGGCCGTTACTGTCCACATTTGGCTCTTTTCTGAGATTTGGAGCTCTGAGGAGAGCCAGGAGCCACATCTGGTTTGCTGCTGTGTCTCAGCCTGGTGCTCAGTGAGTACATTTAGAGGATATCTCAGCTACCAGTCTCTAGCCACACTGTGTCCTGGCCCAGAACCCTGTGCACCATGGAAATTCTCTGCCCACTTCACATTACTGTCACGGCTGCTTCCCAAGTGGCCTAGGTCCATCTTTATCTTTGCTCTCAGACAGACGCTAATTTCCATGGCTGCTTCCTGACACCTTAACTCAGCCGCCCCCGTGCGGAAGTCTTGAAGATCTTCCCTAAGAAAATGAACAGCACAGTCCACACTAAGAGCTTGACCAGGGTAGCTCTGCGCAGTGTTGCTATTGCCATGGTGGCTTTTCTGGGGTGACTCTTTTTATTTGTTTATTTTGAGACAGGGTTTCATGTAGCCCAGGCTGGCCTCAAACTCCCTCAGTAGCCTAAGTAACTGCCTGGTCCTCCTGCCTTGACGCCCCCCCCCCCCCCAAGTAGAATGGCAGGCCTGCACTACCATAATACCTGGCTGTATTTTTTCCCATCTGTTCTGCTGTCAAAGAGCCAGAGCTGGGAAGCAGAGCTGTGAAATGCTGTCTTCTGGACAAGACATGGCCATTGCATTCACGTACTCACATCAGCTACAGGCACCGCATAAACCTGATCAAACCAGTCCGGCCAGGCATGGTGGCACGCCTTTAATCCCAGCTCTCAGAAGGCAGAGGCAGAGGGATCTCCAAGTTAGAGGCCAGCCTGGTCTGTAGAACAGAGTTCCAGGACAGCCAGGGCTACCCAGAGAAACCCTGTCTCAAAAATAAAAACAAAAACAACAATAAAAAATCAAGGCAGGCAACATTCCAGCCTGGGGTGGGGGACAGGGGTGGGGGTCATGAGGCTCCATGCCTAGTGGAAGATATATTGAAAATTGATGGTTCCCCAAGAAAGGACAGTTCTTTTTCTTTGGGGGTGGGGGGCAGGGAGGCTGTGCCATGCTCTGACGGTGAGCGACGCTGCACAGCTTGTACACACAGGCAGCATGCAGAGGACTCAGGATCTTTAAGAAAATAAAAGGACATGAAGGTGAAAGGGAAAGTGTTGGGGGAGATCTGAGGTAAATGGAAGAGGGATTTGAGGTGCCTATGGAATAGAGAAAGAATAAATTTTAAACGTTCATAAAAATGAGAGAGAGAGGTGACCTCTCAGTTAGGCTGCTGGTTGTACCTGATGGGCTGTCAGGCTGTATATAGTCTCTGAACCCTTCACCTTGCTTTTCCCTTGAAAGGATGGATGTTCCTCTGTCCTGCGTGTCTTGTTTATGCTTGGGACATATTTCTTTCCTTTGATATCTTTCCTGCAAATACTGAACATATTTGTGGCTTGAGAATCGGAGGTCTCAGAATAGACTGTTCAGGGCTTACTCATTGCCCTCCGCAGGAATACAGCTGGGACTCGGGAATGGGATTACGGAGAATGCTGGCACCCACCTGGCCCAACAGCTCAGAACAGACCTTGAAGCAGAAAGTGCTGTGCCCTGCTGGGGTGTGTACCATCTTGACACAAGTTGTGCTCACTTTATTGTTGGTGATGAAACCTGATGAGAGAGACACAGGAAACAAGGGAGCCCTCCAGGACTATCTGCATGAGAAACAGTCACCTCCCACGGCAGGCACAGATATCCCAGAGCAGCAGTGTGCCACTAAACTGCAGCTAACAAATGCAGTATGGTGGGGGTTTCCTTTATGGGGGGGGGGCTTTGGAATTTATGGCTTCGCAGTTTATAGATTCTGTTTTTTAAGCTAAAATGAATCTTCCCAGAAACTGTAAATTTGCTCAAGTTTATTTTTTACAAAACAAAAAACAGAATCTGTCTTTCCTGAACACAAATCAACTGATGATGGAGGGACAAGAGGCCGTATCTTCAAGAAGTGACTGGGTTGCAGAAAGAGGCCTGGAAGCCGGGGAGTACCGTCAAGGAGTCTGCCAGCCTGTGTGAAGACTGGCTGCACTGACAGGACCCTGGAGCAGAGGAGAGGGGCTGGAGAAAGTAACCAGGAGAGTTTGGGGCGGACTTGGAGAGGAGATGGTAGAGGTGCTGAAGAAAGTGATGTCATGATTCAAGAAAAAGATGGATGACCGTGTGTGTGTGTGTGTATGTGTGTGTGTGTGTGTGTGTGTGTGTGTGTGTATGTGTATGTGTGGTGTTGGATAACAGGGTCTCACTGTACAGCTCAGGCTGATTTCAGACTTACAGCTCTCTTGCCTCCTGCTCGCAAGCACTGAGAACACAGGTTGACACCACCATGTCCTGTCATCTTCCCAATTTTGACTCTGAACATTCAGCAATCTGGGAAATCCCCCAGGCCAAAGAAAACCTGGATGGTTGGTCATAGTCCCAGAGGTGAAGAGCAGAGAAAACAGAGAAAGAGGTACTCACCAAGGCAAAGGCAGACAAGGCTACGCCCTATACTACACCGGAAGAAGAGGGAACAATCCTCGAGGACTCAGGCCCTGTCGTTGGTGCCCTGCCCATTGCAGACCACTCCCGGAGAAGCAGCCATGGGCCCTCCTCCAGCCTGCCCAGGCTCCTGCAGCCCCGTCGTGGAGTGCCTACCTCCTTCTTCTAGAAATGTGCCGTGTTCTGAGTCTGCTGGCACAATCGCTGGGCTCGCATCCTAGCTCTACTTGTAGGTGCTCTGGGGGCTTGCGTGACTTTCTGCTGCTGCTCGGAGCGTAGATCTTTGTAGTGGCTTTGGCAATTATGGGCTGTGTGTCCAGCAGGTCTTCCCACCCCTCTTTTCCTGCTTTTTTAGAGAGCCCCTGTCCTATAACACGTAATCTTGGTGGAACTGTCAGTCATTGTGCCGTCTCCTCCAAGGCCCCAGGGATGGGTGTGTGTCCCAGACTGGGCTAGCTAAAGTATCATGTCCTCCAGACACTATGATTTGTTCAGTGGAGGGTGTGAGCTCAAACCCTGGGCTTCTCTGCTGAGTCTAGGAGGGAAGATTGTTTCTGACTTTTTAGAATCAACGAAGACAAAGCTTGGGAATGTTGCCTGCCCTGCCATCTTTCCAGAAAGGCAAAGAAACCTTTGCTGGGGGAAAGGAGACCAGAATAAAGATGAAAGAAGACATAAAAGAAAGAAGGGGCATTTGTTTGAGACTCTTGATCCTGCAGCTAGTCCAGTGTTATCTTTCTTACATGAGGATTTTTATGTTGCTTTTCTGCTTCTTTCAGTGGGTATTGAATTTCTATACTTTGCAACGGGAAAACTCTTCACCTCTGTAACATCTTTATCTACAAAAAATGAACCAAACTCCTTCTAGGGCTATTGGAAGGGTGAATGAGGTCATTGTTGCAAGCAGATTTCAAAAGAGAAAAAACTACGTACAGCCATCATATGTGGCTGGTGGGAACACAAAATGGCACAGAGAACGTGGAAACAGTTTGGGAGTCCCTCAAGCCATCAAACATAAAATTACTCTGTGACTCAGCAGCGCATCCCTTAATAACAGGGACACGCTGACAGCAGTGAATGCTGGGCCTTGTCGCTTCTGTACCAGCTTCACAAAGCAGCCTTACACAAATCCGATAGCATGGTCGATTACACGGCCCGATTTTGTGGTACCAACTAAGCCTGATTCGCTGTCACACTGTGTGGCTGTGTGTTACCCAGAGAAGTGAAGATGTCTGTTCAGATGAAAACTTGCACCCAGACGTCTGTAGCAGCGTTACTCACCATAAGCCAGAGTGAAAACAGCCCAGAGAGCATCACCTTCGGAATGCATAAACACTGCGGTTTCACCCTCCAGTGGAATGCCGCTCATGACAAAAAAGACACTGCTCTGTCATGCATGAATGTTGGAGACATTACTGAATGGGAGAAGCCAGACACAGAGGCCACATTCTGGATGATTCCATTTACATGAAATGTCCAGAACATGCAGATCCACAGAGACAGAAAGGTTAGTGGCTGCCGGAACTGCGGTGAGGGAACTCGTGGCTCACGGGTGCAGGGTGCCTTTGGGGGCTGGTGACAGCATTATGAAATTAGTGGTCACGGTGACACAACCCTGTGACTATTCAAATATGGTTCAACTATATGGTGGAATACATGATGTATTTCAATCAAAATTACAGATGAAGCCAGGCGCTGTCCACGTAGAGTTGACAGGCGCTGCTTATCAAGTCAAAGCCCAGCCCATTGAGACTCTCATCCAGTTCTCTGAGTTCCACCTGGTGAATTTCTCACATCTCCACCGCTGACTTGTGTGACACGACTAATTCTTAGCTGTGGCGATGGCTCGGTCTGCAAAGTGTCTGCTGCACAAGCATGAGGACCTAGTTCAGCTCCCCAGCGGCAGCATAAAGGCTGGGGTGGCGGAGCATCCACAACCCCAGCACCTAAAGGGCAGAGGCAGGAGCATCCTGGGAGCTGGCTAGCCAGCCAGCCTAGCTTGGTGAGTTCCAGATTCCAAGAGAGATCTTATCTCAAAAACTTTGGTGGAGGGCGTCTGGAAAAATGGCTCAGCAGTTCAGAGTGCATGCTGCTCTTCCCGAGGACAGGAGTTCAGTTCTCAGCATCCTTGCCAGGTGGCTCACAACCGTGGGTGACCATCCTCAGAGGCTCCATGCCTCCAGCCTCCATGAGCACCTGCTCTCACATGCACAAACCCACAGAGAGACACAGACACATAATTTTTAAAAACTATTTATTGGTTCCTTGTGAATTTCACATCATGCAACCCGACCCCACTCATTCCCCTCCCTTCATACTCTCTACCCTTGAGCCTCCCTCCTCCTCAACAGAGAAAAAAAATTTCACTGTGGAAACTGTAGTGTGTCACAGTGTGTCCACAGCATACCCTTGGCCCACAGCTTTTTGGTTGCAAATGTGCATTGCAATGAGTCGTTGGTCTGATCCGAGGCCTCTGGCTTCTGCTAGACTGTCAGTACTGCAATCTGGTTGGGACCCCTCTCAGATATCTTCTTGTTGCCCTGAGTCATGAAGATTCAGTAGTCTTGGGTCTGTATGACTGGCCCCTTCACACAGTCCAGCAGTTCATCAATGGGGTAGATGTTGAGGCGGATCAACCCAAAGCCCTGGATCTGGGCCTGAGAAGTATCTGAGCTGGTCAGCCTGCCAGATCTCCCTCCCCACACACCACTGGGGTAAGCCCTTCAGCACAGCCCCAGATGACCCATCCAGTACCACAGCCAGCAAGGGATGGGGCCAGTTCCTCCACTCTCATGCCATCAGGGCTAGCTCATCCGCACCCACATCGTTAGGGTGAGTTCTACTGTGCAGCCAAGGAAAGGTGCAGGGTCCACTCTCCCAAGTGCTGTAGCAGGTGAAGAGCAGGGACAGCTCTCCTGCTTTCATGACTTCAGGGCCAGCTCTCCCTTCTCTAGGTGCTTGTAGGTGGTAAGGGCTGGGGGAGGTGCATCTCTCCCTCACCTACACTGCTGCATGGCAGACAAGTTGTGGGGCCAGCTCTCCCATGCTCACACCCTCAGGGCCAGCTCTACTATGCTGTCCAGGTGAGGTGTAGGGCTCACTCTCCTGAGCATTGCAGTAAGGGAGGGACAGGGCCAGCTCTCCTGCTCTGCTGACCTCAGAGCCAGCTCTCCTGCCTGCCGTATGTGACAAGAGGAGAGGGACGAGGGGGCATCTCTCCCTCACCCATGTCAGCACATGAGAAGACAAGCAGTGATGCCAGCTCTCAAATGTTCACACCCTTGGGGTCGCCCACCAGGTGAGGCTTTACTGTGCTGTCCAGGCGAGGTGCGGGGCCCACTCTCCCAAGTGCTGCATCTGGTGAGGGGCAGGATTGGCTCTCCTGCACTTGTGACCCCAGGGCCGGGTCTCCCACGTGCTGCAGGTGGGGAGGGGAAATGGAAGAAAGGTATCTCTCCCTCATCCACACCATCACATGGGAGAAGAATGGCAGCTCTCCCACATTCACACCCACCTCCCGCTCACCTCCCACAACCAGGGCCAGGACTGCTGTGCTTCCTGGGTGATGTGTGGGCAGCTTTCCAGAGTACTGCAGTTGGCAAGGTCAGCTCTCCTGCTCTCACACTCCCAGGGCCAGCTTTTCTGTGCTTCCCATCAAGGGGTGGGGCCAGTCCTGCACAGGCCTCAGACATTAACATGTCCCTGGGCATGGGATGCCAGGGATGTTTGGCTGCTGCAAGGTCATGAGCCCACAAGTGGCCAAGACCCCACCATGGTCTCCGATGGCATCACCAGCTACTCACGTCTGGCTGTTCCTCACTACCCTCGAGTCTCCAGCTGTTCTGCCTCTCTTCATTGTGCCCACGTCCTTCTGTTCTCTTTCTCTTCCATTTCTCTGCCATTTACTTGCTCCTCTTGGTGGTGTGGGGTCTGTAAGTGTCCAGGCTGGTCTCAGGAATCCTATGTCTCACCTGTGCATTGTGGCACCAGGCAGGGGTCATCTCAGGCATGGTCCCCCTCACCAGTGCCCAAATGGTGGTCATTTCTGGCTAGCTCCCTGTCTGGGTCCCCTGGCCCCAGACTAATGGTCATCTCAGCTCGCTCCTCACTCCCGCCCAGGTGGGGGTTGTCTGTCCTGGGCCCACAGTTCCAGGCAGAGTTCATCTTGTCTCTGGATCACTCCTCACCCCAGGAGCCTGTTTGGGCCTGCATGACACCTCCAGATTGGTGGTCATCTCAGGCTCACTGTTTTCAGGAAATGTCAGGCTACTCATCTTTCAGAGGTTCACAGATCAGAACAGAGTATGGACACGGCCTCTCTCCCCTCTGCCACCTACTGAGGCACACATGACACAGCGGCCACACCTGGAACGCTTCTGAGGGAAGGCCCTCATAAATTTTTTTAAAATAACAAAATAAAACAGAGATAGATCAAGGAAGATTCTCAAAGTTGCCTCTGGCTCCACATGTGCCTGTGCATGTACAAATATGTGCGCACATGTGCACAAATATGGTGTCGTGGTGAGGGGTGATGGCTGCCGCCCTGTGGCAGAGCACTTGTCTGGCCTGCCTGAGACCCTGCGTTCCGTTCCCAGTGCCACAAAGCAAACTGAAAAGACCGTGAAACAAGATTTAATAAAGTTCACCTAAACATTGAATCAGACACCGCAGGGTCAGATTGTTGCCAGCAAGCACCCAGTATTTCCCTGTGAGGCCAACCAGGGTCAGCCTCATCCCCAGGTGGCTCCTGCTCCCTCCAGCCCTCACTGCCCCACCCTTGTCCTAGCCTGCCAGGTGACGTAGAGGGAGAAAAGAGGCCAAGAGAGAAGTTGGTTCTTTTGATCGATGGGCTCTTTGAGAACAGCAAGAGAGCCTGTCCCTTTATCATGCTTGTCTTTTCTGAAACCCAGCGCTGAGGGTGAGAAAACAGACACACTGCTTCCAGCCTAAGACCTGTGTCTCCTCTTCTCCCTTCCTCCCTTCTTCTCTCACCTTTTTTTGCTTTTTTATCTACCCTCCTCTTTCCTCTCTTCTCCTCTTTTTCCTCTCTTTCTCCCTCCTCCTTCCCTCCCTCTCCTTCTGTCTCTCTCTACTCCTCCAGGATGAAACAGCTTCCTCAGCCTTTGTAAATGGTGGACCGTCTCAGCTTACCCTCAAGGATCCTCCCTAAATGTCCACTCTTCTGGGAAGCCCTTCCCATCTCTCCCCGACATCTTTCCTCTCAGCTCCTACACATCCTTTGTACTCACCCATCTATCTATTCATCCATCCACTGACCTCCTCTGCTCCTGAAGACAAGGGGTTAAGTGTCCTTACAAACCAAGATTTGAGAGAGAGTGTGAGAGAGAAGTAACAGATGCATCAATAGCCATTTGGTTTTTCCTGTGAAGCACAGTGACGACAAGAGGAGAAAGAGATGAACACCTGTCTGCAGATCTGTATGTGGCCTTGGGAAGGTTCTCCTGAGAAAACAGTGAGTTTTAGTTTCCCTCACACACTGGCTAATGAGCTGGCTCCCTCTGCTCCTCTCCTGCTGGGAAGGCCAGCCACCACACCCACAGATTGTGGCCCAAAACCTTATTGAAAGCTTAGGCAATAAATATGCATTGAAGTTAACTGTCCATGATTGCCATGAGTGGGAGTGGTGCCTGGATTGCAAAGAGAAGCTTCGTGAATGCTCAGACGTGGCCCCTGGTCCTACCGGCCGCTTTGGAATTGTTCAGGTGTGGAGGCTGGACGGTAGAAGCTGGAGGCAGTCTGCATTTATTCCAGGGTCCCAAGAAACTCTGTGGCCTTGAGATGTTAAGCCCCAGGAAACCGGGAGACTCCAGTGTGTCAAAATGAATGTTAGTAGAGGAGGAGATCCATTGAACTTGTCCAAAGGAGATCTGACGCAGAGTGGCCCTGGGTCAGCTCAGGTTCCCCTATGGTCTATACGCGGCGCTTTCCCCTAGAAAACAGACACTTTATCTCCCTTTTCCTGGGCAGACACTGGTTTGGTTGGGGATGGCGGAGAGGCAGGTGCCGCGCTGGCGAGGAGGCTGGCTCTCAGGAGCAGTCGTCTATTATGACTCTGAGGTTAGATGGGGCTTGGATGGGGGTGAGAGAGATGGAGAGGGCGTGGGGGCAGCAGCCTGCCGCCGGCCCAGGTGGCAGAGGGGCCGAGACTGGCCGGGAGCCAGGCCCGCCGCGGCGTCCGCGCCCCTCCCCGCCGCCGAGCCCTCCCACTTCCTCTGCGCCGCTGTCCGGGAGCCGGAGCAGCGCAGGCTCCCGACGCCGGCCGCGCGGACCGAGGCTGCCGCTCTAGCCCCGCCAGCACCGGACACCGCGCCGCGCTGCGGGCCATGGACCTGCCCAGGGGTCTCCTGGTGGCCTGGACCCTCAGCCTCTGGCCAGGTACGCGTCCCCTCCCTCCCGTTGCTTCCGGGAGCCCCTCCTAGTCCTCCAGGACCTTCGCTCCAGCGGTGTGGAGAGAGATGCGACGCACCTCCCTTGGCAGCACTTGGGGACACAGGTCTGCCGGGCCCGGCTGAGGTTGACCGGTCCCGCCAAGATAGCCAAAGAGGGAGGTGTGCCTGGGAAACTCTTTCCAGGACTTTGGTGTGTTTGGGGAGGAGAAGAAGGGACTAGGGTTGCTGGGACCGCTGAGCACTTCGGGTGTCCCCGATGCTGCTCTGGGGACAAGTTCCCACGTGGCCACCCGGCCACCCGGACATCCCTCCCTTGTCCTAGCTGAGGAAGGGGACAGATCGGGCCAGCGAGTGTGACCCTGCTGCCCTCCCGCCACCCCAGGCGGAGCGTCCTGAAGCCGGGAGGGCCAGACCGTGGCGGCCCTAGGAGGCCCCGGTCCCTTCGGTCTGGCTGCTTGGCGTTGGCAGCCCCTCCAGCTCCTCCACAGGCAGTGGGCACAGCCCCCCAGCCCAGCTCCGGTGGGAGAGCGACTTGACACCAGCGTAGGGTCCGGCAGCGTCCCCAGCTCGCGCTCGGAATCACGTATCCGGGAACCCGGGGGAGCCGCCGCCGTCGCCCCGCGCCCCGCTAATGCGCTCCAGGTGTGGGCACGCAGCGGGAGCCCCGGGCCCGCGGGGAGGGGAGAAAGGCAAGCTCGGGGGCTCGCAGGCTGGACCCCCAGCCCTGCCTCCCGCAGCCGGCGCTCGGCCCCCAGCTCTGCCTCCCGCTGCCCAGCACGGCTGCGGCCGGCCCTCGCCGCTGCGCGCCTGCCCAAAGCTTCCCGGCCCCTTCCCGGCGCGGCGGGACGCTCGGGGCCGGCTGGAGGACCCAGCCGGCCGGGCACCGGCAGCGGCTTGGTGCGCTTGTGAGTGGCTCTGGATCCAGTAGGAGGGGACAGAGGCGGTGACAGCTGGGCAGGTGCCCTGAGGTAGAGCACGCGGAGACCCACCCCTACCCAGTCGGGTTCGCGCTCCAAGCAGTGGTTGGACGGTCCAGACGGGGGCACACGTGTGCCCTCGTGTCCTTCGCGGCTTCTGGGATCGCCTGCAGATGAAGGGCCTCTTGAAACTAGCTGGGTTTCCTTCTGATCGCAGACACAGTTGGAAACAAACTCTCCCGCGTGAAGCCTGGGGCTTGGGGGAGGGGCGGGGGAACACTGCCAGCTTCGCTTCTGGAAAAACCGGGGACAGAAGCCTGCGGGGGACACTTGGGCAGGGAAGGAACTGTCTGCGCTCACTACAGGCCCAGCCATAGCAAGGAGATGAAAATCCCTGGGGGGCTCCAGACAGGTGTCCCCAGAAAACAGGGCAGTCTGAGCATCCCCAAGCTAAAAGCAGGAGTTCGGAGGGGGCTCTGCGCAGAGACCTTGTGGCTTTTCCTCTCCTGGGGACACTGGAGGCAGAATTCTGAGCTGGTGGAAGCCGTCCGGAGGGCTGCGGCTTGATGCTTGCTAGTGCTGGTGACACTGCAGGGAGTGGGGCCCTGCGGGACGGGGTGCTGAGGGACTCTCAGGACACGGCCTGTGACTCATCGCTCCCTTTATACGAAGAAAACCGCTTCTGCGCTCTGTCTGGTCAGCCTGGGCTTTTGGAATATGGGACTCATTAAACCTATCAGTCGGCATTAGACGGCCTCGGCTTGCAGGAAGAACGTAGAGATCACGTGCCCGCTGGGCCCTGCTGGGGCTCAGGGGAGCAAGAACTAAGAGACAAACAGACTTGTGCGGGACTGACCGGAGCAGAGGCATTAGGGCCAGGTATGTGTTGGAACAGGAGAGATTCAATGTCGAGCAGACAAGCAAGGGAGGCTCCCTGGAGGAGGAATTGGATCCCTTAAAAAGCGTAGTGAGTGAGCTTAAAATGACACCACTCATATTTCAAAGAACAAAAGGGTCACAATTTGTGTGTAGGTGCTCAAGTGTGTGTGTGTTTGTGTGTTTGTGTGTATCTGTGTGTATGTGTGTATGTGTGTATTTGTGTGTGTCTGTGTGTGTGTCTGTGTGTCTGTATGTGTGTTTGTGTGTGTGTCTGTGTATTTGTGTTTGTGTGTGTGTGTGTATGTGTGTGTGTTTGCATGTGTGTGTGTTTGTGTATATGTGTGTGTGTTTGCATGTGTGTGTGAATGTGTGTGTGTTTGTGTGTATGTGTGTGTTTGGGTGTGTGTGTTTATTTGTGTGTATATGCCGATGAGTGTGGAGGCCTTAGAACACCTTCAAGTGTTATTCCTGGCACCGTGCAGCACTGCCCACAATTCTGAGACTGTCCCTCACTGACACTGGACTTTCCAAGTCGGCCCGGCTCTCTGATGAGCCCCAGAGCCCTGCCCGTCTCCACGCCCCAGCACTGGGGTGACAAATGCATGCCACAGTGCCAGTTTTCATTTAAAGCGTAAAGGTGCCTGACTAGTCTGACCTCTGTGTGCTGGAAGGGTTTGGGGATCTCTGGGTCACTTCCTGACCCTAGTGCAGGATGACTTTGGTCTCTCACCTGTGAATTATACGGGTCTGAGGGAAGACACAAACAAGACAAATCAGGAAGTGTGACGATGAAGACCCCAGAGTCTCAGTGTCTGGAATTGACCGGGCTCTGCAGTTAGGCCAAACTGCCCCTATCTAATTCCTACCTGTGCCTCAGTTTCTCCTCTACAAGATAGGGCGAGTAACAGAACATGTAAAGTATTACAAAGACCAAGTAAGCAAGTTTCGTAGAGTTTGGCGAGTGCCACCATATTAAACCGTCTTGTCTCTGGCAGCCACACAGTGGGTCAAGGCTCTGCTCTTAAGTAAGGCTCAAAGGGTGCTCGGAGAAATCTAGGGAAGTATACTGGAGGCTCAGAGACATGTGTGCCAGGACCCTGAGTAAACCAAGACTCCCCTACTTCTCCCAGCAAGGGCCTGGCCCTACCTTGTGGTCCCCAAACTGAAGGACTTAATATTTGGCACTGAGGTTATCCTAAAACCAGTTTGATCTTGGTGTGGTGGTTCTTTGGTGTTGGGGGGGGGGGGCAGAACACCTCTGTTATCCTGGTAGGTGGAGGTCACCTCAACAAGAAAGCCAGTGAGTACCAGCCCTGTGGCTATCAGACTGCTCCAGCCTGCTCTCCAGCTCAGAAGGGCCCAGGCTGAGAATGCCTGCCCCGTCCAAGCCTCTCAGCCACCACTAGCTGGGCCTTGAGTTTCCGAGGAAATAAGGCTGAGTTTCCCTCTTTTTCTGTTTAGCTACCATACCTGTGGCCCCCTCCTCAAAGAGGAGATGCAAATCATACCCTTCTCATGGATCCCTGCCACACAAGTGGGCACCCAAGGAGCTTACCCAGCTCTCCCCTCCTACTTGCCCTCTCTGAATCTCACTCTTTTCCTTCCAAGAGCAGACCCTCACCCTGCCTTCATCCTCCCCATCCCCAAACACCACCCCACTGTCCTGTCCCTGCTGCTTGGATTAAAACTAGGCTCTGGGCCGATTGCCTTGGCTCTTGCTTTGAGGACGAGGACGGGAGTTGATCTGGGGAGTTTAGGAACTCTCCTCTCCACAATACCAAGTTTGGGATATCGCTGTCTCTCCTCAAGCTTCAAGTTCTTCTTTTTGGAGTCAAAGCTGGTCACTGCAGTGCAGCCTTAGATAGAAGGGGTCATCATGATCAAAACTCACACCTGGAAGCTGGGAAGAGCCTCCGTCAGGAAAATGCTTGCCATGCAGGTCCGAGTTCTCAGAACCCATGTGAAAAAGCCAGGCCCAGCACCACATGCCTGACGTCTCGGAGCTGGGAGACAGAGAATGCCTGTGGTGAGCTGAATCAGAGAGCTCTGGGTTCAGTGAGACCTAGCCTCAAAAGTAAGGCAAAGGGTGAGCAAGGGAAGCCTGACCTTGACCCCTGGTCTATGTACACTTAGCATCCACACACACGAACATGTACACACAGCACGCGCAGCACACCTCAAACAGGACATCTTTCCTGCCCGCTTAATGTCTAGTCTGTCCCTACCCTTGCTACCCCCATACTGAAGACTGTCACCAAGGAGCCTTAGCCTTGTGAAGTTACCTTCCCCCAAAGAGAAGGTGAGCTCCAGAGATACCCACACACCCTTAGCATTGAGTGCCTGCTATAGGGAGCAGGGGCTAAAATGGGGACAGTCCCATCCCCAGCAGGGCAATCCTCATCGTATCCATTCTCAGCCAGATGCCCAGAAGTTTGTTAGCAGTGATGGGAAAAAGCAAAAAGAGAGACGGAGTCATCTACAAACTGCAGTCCATGGGAGTTTTCACTCGGTGTCCTTAAGACCTAAGCTATGATATGTGTGAAATCTCACCTGGAGGGGACAGTCTGTGTGGCCGGCCCCTCCCTGCTGCCTCTCATCTCGTTCACTGGAGCATTAACTGTTTATCACTTGCTGAGCAGTGACAGCACGCACATGTGCTGGGGAGCCAGACCGCCACCTTCAGATCCCTTCCAGGTGGGTGATCCTGAGCGGGGCCCACGGGGGCTCATTTCCTGAACTGTAAAATGAGGAGAAGAACCACTTCTCAGGACGGTGCTCTGGTTAATGGCCCGTATGTGATCCATCCACGTTCACTGCACCAAACAGTCCTTGGCAGCCCCTACGCCTCTGTCTGTGTGAGCTGGTAACACCACTCTCATGGTTTCTTCTTTTCTTTCTGTATATGGGTGTGGGTGAGTGTGTTCATTCAATGCCACCTGTGTGGGAGTGTTTGTAAATGCCAGAAGAGAGTATCTGATCCCTTGGAGCTGGATTACAAGTGCTTGTGAGCTGCATGGACATGAGTGATGGGAACCAAACTCAGGTCCTCTGGAAGAACAGTGAGGGCTCTTGGCTGCTGAGCCATCTCCACAGCACTTCATCTTTTCTTACTTGGTTTGTGTCAGGCACTGTGGCAAGCTCTCATGGGGTCCTCATGGAGTCACAACTTTGATTACCAGGTTCCATGAGAGAGGTGTCCAAGGTCAGAGCCATACAGTCAGACCTCTCTGACCCCCAGAATCTCTGCTCTTTTTCTCTCCAGTGTGAGGGTAGTATTGAACTCAGGACCTCATTCATTCTAAGCAAGCACTGAGCTGAATCCCTTGGCCCACAAGCCTCTACTCTTAATTCATGTGTGATGTTCTCTTTAGAAAGTAAGCCTTGGGTCATAGAAAACAATACGATGCTCTTGTGAGAAAGAAACTCAGGAGGCATGGGGTCAGAATGCAGATGCCCACTCTCCGTGGGCAGGAGCAGGGCAGCCTCCCCTCCATTCCGAGCTGTATAAAGACTCCAGGCCAGACAATGAGAAGTGGTCTCCAGGTGATTCATCCGTCAGACCCTCCCAAAGGTTCTATCACCTGCCTGCCTCCAAGTACCCAAACACTGAGTGCCCAGGTGCCCCATAGCCCACTCTTTCCCTCCCACAGCCGCATCAAGACACACCTGCTCAGAGTTTCAGCCTAATAAGCTAATTGATGCTGAACATTGCTAATGAGGGAGGACAACTTGATGTGTCCTACCCAAAGACATTTGCATTTTAACTGAGTGGTGCTTTGAGCCAAAGGAACTGAGGTAGGCCTTGGGGAAGCAGACCATGCTGGGCATGGTCCAGCCCCTCAGCATCCTGGTCTGGCAGGTCCTTCCCTAGAGACTGCCTCTGATGGACAGCCTGACGCTATAGGGAGAAAAAAACCCAGCATGAGGCTTGGATGATGGTGCTCAAAAGTAGGCAGAGATTTTTTTTTTCCTTGTGGCATGTGGGGCAAGTTGCGTGAGTTGGTAGAGCAACACACTCCAGGATGCCAAACAGAATGGCATGGGGAAGGTGTTTCTGTCTCTGCCTTAGCGGCTGACAGCTAGCTCTCTTCCTTCACCATCACCTAACTAAGCCAGACTCCCAGGACCCCTGAGAGTGATTTCCAGGGCTCAGCAGCTCTTTTCGGGGAAATCACGCATGGACTTGAGAGTGCCACTCCCAACAGTCTGAGAAGAGCATCGCATGTGTTTCTCTTGTCTGTAAGGAGATGTGATGTGTCTCAGATGGATGGAGTTTGCTGGCTAGCTAATCTAGCCACACCAGTTAGCTCCAGCCTCACTGAGAACCCTGCCTCAATAAACAACAAACAAGCCACCTAGATGATCTACCCAGCTTGCCATGTGATCCCATCCCCACTCCCCCTCCCCAGCAGCTCTGTGCCTGCCTGGCCTACCCAGCTTGCCATGGGTTCCCATCCCCGCTCCCCCTCCCCCCATCCCTGTTCCCCTCCCCCGGCAGCTCTATGCCTGCCTGGCCTTTCCGTGGATTCTAGAGAGCTGACCTGTGCTCCTCATGCTTGTGCCAGCTCTTTACCCACTGAGCCATTTCCTCATGCACCTTGTTTTTTGTTTGTTTATTTATTTGACCCCCGCATATACAGTCTGGGAACCCCACTAGTGTGATTCCAAGGCTAGCCCTTAGTCCTTCCTTACCACAGAGCATTCCAACCATCTTCTCCTGCTGCCTTGAGAGCACAGCATCCACAGAGGGTACATCTCTGAGTGCCTGTAGCCCCAGCTTTTACACAGGGCTGTCACAGCAGGCACCCAGCATATGCAGAGTGCAGGAAAGGGCTATCTGTCCCCCCAGGAAAAACTGAAGATATCTGAGGACAAAGCCAGAACAGGTGCCTGGCTTTGCACATCACTCCAAGAGGCCCTAACACAGTAGCCTGTAGGAGCCAGATACCATAATGGGTGCTCTGGTATGGGCGGGAATGCTCTTATCGGAGGAGCCTATGATTTCGTGAGAGTGAGCAGAGTTTGGGAGAAATGACTATGATACAGGAAAAGACGTAAGAAACGCTATAAGGGACTTCAGTTAGAGGACTCGGGTTTCAGTGGAAAGAGGCAGACTATGGGTGAGGACGGATCCTCCAGCAGGAAGGGCAGGTGCTAGGAGTATGTCTGGACAAATTCTTTAGTGTTCAGTCAGCAGGATGCTGGGGGGAGAGTGTGGGGTGGGGCTATAGGAATGGAGCAGCCAGCGAAGGCCACTGAGATAGGACCTAAGTGCCAACTAGAACACTTGGGTTGGTAGACAGGAGCCACTGAAGGGATCTAAGGGAGGAAGGGTAGACAGATGTTCTACTCTGTGTCTCGGGAAGCTTCCTGAGGGGATTAGGGGGGAGCTGATAACATAGGGCAATGACAAGCAGCGAGAAAGATAGGGTGTCCACTGCGGTGACCCAGACAAGAAAACCCAGAGCCTGAGATGAGTGTGGGGGAAATGAAAGAGAAGTGAGGCCAGGAGGTGAAGTCTCATCATGCTGAGTCCTAAGAGAGGGTTAGTGTAGGAGGCAAAGGGTCAGGGGCCCTGGTCTGTGGAGAGTATGAGAGGTGAGGAGGTTCAAACAGTGAGTCTTGGGTCATCTCTGGACATGGTGGGGCTTGTGAGGTGGACGGAGGGGTATTCAGGGCCAGGATGGCTAGAATCCCAGAACCAGGAAGGACTAGTGTTTGAACTAGGACCCGTCCCACAGCTGGCCTCAGGAGCCTACTGATTGAGTGAGTTCTAGCACCCAACATCACAGAGACTGCCCCTCCATCCCTCTTCCAGGCCACAAGCAGTGATTCATGCCCCAAACTTAAAGAGAACTCCAATTCTGGTTTTTAAAGAGCAGAAGAAACCACTGAAAGAGCCAGGCCAGACCACAAGCCAATCATCAGTCATGGAATGTGCTTGCTGCTGACGGTGGAGCCAGCCAGGGGCAGAGGCCCAGACAGATCCCAAAACAGGCCCCGCCCATCCTCCCAAACAGGACCAAATTGTTACCCAAATGCTCTTTCAGTATGGGCCTGCATGAGTTCTCTCCCACACATCTTAAACCTAGCCCTCTTGCTGCCTCTGCACCAGAGCCTGGTCCCAAATCACCCTGGACTGGAAGCACCCCTTCAAGTCCCCACTCTTTGGTCAATCCAGAAGACTAAGGCCAGGAGGCCGGCAGAGCCTGAGAGGGAAGGCTTGGAGAAGTCCCCAAGGCTTATGGTAATAGGTGTCTACTGGGTCTCCCTGACTTTTTCTTTGTCTGTAAAGGCTATTCTGCCATACAACCAAGATGATACTTGTCAGCTTGGACCAGGCCGCCAACCCTCCCGGGCTCCCCTCCTCACCCTAAGAAGACCTCAGCTTTCCTGACTCGTCTTCAACTGATCCTAGGGTCCCACAGCCCCAGACACCATGTGTATTAGTTACTTTGTATTAGTTATTAGTTACTAATACTTTGTATTAGTTACTTTGTTTTAGTAATACTTTGTATTAGTAGTTATGAAGCTACGATAAGACACTGTAACCAAAACCAAAAATCTTAAGGAAGATGATTTCTTTGGCTTATGCTCCAGAAGGATGAGTCCATCCTGGCCGGGTGGAGACATGACATCAATTGGCAGTCATGGCAGTGAGCTGAGAGGGCACATCGCTAACAGCAAGCACCAGGCAGAGAAAGAGAGCAAACGGGAAGCAGGCTGAGGCTTTAGGAGAGGCCCCAGCAGTGACGGGCTTCCTCCAAGGCTGCAGCTCTTTATAACCAGTTATGGCACCACCAACTGGAGCCCGAGCCTCTGGGGGACATTCTCATTCAAGCCGCCGCACCTGGGACGCTCCCCCTGCGGACCCTCGAATGCTTCTTTTCAGGTGCCCATCTCACCAGTTACTGCTCACTAAAATCGCACCCTCCTCTACAGACTCTCACGTAGACAGATGCCCTCCTACGCCTTTCCTGCCTTAGCACCCAAAAGGCACTGAATTCCGTCTGACATTATGGCCTGCCTCCTTTATTCATGTTGTACGCTTCAGGCCCTAACAAATCCAAGGAGAGCAAGATCTTTTCTCTACTGTTTACTTAGGTATCGTAGGCTCCAGCACTGGACCTGGCCACAGTAGGTGAGCAATAGTTATAGAAATGGACAGATGCATTGGTGGAATTCCACCCAGCAGTTCACAATGCTCATACTGCTCATAATGTCCATATTGGCTGGTAAATGGCTCCCTACTCACCCTTCCTAAGACGCCAGACTGCCATGCTGACATTTATAGTTATAATTTATAAATGAATCTTTCCAGGCTAGAAGAGTTTGGTAGACATGCCAAGGAAGCCTGCTGATGGGCATGGAGGGGTGAATGGGTGCACCACAGGCTGGCCTGGATACGAGATAGCAGGGAACACAGAAAGGGACATGCAGGCTTATAAAAGGGGCACCCAGGCAGGAGGGGGCCACAGAGAAGAATGTAAAATGCTGTGTTTGGGTGCCAATGTTGCAGTGCAGAATGCAGTCCTGTCGCCTGCCACCTAACAAAATGGCTGCACCAGGAGGAGATGGGGAGACTGCTCATGGGCCCCAAGTTAGCACTCAATCTCTAGGAGTCATGTGATCTCTCCCTGGTGGCTTGTGGGAAACCTGGCTACAGGTGGCAGGTCTGAGTCTGCACGCTACCAAGCCCTTCTTAAGAGCATGGCTCTCAGGTGTGATGGTTCAGCACCTGCCTAGAGTGTGGCTCTCAGACATAAGGGTTCTGAGCGTGGCACTCAGACTGATGTAGACTTGAAATCACTTGGTCAAGATCACCCAGATGATAAAACCACAGCCTGGGGTTTGGACCAGGCAGCCAAACTTCACAGATGGATCCTAAGGGAGCTTAGAGGGGCTTTCTCAAGGCCCACTGCTATCAATCAAGAGAAATGGACCCCAAACTCAGCAACAATTTGACCATCTTGAGAGCCTTTCTTCTTGCTCCCCCCTTTTGTTTCTTTCCATCCCTCTCTTTATTTCTTCTTCCCTTTCCCCCTTTCCAGGGTCTCATGAGGCCCAGGCTAGCCTTGAACTCACTATGTAGCCAAAGATAACCTTGAGCTTCTGATCCTCCTACCTCTGCCTCTCAAGTACTAGGTCCACAGGTGTGTTTAGCACATCCCGTTGAGGCACTGAGGATCAAACCCAGGGCTTCGTGGGAGCTGGGCAAGCACTACAGACTGCGCCATGTCCTCAGCCCCTTTCTTGCTTTTCCACTCACACAACTTTGGCTAACCTTTGTGTGTTCCACATAGACCCAGCCACCACACCATAGGTATACCAGGTGCCGCCACACAGTCCCCAGGAAGGACAGATCCCCTTCAGCCTCTGCTCCCCAGAACTGAGAAGCTATGGGGCACACAGTTTGACTGGATGTTCACCATTGCTGCAATGTGACTTCTTGGCTGCTTGTCCTCCTGTGGGTTTTTTGAAGCTCCCTTAAGAGAGAGCTGTCCTCTTGGGGGTCACAGGGTCTGGAGAGGCTAGCAGGTGCCCAGTTGACAGGACTGGTCATTTTCCCTCACTTTCCCCAGGATGCATCTTGAGAGTATGTTCCCACCACCAAACTGCAATACCCCTCTTGTTTCTGACTCTCCCCATTCCTGGGGGTGGGCCAAGACACTTCCTTGGGTGCCCTCAAGGTGAAACATTTTTCTATGAAGGCATCTATGAAGGTGGTTTGAAAAAGAACAGCCTCCATAAGCCCATAGACAGTGGCACTATTCAGAGGTGTGGCCTTGTTGAAGTGGGTGTAGCCTTGTTGGAGTGGGTGTGGCCTTGTTGGAGGACATGGTCACTGGGGGTGGGCTTTGATGGCTCAGAAGTTCAAGCCATGCCCAGTGTGGCTGTCTTTCCTGTTGCCTTCAGATCAAGATGTAGAACAGCTCCTTCTCCAGCACCATGTCTGCTTGCATGCTGCCATGCTTCCCGCCATGATAATGGACTAAGTCTCTGAACTATAAACCAGCCCCACTTAACTGTTTCCTTTATAAGAGTTGTCATGGTCACAGTGTCTCTTCACAACAATAGAAACCCTAACTAAGACATATCAGTGTGCATATCAGTCTGTGAGCCTTCCTCAAGAAGAAGAAGAAAAAGAAGAAGCCCCCAAATTCCCTCCCAACAAAGGTTGCTAGTATATGAAGGCTTAAGTAAAGAGAAGTTTGCAGCTTTTCCTATGCCTTGCCAATTCTAAAAAAAAAAAAAAAAAACTCTTCTTCCAGGAAGCCTTCCTGGGCAGTTGCTAAATAACTGCCATGTTACTATGAGCTTCTCTACCTCAGTAGGAGCAGCCCTACTCCTCAGGAGTGGTCTAGAGCCCCTAGCAATGGGGCCCCTTTACCTCCTCCTCTTACGTTCTCCCCCTCCCCCATAGCATCAATCCATGTTGCCCAGTGTCCAATACACTCTTCTTGCCATGGCCTCTCTGGCAAGTCCTACCAGCCAGGACCCTCTTTTCCTCAGACCTGGCTCTGCTGCACCTGATACCCAGGAAGCCATGTTTGACAGAGCATATCGCTTCCTACCCCATCTCTGCTGATCAGGGACTGTGTGGAGTAGCTAGTTAGCCCACCAGAGCCTGTCGAGGCCACTCCTGAATGCTACTGAGTGCTTCCAGACCGTGCTCACTCACTTCTAAAGGAAATACCTGGCCATACTGTTTCTAAAAGCCCCTTGGGGTTTCTGCTCTTGACTTCTGAGACCACTTCCCAAGCCTGAGCTCTGACCATAAAGCCGGATGCACAGAAGGAAGACACTGACAATAAGGATTTGTGTGTGTGTGCAAGCACATGAGCAGGTACACACAGAGGGCAGAGAGCAGCCTCAGGTGTTACTCCTCAGGTGACACCCACCTTGTTTGTTTGAGACAGTCTGTCATTGACTAGGGGCTGCTCTGTGAGCCCCAGGTTTGGACCCGGCTCCACATCTTTAACCCGGCTCCACATCTTTAGCACCAGGATTACAAGTGCACGCTGCCCGTGGCGGTTTGAATAGCTTTGGCCCGTGGGCAGTGACACTATTAGGAGGTGTGGCCTTGTTGGAGTAGGAGTGTCCTTGTTGGAGGAAGTGTGTCACTTGGAGGCGGGGCTTTGGGGGATCCTAGCACTCAAGCTCCGCCCAGAGCGGGACAGTCTCCACCTGGCTGCCTTCTGAACAAGATGTAGAACTCTCCAGCACTATGTCCGCCTCTATGCTTCCCATCATGATGATAATGGACTGAACTTCTGGAAACAGTAAGCCAGCCCCAGTTAAATGTTTGCCTTTATGAGTTGCCTTGGTCATGGTGTCTCTCCACAACAATAAAACCCTAGCAGAGCCACCGCCATATCCACTTTTTTAACCTGTGTTCTCAGGGATTGAGCTGAGGTCTTCATGCTTATGCAATGAACACTCTACTGGCTGAGCAACCAGTCAGTCCTAGGGACTCTATCACCAGGGAGCAGGCTGGACCTTGATCTTCCCCACATCCGTGAGGAATCGTGGGTCCCAAGATGGCCCTGCCCCCTCGAGGCTCAGCAGCAAGACCTTCACAGAGTCTGACTTGCATTGCTCCCATGTCAAGATGCTCACCACAAGCTAGGCAGTCCTCTGTAACCTAGTGACAGCTTCATGGGAAAGAGCAGTGGAAAACGAGAAAGTACAGCGGGGAATAGAGATCATGTTGCAATCACAAAAAACTGACCTTTCCCAGCACTCAGGAAGTAGAGGCAGGAAGAGCTCTGTGAGTTCAAGGCCAGTCTGGTCTACAAAGCAACTTCCAGGACAGCCAAAGCTATTATACAAAGAAACCCTGTCTCAAAAAAAATTTTGAACTATACCCAAACCCAGAAGGACTTCCACATGAGTCCCAAGGAGCCAAGCCTTCCCCTCCTCAGTCTCCCGACCCCAGCGAGAAAGCCAGCAGCATCTAGTGGGTCTACGTTGAGCCCGATGGAGCCAGAGAACATTCTAGATGGGTGTGGACATGCACTGCAGGGTGAGTCTGCTGGCTTGGAAAGGAAGGGCGTCCCGCAACTCCTTTTTTTAGTTGACATTCAAAGAACCAGAACTGGGTGGCCCCCCTGATCTCTGGGTCCTCATTACCCTCCTTCCTCTTGTCCAAGGGAAAACCCTGCCACAAATTGCACATCTCCAGTTTTGCCCTGCTCTTTGCCCGGCTTTGCCCACTTCCCCGGCTGAGGCCAATCTTGGGTGCACAGATCTCTTTATTTACACACTCAAAGCAAAGCACAGGAGCTGGAAACCAAACCAAGTTTTTCAGGCTGGTTAGTATGTCAGGGAAAGGCGGACACAGAAGAGCTGTTAAGGCCGATACTGTGCCAGTTACATGTGTGCAAACAGCACCGCAGCCAGTGAGTGACCTGGAGTGCCCAGGCAGAACGAGCACACATGGATTTCTCTGAGTCCTTTGTGAAGACTCAGGGATCGGGCACCTAGTCCAGTATGTTCCTTTTCCAGGGAAGGAAGCTGAGCGCCAGGAAGAAGAGATTCACACCTCACGAAACACAAACTCGAAGCCCCACTGGGGTTGGAACTGAGGCTTCCAGGGCCAAATCCACCACTCGAAGTTTCACCTTCCCTGAAGCCATAGCTCTCATAGCCCCGTTAATCTCCATTGTCAGGCTAGTGTCTCACCCTTGTACCCTTTCTTTCTATCTTTCGCAAATATACTAATCACCTGCTGTATACTGAGTCTTGTCCTGGGCGCTAAGAATAAAAAGGAGAAGACAAAGTCCCTTCCAGTGCTGTGCTGTGACATGGATATCAGTTGATTTTGTCTCTTAGGGTGAAGTGGAGATAATTTGTGTGTGTGTGTGTGTGTGTGTGTGTGTGTGCAGCTATGAGTGTTGGTAGGGTGCATGCATACATGCATGGCACATGTGTGGAATCATGTGGAGGACAACCTTGCAGGTCTTTCCTTAGGAACGCTCTACCTTGTTTGAGACAGGGTCTCTCATTGGCCTGGAACTTGGCTAGCTGGCCCACAAGTTTGCAGGTCTCTGCCTCCCATAACAGGTGAGCAGTGTAGTGCCTGGCCTTTGACATGGGCTTTGTGCATCTGAACTCTGGAACTCCTGCTTATGAGGCAGATGCATTACTGTGTGCGCCTTCTCCCCAGCCCTGCCGTGGAGAGAATGCTTATGTGAAGCAGGTGCCAATTACCCTGGTGTAAATCTTTCCTGGTCAGTTTGAAAACTACCAACACAACGTGGCTAAATGTGAGCTTGAATGTGATCAGCTCTTGTGGGAAGACTCCAGCACATACTTATCCCTTCCCTTGTGTGATTTAAACCATCTGCAATTTTTTTGACTGTGAAGGAAGTAAAGAAGAGGGAGAAAAAATGGGACAAAAATGGGTCAAACAATTTCAGAGGCTTGACATTTAAAGTCAGTGTTGAGAGGGAGCCATCAGGTTGAGTTATACCTTATAGAAAGGTATATATATAACTATATAAGGTTGAGTAAATACCTTATAGAAAAGGACTGGCTGATGGCTCAATTAGTGAGTTGCTCGCTAGGAGCATGGCTCAGTTAGTGAGGTTCTCTCTAGGAGCATGGCTCAGTTAGTGAGGTGCTTGCTAGGAGTATAGCTCAGTTAGTAAGGTGCTCGCTAGGAGCATGGCTCAGTTAGTGAGGTGCTTGCTAAGAGTATTGCTCAGTTAGTGAAGTGCATGCTAGGAGTACAGCTCAGTAAATACTTGCTGTGGGGTTAAGGATGGCTCAGTTGGCTCAGTTATGACTATGAGGGCTTCAGCTGATTTCTACAATCCATGTGTAAAAGCCTGTGAGTGGGGTATACACACTTGTAAGCCTAGTTCTGGAGAGTGAGTGACAGGTGAATCCCCGGGGCCTGCCTGTCAGCAGCCTGCTGGGTGAACTCTATGTCAGTGAGAGACCCCGCCTCAGAAAACAAGATGTACAGCATCCTGAGGAAGGGCATGTAAGGCTGTCCTCTAGCCTTCACACACTCAGGCACACACCTGTACAACAGAGAGAGGGGAGGAGAGAGAGGGGGAGAGAGAGAGGGAAACAGGGAGAGAGAGAGATCTCAGAGAAGAACGTTCCAGGCAAAGAGAACAGCGTCAAAGTGGAAGGAGCTGGAGTGTGTGAGGCCCCATGGCTGGAGGACAACAAGTAATAAAGACTATGACATTTCAGCACCCAAGGGCCCTGAGGAATGGTCTGCAGTCTACTGGGGGGGGGTAACATGTGGATTGTGTGTCTCTGCACGTCTGTGTGTTATGCTGTATGTGTCTGTGTATCTGTGTGGAGAACGAGTTGGGGTTCCAGAAGGTTTTAAACAAGAAAGTTCCAGATTGAATCCAGGTTTTGTTTTGTTTTTTAAGATCACTCAGACTACGTGATGAACATAGCCTGGAACTACCAATATCCATCATGGTGCTCTTGAAAGCTTGTAGGTAGAGTTCTGTTTTGATCAATTTCCCTTCCTAGAGAGGAAAAGAAATGGTATTAAGAAAGAAAGATGCATTACAGTCATGATATAAAAAAATAACATGTAACAGGACTCTCTTGGACAGCCAGGACCTGAATAATGTCATGGAGACTTTTTAATAATATGAAGCTTGGCATTAGCTTAAACTTGTTCTCAACTAGCTCATATAACTTAAATTAACCTGATTGTACTAATATAGTGGCTACGTGGCTCATTACCTCTTCTCAGTCCCAGTCTGGCTGGAGGAACCCACCACCCACCCCCGTTCCTAATTCATTCCCAGAGTTCCTATGCTCTCCTGGCTTTGCCATTCAGCTCTTTATTAAACCAACCAGAAATTGTTTGAGGAAGATTTTTCAAAATATGATGCAGCCATAAGGATAACAATACCAGGCCTGTTCTCAAGTCTCTGCCGGTACAGACCACCTTTTCACAGTGCACAAAAAGAGAACCCCAGCAACAACATACAACCTAGAATGTAAAAACACAAAGAAATAAAGGTGCACTGGCTTCGTTCATCTATGGCCTTACTCTAGAAGGGGTCATGCATTCATTCTCTGCAGATGTTGGACAGTTTTCTGGGGTAGGGAGGGAAAACTATGTTAATTACAGCCAACTTCAGTGTGCTGTTTGTTGCTTTCAGTTTCCAGGCCTGTTTTCTACAAGTTTGACATCTCTTAGCCAGCACATTGACAAACTCCTGACTTACCTCCAGATGGAAAGAGCCCCCACAGCTCTTCTTGATGCTTCCTCTTTCCTCTCTTCTTCCTCTCTGGGTGCTTCTCCCCACATCTGTTTCAGTGGGCACGGCACGTGGCCAGTAAATGCCTGGTCTGCATGGCCCAGGTGAAGGCACCGCTGTTCCACACTGGCTGCCCAGCCCCCACCTGGCTATTTCCCATCCAGAAAAATTTTTCCCCATGTAGATCTGCAAGAGCTTTGGAGAGCTGGGGTAGAACATAGTAACTGTAGCACATAGTTGACCTGGCACAGACTGGCCCTAAGAGAATGGGCAGACTTCGGGTGAGCCACTTCTAAGATGGGAAACTGAGGAAGGAAGCTAGCCTCAGCAGGCCTGGCTTCATTTGCAGAGGGCTTGGGGGTCCAGGGAAATGAACCCTCTTGTGACCCTTCTCTGAAACTTCCTGGAGTACAAAGTGAATTGGCCAGATGAGGTCCTCTAAGTGTGCTCACTTCTCACTCCTTTCAGTTCTTCTCAGGGCCTCAGAGTCTTCCAGACTCTCAAGCATGCCCTATCAACTGGAGTGAGGCCGCCCAGCCCTCTCATTACCCGTGAGAGGGAGTGTTCAGACACCTGGTGTGTCTTTTTTGCACAGGTTGCATACTCACATCGAGACAGGTCCATATAGAGCCAGAGAACATGACACTGTGGCCCTCAGCCTCCAGGAACCAGGCTTTGCTTCTCCCTGCTGGCATGCTCAGGGCCGCTGACTGCCAGAAGCAGTGGAGGGTGTGGCCTGGGGACCTGCTGCTTCCCAAATGAGATAATATCCATGTGAGATTCCCCTAGAGCCAGGAGTGTGCTCACACAAGGTGCAGAGAGGTTACGCCCTTCCAAGGAAGCCCCACCTAGGCTTAACCCCTTCTCCCGCCTTCTCCGGCCACCCCCAACATCTACCAAGACACCCTCCTCCCTTAAGCTCCACCCCTTTCCAGAACTGAGTTGGAAGAAGTCATTTCTTCCTCGGTGTGGCCTGCCCCCATCTTGTTCCAGTCCCTCGCCTGTGCTCACGCCTACACACACGGCCCACTTCTATTTCAGCATGGTGTTCTGCACCTGCCTCTGGGAGGCAGACCCACCCAAGCCCTGCCCAAAGCCCTGCCCAAAGCCCTGCCCAAAGCCCCGCCTCTCCATCCTTCTCAACAGGAGAACAGAGAGGGGAGAGGAAAGAGGAGGCGATGAGAAAGGTGTGGTGGTTGGCACTGATGCCAGTGCAGGAGGAATGTAAAGTTAGATCAGCCTCATGGCGCCGCCTTCAAAGGAGCTGGCGGGAGAAGGCACAGTTAACAGAGGCAGGAGGTCCTGAAGGAAGGAGAGAGCGTGAGGTGGGCTTCGGAAAAATAAACAGTCCCTCTCCTGGGAAGTCCCAAGTGTGGGCGAGTTTACTCTACAGAGCAGAAGGCCTGTGGTAAGAGAGGACCTGTTGTCCAAAGCCTACCTGGCCAGAGTCAGTCCCTGCCTGAGTGTTGCACCCTCCAATTCTAACGGCAGGCAGGCTAGGTGCTGAGTCCCGGAGAGGTGGGGTGCAGTTCGCCTTCACAGGAGCCCCAAAGCTGAGGGACAGTTATGTAGGACTCAAGTGCTGGCAGGGAAGGCAGGAGCATCCCAGAGACCGCTGCGGGAAAGCCTCCGTTTGCCCATAAGAGTGCTCCCAGGACTGCAGGGTCCTCATCTCCGTTGAGATGAGACGGAAATGATGACAGAGAAGCACACAGACTCGGGACGGCAGGCCTGGAAATGGTTACCCTGATGGGAGACCGACCAGTGCCCAGAGAGAGCTAATACCTTACTCAAGGCCACGCGGCCAGTAAGCAGTACAGCAGGGAAGAGCCCAGGTCCCCGTTCACCCAGCCCAGCTCTGCCTGCAGCAGCCTCTGCTCCGAAGAAGGACCCATTCTCTACCCACGCACCCTTCTCTCCGCCGCATACCAAGCTGTTTCAGTCAGAAGTCCACTCTGGGGCTTTTGACCTTGGCTCTCCAGCCATCACTGCTTCCCACCCTCCCTAGGAGTTCCAGGAAAGGGACTCCGCAGCCACCCAAGCACCAGAGGGTGAGAGGTGGTGCGCAGTTTGGATTGTTGAGGGTTCTGACGGGAACTGTGTAATGGTGACTTGCTGCTGTGACAAAATATTCAAGGCAAGCAGCTTGAGGAAGGGATGGTTGATCTAGGTCACAGTGTGAGGGCACAGTCCATCATGGTGGCAGAAGGCTGAAGCGGCTGGTCACATTGCACCCACTGTCAGGAGGCAGGGTGTGATGATGCTGGTACTCAGCTCATCCCCTCCTTTTCATGCGGTCCAGAAAGCCAGCCTAGGGAATGGCGCCGCCCACACTTAGAGTGCATCATCCTTCCTCAATTACCCTAACCACCATAATCCCTTAGGTCCAGAGATTTGTCTCCAAGGTGATTCTAGACCCTACCAGGTTGGCAATGGCTAGGAACCATTATGGTGATGCTCTGCTCTCTTGCTCTGGAATTCACTGAGGTTTTAGTATCACCATCCAGCTCCGAGGACAAGGCTAGCCTTTCTGTGGAAAGTTTACCACATGCCCTGCTCACCCAGCAAGGCCTCCATCTTTCTGGTGTCTGATATATCCAGAAGCTCCAGTCTGTCACCAAGTGTCCTCAGTACAAACAAGTGGAGAGGGAGCCAAGCCTGCACGGTCCAGAGCTATGCACTGCTGGCTTCCCTAAATTCTTCCCTTGGCTTGGGAATGTGAAATATTATCATTTTTTGCCTGGAGATTTCCCTTCCCAGATGTGTATAGCCGACACTCAGATGAGCTTGCATTCCACCCGGCTGCCTGGCCTCCAGTTCTCAATTGTTTGCAGAGATGAATCTTGAAAGGCAGATGCTTGTGAGCTGACAACTGGAAGCCAACTGTGTGTCTGCCCCCAGAGAACCACTGACATGTGGAAATGTACCTACAATGTGGGACTGAACCTTCTCATGTCACAGTACCTGGCCACAGAGAAGCAGAAATTCTCCACAGACACACAGCCAAACTGGCCCCACCCTACCCACACTTGTCTTGGCATCGCTTCAGGCTCTGTTGACTTACAGATGAGTCTGTTGGGCCACTAAGCATGGATGGGGACTCTGATGGCCTTGTGTCTTATCCAGGGAGGTGTTCCTACTCCCCAGAATAGACCCCAACCAGACATATTTCTAAAGTGAAGATTTGTAGAAAAAACTCAAACAAAAGAAGTGATAGAGGATAAGTAGGCATTGGCTCCATTAATAAGGTATTTGCCTCACAAATATGAGGACCTGGGTTTGAACCCCAGAGGTCATGAAAAAAGACAGGTGTGGTAGGCGGTCTATGTTTGTAATCCCAGTGACAAGATGTGAGGTAGAGACAGGTTGATGCATAGAGCTCACTGGCCAGCTACCGTAGTGAAGTTTCAGGCCAATGAGAGACTCTGTCTCAAGCCAAAGGTAGAAGGCAACTACAAAACAACATGTTTATTGCCTTTACATACACTCACACATATGTACATGTACACTGAAACATACATGTATACATACATACATGTATGCATGCATACAAAGAATGAAGACAGGCATGAAGAAAGGCTGGCAACTTTGGGGAAATCCCAGCCTCTCTGTGCTTTGCTTTGCTCACTTTATAACAAGGATCAAAAGCCCTTAGGACAGGCTTCTAAGGATCCTCACGCTTTGATGGGAGGAGGAACTGCTCCTTGCCCTCACTATCCATGTCAGCTCTGCGGCTGACCCCTCTGCAGCAAACACTTTCCCAATGGAGCCAGTCCCTCATCTCTCCTCAGAGACTGTGGGTGCCCTCTCCTTGGATCCCTGGGAACGCTGTTTGGGAGAGTGGGACTAGCTCATCACAGTGTGGGCATTTGGCACATACTCTTTGAATTATCGTGGAACACGGGGCTGACAGGGCCACACTGGGCAGTGTCCCTTAGCCTGGAGAACCATGGGAGGCAGTCTGCAGACTGGTCTCCCGCTGATGCTCAAGCCTGAGTCCGCAGCTCTGATTTCTTGGGACCAACTGGTCATTTTCAAAAGCCAAATCTGAGAAAGGGAACAGGTCTGCTGTCAGCTACAGAGCAGGGGCCATCAAGGAATTGTGGGTTCCCCCTCTGTCACCAAACTTGGGGCAGAATGGTGGCATGGTGCCCAGCCAGCTTCCGCATCTCTGCAGCCAGCGTATTGATTCCCATCAAAAACAACGTTCTGTTTTGTTTTGTCTGTACCTGAGGTCAATAATCCCCAAGAAGGGTTTTATCTGCTCCCATATCACCCCCAGGGAAAGAAAGCCCTGGATTTCAGAAGAACCAGAGCTTAGTGAGAGCCAAGGTCAGAAAGGCAAGTTCAACATCTTTTTTTAGCAATCCACCCTCTGGTTAGTTTGGTTTGGGCAGACACACACAGTAACTGGATTCTGGTAACTTAAAATCTCTTTCCGGTGGCCAAGCTTTATTTCTCTCTTCTCCATGGAGACTTGGTGAGGGTTTGCCAGCAAGTTCTAGTCAGACTTCTATGAAGGACGCTGTGCTCTGACCCCAGAATGAGACCTGAGGTAGAGAGGGAGACCCTCTTCTCTGGGAAGAGCCTTCTTGCTCCCCAGCTCTCCAAGTCTGGCCCCTCGAGGGGGTGACCCTGCCCCCGCTCCCCAAGCTCTTTGACCCCATCCCCGCTCACCTGCTGAGCAAGTTTAACCTCACAGATGTGCCATCTCTCAGGGCTGGTGTGAAATCAAGGTGCTCAGCATAAAACTAGCGGGTGTGGTGAGCATTCTGGTCTCTAGCTATTGTGTCAGCCACCATGTGTCAAACAAGACCTTGACTAGGGTGTGGAGGTGCCAGCAGCGAGAGAACTGGTCTTCCATTCAAACGGTAGCTCCCCAAAGCAGGGCTCCAGCACTGAGGCCACACTTTTCCCATTAGACCATGGATTCTCCCTTAGAGACTAGTCAATCACCTCACACAAGGGCTCCTCAAAGACAGCGGCACCCGCCTGCTTCCCAGTCCAGCCTCTCTGAGGCAGATGAGCAGCCAGAGGACCCAGACACACCCCTAGGCAATGCCTGCACCCTCAGACTCACCCATCTTCCTCGCTCCCTCTCAGGATTCACGGATACCTTCAACATGGATACCAGGAACCCCCGGGTCATCGCTGGTCCCAGTGCTGCCTTCTTCGGCTACACAGTACAGCAGCATGACATCAGTGGCAAGAAGTGGTGAGTGAGCGCTGCAGCCACCCAGCCCGGCTCCGCATCGCGCCAGTGCCCTCCTTCTTACCCCTGGCCTGCCAGCTGCCCAGGCTGGCTCTCTCAGGCTTCCTGGTTCCTCTGGCTCAACTCTGCATCCCAGCAGGTCAAAATCCAGTGGGCTTTACACACAAGACCTGAGCAACCAGTGTCACAGGCTCTTTATATGGTTGGCATCAGGAGGATCTGCCAAACGTCTGCCATGTCCCACCACACCTGGCTTTTATGCGAGTGCTTGGGATTTGAACTCAGGCCCTCGCACTTGCACAGCAAGCTCTTTGTACTGAGCCATCCTCGTAGCCCTCTTTTGCCCATCTTGAAGCTATAATATGCATCTTTTATTATTGATTTATAGGACTTTAAAATAACACACTACATACACAAACCCTGTGTCTGAAAGACTGCAAATACTTTTTCCTGTTGTGCAACTTGCCTTCTCTATCTTTTTTTTTTATAAATTGAAGCTCTTAACCTTTTTTGCTTTATTTCATTTGTATGCAGATATTTATTTTTAGTTGTTCTTATTGTCGAAAATTTCACTCATGTATACAATGAAATGTGATCATATAGTATGAGCCTGCGGGTGTGTGTGTGTGTGTGTGTGTGTGTGTGTGTGTGTGTGTGTGTGTG
>NW_026585691.1:381204-387238 GCF_907164565.1 Psammomys obesus
TGTGTGTGTGTGTGTGTGTGTGTGTGTGTGTGTGTGTGTGTGTGTGTCGAAACAGTCTCAGGTAGCCCTGGTTGGCCTGGGACTCACCATGTAACCCAGACTGCCCTCTTGCCTCCAGCTCCTGATGTCTGCTGGGATTACATCACATTTAGCTTAAGTTCTATGTTTATCAACATCTCATGGTTAGCACTATTCATATGCCCATTTAGGGAACCTATACTTTTCCTCATGCGTTGAACATCTTCACCTCTCTTTTATCTGAGAAGTTGTTTGTTCTCTTATTTACATCTCTGATTGAAGCCCAATTAGTTTTTGAGACACGGCTTTTCTGTTTTGCTTGCCTGTGTGGATACGGGATTGATATGGCAGCATCTATGGAAAGTTCATTTTCTCCACTGAATTCCAGTGTCACCTTTGTTAACCATTAGATGACCACGAACCTGCAGGTCAGTTGCTTGCCTCACTTCTGTCCCATTTATCTCTTTGGCTAAGCTTGTGTCAGTAGAAAGGCAGCTTCCATCTGGGGAGGGATGTGGCCCAGCCTTGCAATGCTTGCCTGCCGTGCGCAAAGGGCTGGGCTCCGTCTCCAGCACCGCAGAAACCAGGAGTGATGACACTCGCTGTAATCCCGCACTCAGGAGGCAGAGGCAGGAAAATCATGAATTCAAGGGCATCATCAGCTACCTAAGGAGTCTGAGACTATCAGCAATGTAAGACTACCTCAAAAAATAAATTTTTAAGTCAGGCATGTGAATTCTCCATATTTGTTCATTCTGGGTGAGATTGTTCTGCTTTAAGTCCTATGTCCTTCTGCCAACTTTCCTCCAATGACATTTGCTGATATTTTGATTATAGTAATACTAAATACATAGATAAAATTGAGAATAAATGAAATCATAATAATAACAAGTGTCCTGGTCCCCTAATTTATTTAATTAAAATTTTTTCTCACAGTTTTCACTGTAGAAGTCTTGACCATCTTTAATTACATTAATTTCTATATATTTGCATTTTATGCTGCTAGAGATGAGATGTTTTCATTTTGTTTTCTAGTCTGGTTGCTACAGAAGAATGTAGTTGATTTTTTAATATATTTTATCTCATGACTTTACTGAATCATTTATAGTTCTAATAGTTTGCTTATCTTGCTAGTTGGTTCTTGTTATAAAATTGTTTTATTTATTATTAAGTGTGTGTGTGTGTGTGTGTGTGTGTGTGTGTGTGTGTGTGTGTGTGATTGGAGATATACCACATCTGTGTACAGAAGTCAGAGGACAACTTTGGGGAATCACTTCTGTCCTTTCACTTTTATGTGGGTTCTGGGCATCCGGCTTGAGTAGCCAGGCTTATGTGGCAAGCATCTTCACTCACTGCGCCATCTTACCCTATTTTTGCCTGTGGTTCTTTGGGGGTTCTAAAAAGTCAGGTCATCTCATGCAGTTGTACTTTGTTTCTTCTTTCCAATCTTCATACCTGTGTTTACCTTCTGTCTCACTGCAGGGCCCAGAGCTGTCAGTTTAAGGCGGATTAGACAAGGTGACACCAAACTTTCTTAGTTCCTTTGTTCATTGTTTTGTTTTTCAGACAGGGATTCTCTGTCTCTGTAGCCCTGGCTGTCCTGAAACTTGCTCTGTGGACCAGCTGTTCTTGAACTCACAGAGACCCACCTGCCTCTGCCTCCCAAGTGCTAGGACTACAGGCCTGTGCCAACACTGCGCAACCTGGTTCATCTTTTATGGAGGACGTTCTGCGTGTCAAATAACAAAATAAGATGGTGTCTGTGCTTCCTTCATGTGTTGGCTGTAGATACCATCAGATTAAAGAATTCCTAGTTAGACAAAACTTGATAAATACAAGGATGGCCTGATCCTCCTGCCTCCACTTCTGGAGGGCTAGGATTGCAGACGTGTCCCACCGTGCTGCTTTACATGGTGCTGAAAAATCACAGCTAGGATTCGTGTGTGCTTGGCCAGCACTCTACCGCCCGGGCTGCGCCCCTACCTCCCTGACGCTGTTCTGTCGTTTTTTAATGTTTTCAGCAAGAAAGTATTCAATAGGAGTAGGCACCTTTCTTGTAAAAAATGAGACATGCAGTTTTTCTGATTTTGTTACTATTTTTTATTGATGGGTTGAGTTTTTTAACTCAGGGGTTTTTGTTTCAGCCCTTCTCTTTTTCTTTCTTTTTATTCTTTTTTCTTTTTTTAGTTTGAATTCAAACTTGGATTCTGGAACTAATACTAGAGAAAAAAACATTATCTATGTATCTACCCACCTATCTATCCACCTGCCTATTTGTCTGTCTATCTATCTACTTACTTGTTTGTTTACTGGTGTTTCAAGACAGGATGTATAGCCCTGGCTGTCCTGGGACTCTGTAGACCAGGCTGGCCTCGAACTCACAGAGACCCTCCTGACTCCGGGATTAAAGGAGTGTGCCACAACCACCCTGCTAAAACCACATTTTCATTACTAACACAGGCACCTGGAAACCTCGTACCTAGAGCACTATTTTCTTAGATCATCCACCATCTCTGCCCCTTGTGATCTTTCTACCTCCTCTTCCAAATAGACGCCCCCAGGCTTGGGGGGAGGGATGATGACGGCATCCCACTAAGGACTTAATGTTCAAGTCTCTCACTCTGAACGTTTCTGTGGACAGATTTTCTATTGAGATTCGACTTCCTAAAGATAATGGGCCATGCAGATTTCCAGTTGCTGGTGTTAGTATGAATGTGTTTCTCCAGTGATTCCCCCATTCCATCCGAGTTTTACTGACGAAATATCAATCACGGCCTCCTGTTTATATTTCATATCAGGGTTTTTAAGTTTTATTGTAAGGCGTAATGTTCATGCTTCCCAGTGATAACTTACGCTGTCTCCCTCATTCAGTGTGTCTTGCTATAGGTGTATCAGTTTCATTAAAGTTTTATAAGGATCAATTTTGTAGCTTTGTTTTTGTTTTTTAAAGTCTTACTTATTTTTATTACATATGGTGTTTTGTCTGCAGGTATGTCTGTGTGAGGGTGCCAAATCCCTTGGAATTGAAGTTACAGACAGTTGTGAGCTGTCACATGGGTGCTGGGAATTGAACCCAGGTCCTTTGAAGAGCTGACAGTGCTCTTATCTGCTGAGCCATTTCTCCAGCCCCTCAATTTTGGGTTTCATTAAACCCTGTCAAATATCTCTGTTTTCTCTTTTACCAGTTTTTGCTGTTTATTAAGGTTTTTTTTTTTTTCTCTCCTTTGGGGAGTTATCTTTCCTAGGTTCTTCTTTAAATTGTTGGTGTTCATTGTATTCAGAAAAGATATACATAAAAGGCTAGAACATTCTTTTAGACATTGTTTAAGCTGCTCCTCACATTATGGTTTCATTTTCATTCCAATCACATGTATATCTAGTTTTCATTGTGATGCCTTCTTTGACTCATATGTTGTTTAGAAATGTGTTGCTTTAATTCCTAAATATTTGCCAATATTCTAGTTATTTACCATCAGAATTCTCGCTTTATTCTGAGTAATCAGTAGTGGCATTATATAATTTCTTTTTTGGGAGATAGATGTATGCCTGCATGTATGTCTATGTATTATGAGTATGCACGGCACCCATAAAGGCCAGAAGAGGGCTTTAGACCCCCTATAACTGGAGTTACAGACAGTTGTGAGCTGCCGTGTGGGTGCTGGGAATTGAACCTGGGTCCTCTGGAAGGTCCACTGCTCTTAACTGCTGAGCCATCTCTCCAGCTTCATGTTGTATAAATCAAGATATGATACCTGTTAGTACATTTCCAGGTCCCTTGATGAGTCTGTTCCGTTTGGGGTTTTGCTGTTTTTGTTTGTTTGTTTGTTTGTTTGTTTTGCTTTGTTTTTTTTTGAAGGGGTAGAGTGTTTTTTGTTTTTGTTTGCTTTTTAGTTTATTTGTTTTTTGTTTGGTTTTGGTTTTTCAAGACAGGCTTTCTCTGTGTAGCCTTGGCTGTTCTAGAACTCACTCTGTAGAGCAGTCTGGCCTTGAAGTTACAGAGATCTGCCTGCCTCTGCCTCGTAAGTGCCTGGTTTAAAGGCATGCACCTCCATGCCCAGCTTTTTCTGTTCTTTGTTAGGTGTTTTTCAGTATGTCATTAGCTTGAATGGCTTACTGTGCTAGTGTCTACACCTTCACTGTTTTTACTTGGCTTTGTTTGGAGTCGGGAGTCTTTTGATCAGCTCATCCCGTGTTTCTGAGAAATGTATTTAAACCTCCTGCTGTCATTGAGGATGCACCACTTAGTTCTGTCTGCTGTGCTCTATATTTCTTAAAGATGTTAACTAGGCGTAGAGATTAATTCATTATTAGTTATATGTAGCAACTTAGCCCTGCAGCCTAATATTCTATTTTCACATGGCTACCATGACTAACGAATACAAAATATTGTGATATAAGAGTTATTAGGTGCCCTGGTCAGCTTTAACTGTCAAATTGTCACAGTCTAGAATCACCAGGAAGGAGAGTCTCAACAGCGGAATTGTCAGATCGCACTGACTGGCCTGTGGCCACATCTTAGGAGATGGTTGTCTTGATTGCTAATTGATGTGAGAGGGCCGAGCTCATTGTGAGTGGCACCATTCACTGGGCTGGAGGTTCTCAGCTGTAAGAAAACTAGCTAAGCCGGAGCCTGAGAGTGGGTACCAAGCAGCTTTATCCCATGGTTTTTGCTGTTCTGTGTTTTTATCCGATGTGTTTTTGCTATATTTAATTACATATATACACGTATGTCTGTGTGTAGACATATACACATCCGTGCAATTGCCTACAGAGGCCAGAAGAGGACACTCCCCTGTAGCTGGAGTTGCAGGCAGTTGTAAAACACCCAGTGTGGATTCTGAGAACCAAACTCAGGTCCTCTGCAAGAGCAGTATATGCTCTTAACTCTTCAGTCCACAGTGTCCTTATATTTAAAGTATTCCTCTTCTAAATGACACATGAGTTTTTAATCCATTCTAAGAAGCCTTGCCTTTCAATTGGACATTTAATATAATAGCATGGTTGAACTGATAACATAGTCTCTTCACAGGACACGCCTGCTGTCTCGTGCCTTCTTTTTCTTTTCTGTTTTTATTTTTCCTGTGTCCTGCTGTTTCCAGTGTTGGGGATTCATCCAGGGTCTCATCTTTGCTTGGCAGGACTCTGCCACTGAGCTGCTCCCCTGGCTTTGCACATCCCTTCTTTCACTTACCTTTTACAGTTCAACTGAGAGGTTAAAACATGTATTAATGGCTTACTATGATCTATTTTTTAAGTTACATTTGTTTGTTTGTTTGTTTGTTTGTTTGTTTGGGAGAGGCACCAAGGCATGCATGTGAAGGTCAGAGCTCAACTAGTTTAACTAATATATCTTCTCTTATATCTTAATATTTTATATCGTAGTTATATAACTAGATACGAGTTTTCAATTGGGAGTTGCTTCTCTCCTTCCCCCATGTGGATTCCGGAAGTGACACTCAGGTTTTCAGACTTGGCAGCAAGCACCTTTGCCGGCTAAGCCATCTTGCTGACCCAAGATGTATATTGAAACAGTATGTGTAGACCTTACAAGGTGTGAAGGATAAAAAAACAAGGTTGGGGGACTGGGGGGATAGCTCAGCTAATCAACGGCCTGCTGTGCAAGGGTGAGGAGTGGAGTTTGTACCCCAGAACCCACAGAAAAAGCTGGATTTGATACAAATACCTGCGACCTACTGCTGGGGGGAGGGGCAGAGACAGGACCCATGGAGCTCATTGCTCACTCAGTCTCACCGTGGTGGTGAACTCTAGGTTCAGGGAGACAGCTTGTCTCAAAAACTAAGGTAGAAACTGACAGTGGTAAGCACCAAACATCAACCTCTGGCCTCTACATGCGCACACACACACCACATGCAGATACCACCACACCCACACAGGCCTTTGTACACACACATACATCACACGCACGCGCACGTACACACACGCACACACACGCACACACACGCACACACACACACACGCACACACACACACACACACACACACACACACACACACA
>NW_026585691.1:387248-405485 GCF_907164565.1 Psammomys obesus
CACACACACACACACACACACACACACACACACACACATATAACCACATTTGTTGTTATAAATAATGAAAACCCAACCATTCATTTTTACCAATAAGACTCAGGAGCCAGATGCTGGGGTGAAACCTTGCTAGTTCAGAGAAAGCACCCAGCGAAGATACTGTCTGTAAGGCCAAGTCTTTGATAAGCAGTGACCTCCTTTGCAGCAGAAACCAGTTTAGGCTTATCAACTTCAGCCACCTTTCCTAAGCAGATGTTTGTTTTAACTTAATAGTTACTGTTTTCGACGTAATATTGTTTTTGAATCCTTGGCTTTTTCTCCACTTTGTGAACAGCTGGAGCTGTTCCTTTTGCTTATTTATTTATTTCAAATAACTGGTAGTTTTCTTTTGGAACTTGTCTCTCTGAGTTTATCCAAAGTAAAGCTGTATGTGATGTTCTTCCTGACTGTCTTCCTCCCGGGGACTATAACAGTATTATGTAACTATGTCTTCACCGGCTTGCTGTCTGTGGAAGTTCTCTACAGTGGTGATCCTGGGGTAGAGAGAATTACTAGCTGGCCAGACACTTATTTGGATTGATGCTTGTATTAGTGTGTTGATTTCTACCCTGGTCTGACCATTTGAGTCTGTTTGGAAGAGCTTGTAGGATTTAAAGTTGGGAACTACAATTAATCTGAAGTTCATTTGTTTGAAATGTCTAGTGAGCACATAGATTATAATCTTCCCGGACAAAACCTGAAATGGAAATGCACATCACTATTCAAAGAATAAAGTGCTCAGACTGTAATACTGTTTATTCATGAACATAGCCCTTTTACATGATTACAAACTTACAGAAAGTTACAATGTTCCAAAGAACTCTATTGAAAAAAGAATGTTCTTGCTCAGCAGCGCCTGTAATGTCAGCTGAGCCACTCCATAATCATCTGTTTACAACAAACATGGAGTTCTTGGATTAAAGGTGTGTGCTAGGGCTGAACCAAGCTAAACGACAGGTTTTTATTGTTCACAATGGGGTCAAACATCCTGCAACACACACCCACACATGTCTTTGTACACAGGCATACATCACATGCATAAACGCACACACGATTAGGCTGAGGCTCTGAAAATGTAGCTCAGTTGGTAAAGCACAAAGCCATGGCTTCAATCCTAACATAAACTGGCTATGGTGGCACCAGCCTGTAATCTCAACACTCAAGTGGTAGAGGCAAGAGGATCAGAAGTTCAAGGCTGTCCTGGCTCCATAATCTGAGGGCAGCCTGGAATACATAAAACCAGCTCTCAGGAAAAAAAAAAAAAAAAAAAAAAAAAAAAAAAAAAAAAAAAAAAAAAAAGAAAAGAAAAGAAAAAAGAAAAAGAAAAAAAAAGGTTGAATGGACTTTTTCAAGATGGAACTTATTTTGACCAATATTTGTCAAACATCTGTTGGTAAGTTTGCAGGCTCTGCACAGCACTGGAATGCTAACAGCATGGCTTCACTCTGGAGTTAGCCTTAGACCCACAGAGGAGGCAATGACTCCATGATTTAAAAACAAGACAAAAGATGACCTGGCAGCATTAATACCCGTCTCTGTGGGGTTACTCTCTGCATTTCTCCACGAGGGCTTTCCTGTCCTGGAATGACCTTTCCCTCCCTAGGTCTTCCCTCTGACATATTATTTCCAAGGTCACAAGGGACCTCTCACCCCCATGCCTCCTGTCCCCCGTGAGATACCAGTGTCGCATCCCTGCAACCTAAGAGCAGCTAGCTCAAGGCGGAAACTCAGCCAGGTTCTAAAATCAGGGAGCCTTGGCTGGGGTTGGGGAGGGGAGTAGGGGGGAAGGTTTGAATAGGAGCCAACTATGGGGAGATCAAGGACCTGACTTCTTAGACTCTTTCGCTGATCTGAGCATGACCCAGAGCCTTGTAGGATGGAGTTTGTACCCCTCGACCTGAGCTTATTTACAGCCACTACTGAGAAGAAAGCAGCCTTGGGAACCCAGGGTGCTGCGGTACATGTAAGGTGGAGCACAGCACGCTGGGCCTTTCAGGGGTCCTGTGCCGGTGACAGGAACCTCGGTCATTACCATAGTTAATCATTCCCTGCATTAGAGCTTGTCTTGTTGCTGTGACAAAATGCCAGAGAAAGCAGTTTAAGGAAAGGATAAAGCACTTGCTTTGGCTCACGTTTTGAGGAGGGCATAGTCCAGCACAGCAGGGGAGGCGTGGCAAGAGGGGCAGCTGGTCCACTGTGTCTGGTCAGGTCACTTTTTGCTTTTAATGCAGTTGGAGGTCCCGTTCCACGGAATGGAGCCACCCACATTCAGGGTGGGGCTTGCCTAGATTAACCTAACCTAGACAATCTCTCACAGGCACATCCAGAGATGTGTTCCCATGGCTGATGGCAGTGTCACCTGGTGGGGGACACTGGCTGATCACTCCAAACGCCTCTGTGGCAGGTGTTGATGTGGCTGTATTCCAGGAGGCACCTCAAAGCAGAGACAAGAGAGGATTTGAAGCCCAAAGCTCTCTCTCCCACTTAGGAGACTGAGCCTTTCTGAACCTCTATTTACTCATATGCCAAATGAGGCAGAACCCCCCCACACTCCATTTAGGAATGTTGGGCAAGGTTAAATACTGTAAGTGTACATGTGTTTCATAATCAGCAAAGCAGGGAGTGACAACTGAGTGACTAGCAGCAGGAGGCAGGGAAGCCTGAAATCAAGACAGTGGCTGAGACCTGAGGGGCTCCGATGCACCCAGCCCTTGGCAGACTTCATACCCACAGGCTATGTCTCCTGGTCAGACCCAGGGGGTCTGTGTCGCTCAGATTGCTTTCCAGGTATCTCCAGCAGAGAGAGGCCTCTAAGTTCACCATCTACACCACATCATGAAGACAAGGAGACACCATGAGAGGGGAAAGCATCACTCCCAGATGCCAGTATGTCCCAGGGAAGAACTAGCCCACTGCCACCCACTGTGAGCACCCACAGGAGAGCCTCGGCCATCTGCTGGAGCCTCATGGGGTGTGAGGAGCACAGTAGCCTGACTCAGAGCCCTACGTGGGCTCTGCCGAGCACCCAGGGTTGCTGTGGGCATCTTGAACCGTTTCTGACATGCTTCAGTCTCAGCAACAATAACACTCACAGGCACACAGAAAGGAAGGAGAAAACAAATTCCTCCAGGACTGAGTGTTCTCTGTCCCTGCTCTTTTAAGTCCTTGTGTATTTTCAGAGAAATTCAATCCACATGACTTGAGTGTGTTTACATTGAAGTGATTAAGACCATTTGATGTCCCCATGCTCCAGTGCTGGCCTGCAGAAGGCCCTGACTGCATCCTGTGGAGCAGGAAGCTTCCTGATGCTGGGAAAAAAGAGAGCTGGGCCCCATAAGACCCCAGTTTGTTCTCAGCCTCTGGCTGGAGAAACCTCAGCTCCCTACTAAGGAGAACATTCCACTAAGGGAGACCCTGTTAGGACTGTGTGAATTTTGACACAAGGCCATGGTAAGCTGCCTGGGTGCGTATATTAGTGACGCTTTCAAAGCAAGGACAAAACACCTGGCAGAGAAACCTAAGGGAGGGAAGGGTTTACTTTGAAGTCCATCATGATGGAGAGGGCATGGTGACAGGAATCACAGATCATCTGCAATTGGGGAGCAGAGAGCAATGGAAGCAGGCGCTCAGCCGCCGTTCACTCAGTCTGGGACCACAGCCCATGAAATGGTGCAGGCCGCATTCAGGGTGGCTCTTCCCTCCTCAGGTAAAAGGTTTTGGAAGCATCCTCATAGACACATGGAGAGATTTGTTTCCATTGCGACTCTACATCCCCTCAGGTTGACAGTTGAGATTAACAATCGTGGTGCAGGTGTAGACAGAGGATCAGGCAACCTGAAAGTAAAGTAAGCTTGTCCCCATTTCACAGGAAAGGCAACTGAGACTCTAACAGAGGACACAGCAAGTGTCAGAATGATACAGGGGCCCAGATCTCTTCAGGTATGGTCATACCAGGGCCCAAAGGGACACAACAGAAGCAGCTCTACCCTGAGCCTAGCCCAAGACCTACGGTCTGCTGCCCTCCCCTGACCCCAGCTTTACTTCTGGCTTTGTGAGAGCCAGAGCTGGGGATTCTGTTCTAAGAAGACACAGGAGGAGCAGGAGCCAAGCCCTGCTAGGAAGAGACAGGCATGTTCACAGATCACAGATTCCAGCTCACGGGTACCCAGAGAGGAGCTCACAAAAGGATCTGGGGTTCGTGTAAGGAATCAGTTTCCAACATGGCAGCAAAGGGTTGCAGAGGAATCCGAGGAGATTAGGAAGGCTGGGATTTTGATGTCAGAACATCTTCTTGTCCATTCTGCTTCCCTCCCCCTCCTCCTCCCTGTCTTCCTCCCTCTCCATCACTTTCTTGCTCCCTCACTTTCCCTAGCTCCTTCTTTCCATCTTCCTCCTTCCTTTTCCTCTTTCTCCTATTTCCCCTCCTTCTTATTCTCCTTTTCCCTTTCTCATTTCCTCCACCCCCTATCCTCCCCACCGTCCACCCCCCTTCTTTTCTCCCTCATCCAAATCTCCTTTGGCGACAGTATAGAGGTTGCAGGTTGCCAAGCAAGAAGAGGCTAGCCTTCCCCACCCCCTGCTTTCCTAGGAAGCCATCAATCAGTACCTTGACAGCTCAACTTGTACCTTAAGGACAGGGAGGGAAGGTGCCTAGGCTGAGCTTTCCAGAGCCTGAAATATTTCCCGAGTGAACAAGTGCCCTGGGCTCCCTAGTAGAAAGGAGGAGAGCACACACACAGGAGGAATAAAGGTCAAAGAAGCAAAGATCCTAGCAGGAGGACAGAGGACAGCCTGCAGTGAGCATGTGGAGGCACCTGAGGAAGGTGGGTGAGCTGCTGTGCCTGCATGAGCTGCCTTGGGTTCTTCAGCCCAGGCTGTTCTCAAGGGTAGGCGTTTCTCTCTGTGGAGAAGGAACAGCTGGGGCCTAACTGTAGTTGCTGCTGGGAATGGGGTCAGGCATGACATCTTCACTCAGTCACTCTCAAGTCCTGGCCTTCTCATCAGGGTGCTCTGGCAAACGTTTAACTAGGCTAGTTAGAGGCTTCAAGAGCCATGTGTTTGTATGTCTTACGGGTGGGGGGAGGGGAGTGACCCAGCCAGCTTCGAAGTTTGGAAGCAAATATTCCCACTGGGGAGGGACAGATATGGACACAGTCCTCACCAACACCTCCATTGTCAAAATAAGAACCTTCTGTGCCCACCCTAACCCCTGAATAATGACACAGACACCTATTATATTTATTAAAAGCAACTACAGCTGGGCAGATAGTAAAGGATTCTGACCCGACTATACTGGCCTGGCCGACTTCCCAGCCATGTGGCCCATTTTCTGCCATCCTAGTTTTGTTTTGGCCCCTCCTGGTTCATCCCTGTGTTCATGGCGACTCCCCTTTCCCTCTCTCTGGTCTCCGCCTGAGACCCTCTCCCTGGGATCTGAAAGTCTCTCCTTAACTCTCCTGCCCAGCTATTGGCTGTTCAGCTCTTTATTAACCAATCCGAAGGCGATGGAGAGCAATTTTTACACAACATTGAGAAAGGAGATGCTTCATAAAAATGACAATGCCAGAGTCCAGACTGCAACCAGATCTCTGGGGACAGAAATCCGCATCTGAATATACAGTGCACAAAACAAACAAACGAAAAACATCCTCCAACGGTCCACCAGAAGCGGCATCGCATGGTGGTCCTGGGATGACAAGGGCGGGACACTCGTGTCTGGCACAGGTCAGCAACCTCTTCTGCTTAGCTTTCATTGTCAACTTGGCCCAGCGAGGGCTGGAGAGATAGCTCAATGGTTAGGAATGCTTCCTGCTCTTGCAGGTTCCCAGCACCCAAGTCAGGCGGCTCCCAACCGACTGTGAGTGCAGTTCCCCGGTGTCTGCCACCCTCTGGCCTCTGCTGGCTCGTGCATGTAGGAGATGCACACAGACTCACGCAGCCTCACACATTCAGTGTGTGTGTGTGTGTGTGTGTGTGTGTGTGTGTGTGTGTGTGTGTGTACGAGCGTGCCAAAATAATAAATCAATCTGAACAAACAAATTTGGCACAATGCAGAGACACCTGGGAAGAGGGAACCTCGGCTGAAGAATTGCCTGGATGAGTTCTGCCTGCGGACCTGCCAGTGGGGCGTTGCCCTGATAGCTCAGGCCACTGTTAGCAGCCCCAACCCCTAGGCATGTGATCCTAGGCCACACAAGAAAACTGGCTAGGCAAGGCAGAGAAAGAACTAGTCAGTGGCATTCCTCCAGGGACCTTGCTCCAGGCGCCTGCTGAGATTGTGACCTGGAAGTATAAGCCCACTTAACCCCTTGCTCACCTCCTTGACTTTGGCCAGAGTGTTTTTATCACAGTGACAGAAAAGAAGAAAAGAACATAACCCATTCTCTCCCCAGTGCCCTATTTGGAAGTAGAACACACCCTAGTCTCTCCCTAAGTACTATCAGGCATGGCATCCTGTGCTAGGAGACAGCAGGCAGAGCAGACAGCGCCCTTAAAAACAGGACCACCACTGCTGTAACCCTCCACAGAACACAGTTCTCAGAGGCAGAGGAGGGTTGGGGTGGCTCAGGACTGGGAGCGACCCAGGAGTCCCGGGTGGACCACACTGTACCATGGGTGGGCCTTCAGGGCTGCTGTGCCCCTGTGTCAGCTCCGCTTTGCAGGGAGGGTGGTCTGAGAGGTTCTCCCAATCTCCTTACCTCAAAGATGAGGAAGCCAAGGTCTAGAGGTAGAACAACATTAAACCAAGTCCCAGGACAAGTCAGTGGGAGAGCCAGGGCTGAAACTCATGTCTCGCTGCCAGCTGCAAGCAGCTTCTATGCCCTGCCTCAGCTCCCCTGATTAATGAGCACTTAAGTGAGTGGTGCCAAAGAGACAGCCCACCCCAGGTCCCATAGCACAAGATGCCCTAGCTGGTGCCCATCCAGGACAAGGCACGGCTCCTTTCCTAGGACTCTCTCCACCTCCTTGCTGATAAGCCTGTATGGCCCTAGGATCCTCCACATGTAAGCCCAGAGGCTCAGAGGGTGGGCAACTGAGGGTGCCCGCCTCCCACCCAGCAGAGCCTAGTCTTCAAAGTCGCACTACAGGGGTGGGGATGCTGGCATGCACAAAGCCCGGGGTTCAGTTCTTAGCACTGCGGAAGCTTGGCATGACGGCTCACTCCTGTAACCCCTGCACGCAGGAAGCATGGCAGGACCATCAAGAGATCATTCTTGGCTACATAGCAAGTTCAAGGACAGCTCAGGCCATATGAAATGCTTCCCTTCACAGCTCAGCACTTTCGAAGCCATGAGCATTGAACACATCACAGCCATTTTCTGTACCACAGTCTCTTCACCCAACAAAAGGACCCAGAGATGTAAATCCTGGAACATCCTTGTGAGGAGGTGGTGACATAGAATGTCTAACACAGAGCAGTAACTGGGAGAGTGTATCTCCTGTACCGTTCCTTCCCTGAGGGAAAGGGTGCTTGACTGGCTGCTTGGTCAGTCTGGTCCCCATTTCTCAGTGAGCCACACAGGGAAGACTTGACCTTAATGCTGTAGAAATGTCTCTGAGGAATATGCTCTTCTTTGTTCCCAATTCAGGCCCTCAGAGCAGGCTCCCAGCCCCACAGCACAGAAATGCCCGCTGCTATTTTCCCTTGGAACAACTAAAAAATCCACACCCTGACTCATTCTGGTCAGAGGATAAATCATGACAGAGGCAAAGCCGGTGGGTAGGATGACATCCGCTGCATGGTGCCAGAGAGAAGGGGGAAACCATATTCTAGGGAAATTCTGGCTTAGGCCCCAGGCCAAGCCACCAGGCAGGCCCTGGCACGACAGGCAGGCCAGGCGAGAGGGGATTGTGGGAGGCTCTGAGAGGGGAGTAGAAAGCCGGCAGTTGTCCTCATTGAGGGGGCTGGAAGCACCTTAGGCTCCCAAATGGCACAGAGCAGCCTTGAGAGAGCCATGAGGAGGGGGAGGAGGACTGCCAGCCCCAAGAAGCCAGTGCAAACCTAGGCTCCGTGTGTGGATCTGAGACACAGCCAGGCCACAGCTCTCAAGTCTCTTTGAGGCCCCCAAGTCATGTATTTTTCTGCTCTTCTTTTATTTATTTATTTTTAATTCTGAATTAATGCAGGAAGGTGCCAGGCCTTGAAGAGTATGTGAGCAATGGCCCGGGTAGCTCCTCACACAGAGACAACAGCAGAGCCAAGGGCATGCCTGACAGCCAGAGGATATTCTTAGTGCTGAACTCCAGAGGGCAAGGGTCCAAATAGCATGCTTTATGGTAAGAAGACACAATCTTGGGAGTGGAAACACTGAAAGAAAGCCTCCTGGTTACTAACCCCCACGAAAGAAAATAAACTGACTTTGGCCAGCTCGGGAAGCCTGGGAGAACTGCCCACTCAGCATCTTCTTGGCCTGCCTCTTCCCGCCCTCTACCCTCTCTCCAGGCTGCACAGTAGCCTCAGCTTCCTCACCCTACCCCTGCTCCAAAGCCCACATCATCCACTCTGTGGCTCTAGTACCCTTCCTAATCCCAGTGCGAGAGACGCCAAAGGGCCGTCTCAGATGAGGGAGCAAATAAGCTCAGACCAAAATCCACATCATCTTCAAAGCAGGTTCCTACCATTTCAAGGCTGGTACACTCGGCCCTTCGTGTCTGTGAGTTCTGAATCCACAGATTCAATAAATTGTAGAGTGAGCATATTATATTCAAAATGTGTCTTGCTGAACATGTCCAGGTTTTCTTATCATTAGTCTCTAAATATTAGATTACAGTAACCATTTATTTGTATTTGTATTGATTTACAAGCTGAAAGTAACCTAGAGGTGGCTTAAAGTGTATGAGGTGATGTGTGTAGGTTCTATGCCAATGCTAAGCCATTGTGTGTGTGTGTGTGAGTGTGTGTGAGTGTTGCACACACACATACTATGAATGTGCACACCCTGTGCGTGCACTTGCCAAGACAGAAGACAGAGGGCTCCTGCTCTCTCACTTCGACTTCTGGAGAAACAGGGCCTCTCATCGAACCTGGAGCTAGGCTCGCAGGCACAAGCTCCCAGCCTGCTCAGCACTGGGGATACAGGGACGCATGGACACGCCCAGCCTTTTATCCAGGTCCTGATGCTCGCGCAGCACTCTTACCATTGAGCCATCCTGCCAGGCCCCATCTTGAGCCACCTTGTGTAGGAATTTGAGTAGCTACAGATTTCAGTGTTTATGGAGTCCTGGGACCAGTTTTCCATGAACACTAAGGGATGGCTATAAACATTTTGGGGAGGAGGTTGTTTTTGATACAGGGTCTCACTACACAGCTCTGGCTGGCCCGGGACTCAGAGATCCACCTTCCTCTGCCTCCCAAGCTTGAGCCACCACACCATAGCTCATGGCCAGTTTTTATGGCCCCTTACAACTTTAGCTGCATCTGCACTAACTGGCACTAGAGGGCGCAGGTTGACCCACTCCTAATTCCTCTACCCAGTTCTGTGGGCTTGCCATGGGTGTGACCGAATGGCAGCATGAGTTTCCCATCAGCAAGCTGCACCACAAGAAAACAAAAACAAAACAAAACAAGCAAAAACTGACCTTCCACTGCAATCAGAAAACAGACACATTTTCAAAAGTTGTATACAATTAAAAAACACACCAAGGTCTTTCTCACTAATCTCAGCTGGGATCAACCCCCATTAACCTAACCAGGGTTTTCCCCACGCTTAGAGAGAATGCTTCCTTTTAACTATCCCTGACTGCAACACCACCAAGATCTTGGGATGTGGATCCCTCCATCTGCCACCGCCCCTTCACACCTGCTTCTACGGATAGCCAGTGGTCTCATGTCTGTTTCTGAGCTGAGCTGGTTGTGGTGGTGTCTCTGTGGCTTTCTCTTGAGTTCTTAAATCTACCCCTAACCTCTGGAATGTTTCCCTCCTGGTCCAGCCGCCATGAGTCAGTCTGAAGCAGTAACACAGAGCCACCTGGAAAGAGCACTGTAAGAAAAACCAATTAGGAGAAATGGAAAGGGGGAGATGGAAAGTGAAGAGGCAGAGAAGGGTGGCTGTGAGCCCCAGGGATAAGCTTGCCCCATGCTGGTCTCTGCAGCTTCAGTGTCAGACTCGGGCCCACAAAAAGGAGTAAGAAGAGCGAAGATGGTTCTAGAAGTCTGAGTGAGATCCAGACTAAATCTCAGGGAAGCAGAAAGCTAGACATCTTAGATGGGGTTCTGGGACCATGGTCCTTGTGGAGGAGATGCTGAGACCCCTTTTCCCTGTGGGGAGGGATCAGCCACAGTGAAGCCAGGCAAGGGGTAAGGGTAGTGCGGCAGCCTGTCCCACACCAGACAGCACAGCCTGCAACTGCAGCTCCCTTCTTCCTTGTCCTCAAACCCATTTCAGAGCTCATGACTCTGAAATGCAAGATGTGGCCATTTTCAAACATATAAGGACAGACCTTAGTGGCCAGTGGCTCGAGTGAGTGTTGTTTCCTTAGAGTGCCCCAAAATAAGAATGACTGTAAGAATGGCCATTGGGGGGCTGGAGAGATGGCTCAGTAGTTAAGAGTACTTCTTCTTGCAGAAGATCTGGGTCTGTATTCTAGCACCCACATGGCAGCTCACCTATAACTCCACTTCCAGAGGGTCCAACACCCTTTCTGTCCTTCATGGGCACAAAGAACACAAGCAGTAAGATGCACATGCAAGCAGAACATTCTTATACATAAAACAAATAATTTTTGAAAGAGAATATTCATTCACCATGACCCAGAGGGAGAAGATGAAGGAATCTGCTCTTTGAGCCAGACAGAAAGTGGTTTGAAGGATGCCAGGGGCGCCCTGTTATGACCCTACACTGGGCTGGCAGCTGTCCTGCCCCTCTACCTCCCAAGGTGGGATCAGGAAAAGGGGAGACCTAGGAAACTTCAAAATAAGAGTACTTGTCCCTCTCTCTTCCATGGGGTCATTGTGAACTAGGGTGATGCTCAGGGGTAAAAAGCTTGTCTAGCATACAGGAAGCCCTGGGTTTCATCCTCAGAACCACATAAACTGGGAGTGGTGGTACATGCCTGTAATTCCAGCACTTGGAGGCTGAGAACGGAGGATTAAGCTCAAGGTCAGCTTTAGCTACACAGGCAGTTCAAGGTCAGCCTGAAGTACATTAAAAAAAAGGAAAGGAGGGAAGGAAGGAAGGAAGGAAGGAAGGAAGGAAGGAAGGAAGGAAGGAAGGAAGGAAAGAAAGAAAAGAAAAGAAAAGAAAAGAAAAGAAAAGAAAAGAAAAGAGGGAGGGAAGGAGGGAAGGAGGGAAGGAGGGAGGGAGGGAGGAAGGAAAGAGGAAGGAAAAGGAAAGGAAAACAAAAGAAAGGAAGAAAGAAAGGCCATGGGACTTTGTGAGGACTAAGTGAAGGCCAGAGGAAGCCCTTAGCATAATCTCTACTAGAAAATTAATGCCCATAAAGGATCTATTCATACAGCTACTTCCCACAACCTCTTCCCATGGAGGGCTTTGAGAATGGATGGATGCTCCCGTGGCCCAATCAGTTGGCATGCTGCATTTTGGTAAAAACAGATGAACTCATGCTCTGGTTTTTGTTGATTTGGAGATAGCAATGGCGCCCCTGGGCGCCCCACCCCCACATTAATGACTCCTTTAATGTCCAGATGTCATTACTTCCAACCCTGGTGAGTTCCAGTTAACACAGGCCACGGGCTCCCAGAGTCCTGCAGAACAGAATCGCCTGCTGAAGTGAACCAACACTTGGGTTTCCCCGCCAATTACCAGGGCAGACTTGGCAGGGGGATGGGGGCGCTGAGATTTCCACTTTTAACCATCCCAAGATAAGTCTAAAGACTCCTTTCTAAGGCCACCTATGCCCTCCTTGGTGAGAGGCCTGTGGTGTCAGAGACTGAGCTAATCCTGGTATATACCTTTAACACCTGAATCCAAGTACATGACCAATGGTAGGGCGCACACACACACACACACACACACACACACACACACACACACCGTGAAAGCAGGTGGGGAACGGCCCAATCAGGGCAATGTGGCACCAATCAGTGCAGATAGACAAAAGATAGCTATGAATGAGACCAACACAAAACCATAAGCTTAATTAAAACACCTAGAGTTTTGTTTTGTTTTGTTGTGATTTAGTTGTGCTGTTCTTGGAAGCAGACTTTGTAGATGACAGTGTGGTTTGTTTTGTGTTGTGTTGTGTTGTGTTTGGGGAGTTGTTTATTTTGTTTTCTGCATGATCTGAAGGCTGGACGTGACCAGACATGTAGAAGTGTTTAGCCGGAGTGCTTTGACCTGTGAAGGGAGAAGGGATGGATGGGACTGTCGGTGAGGTGGGGTGAGAGGGTCAGGAAGGATCGGTATGACTGCCAAGGCCCTAAGGAAGGCGGGGATGTCTGTCTCTCTGGTTCATCCCGACACAACATTCACCAGCAGACACACACATTAGAAGTCATAGATAAGCACTTGCACCTTGACCTGGGAGTCATGCCACTCTTGCCCATGGGCCCAGACCTCCATCCCCAGGTGACACTCTTCATGACACAAGCCTCTACCAGAGGTCACTATTTGGGGATGAACTGTCAGATGGCCAAACAGGAGCTGTCCCTCCGAGCCCTTGCTTAGGCCCGGTCACAGCATGATCCTCCACTCCACTCTGTTGAAGCTCACAGTACCCTGCACACAGGACCTGAGGCCTATCCAAGTCCCTCATTTTACAGATGAGGAATGGAGGCCAGGAGAGGGAAGATGTGGTTCACTCCAGGGCATTTAGGCCAAGTGGAGAGACTTCCATTGGCCATAGTACTCTGCTGGGCCCGGGAACATTAGTGTCCGTCCTTCAGCCTCCAAGCCTTTCCCCTTCCCAGATCTCGGTGCTGGAGGAAAGAGTGCGTCTGGACAACGAGTGTCCCACAGTGCCTCAGTCTCTGCCAGATGTGTGGCTGGGGAGGTTGGTGAGCTTGCTTCCCTCACCGGGGCAGGACTGCCAGAGTGCACTCCACACCCGCCTTAACAGTAATCACCTGTGTGGAGGGCAGCCAGAACTTCAGAGGGCCTTCCTGACAACCAGGCAGTGGCTGGGAAGCCGGCAGGCTTAGCTGCATGACCCACTGAGAAACATCTGCCAAACGGCCTCAGTGCTTAGGTTTCATTGCAAAGGAAAAGATTCCTTACAAAATGGAAAGGGAAAAAAAATTCTCCAAGTGTGGCTTGGACAAAAAGCCAGGGCTTATCAAGCCTTCTGGAAAGAGAAGGAAGGATTTTTACATGTGGCACTCAGCCTTTCTAGGGAGGGGGGTGGGGCTGGAGACAAAACCCTGGGCACACAAAGGATACTCTAGAGTTTGTTTGCAAAGGAGAGCTCAGCCAAGCTCATCGGGAAGCGTTATTCCAAGAAGCAGAGAGGACTCAGCTTGACACGACTGTGCGCGCCTCCTCCATCTGCCCACCCACTTATTCAGTAGTCACCAAGCTTGGGCTACTCAAAGTAGACCAACTCTGGCTTCAAAGGGGATGGAGGTCTCTGCTTCCTGGAGGCCAGTTATCTAAGGAGAGAGAAGGTGCACTAGAGGCACGAGCAAAGCATCATGGGAATTAAGACAGTTTTTGTCTAAGAGAGCTGAGGAAGGCACATTGGGAGTGGATGGAATGAGGACAATCATGGGAGACTATACAGAACAGAGTGTGACATGCCGAGCAATGGGCACGCACTGAGCATGGCTGCGAGCTGGAGAGGTGCCAAAGGGTTGACACCCTTCCACTGGGCACATGCAGGCAGCCAGCAGACCCGTTCTCACCTCCCTTCAGCTGTGTTGAGAACCTCCCTTGCAGTTCCCTTCCCGTACTCATTCCCTCATCTGTTCTAAGTGCTTCTGTGATTTGGAGAAGGAAGAAGACAGACATACGAGGTAAACTCACAGGCAGGATGTGAGGTCCTCAGAAGGGAAGGCGCAGACGTTACGATCAGACACCTCCGCAGCCAGCCCTGGGTGATAGCGCATTGACTGGCATCATGTCTACCCATTTCTGTGGGCCGTGAGAGCTTCTAGTATTGACAACAACTTGCACAATAGAAAATCTCCTGAGCATCTCTCAGCAGATGTGCCACCGGTATGAAAATATAACACGTTTTACCACCACGAAAAACTGGGCTGGACCTTATTCTCCATCCACCCCAGATGCTCCCATGAAGGCTGAGAGACCATTAACAGTGGTGGACTCAGCTTCCGCTGTTTCTCCTTACCTACCCTCCTTCTCCACTGCCAATGGGCTTCCGGGGGGCCACACACACCCTGCCTATACCCTGGCAAACTTCAGCGATGTGCCACTTCGTCAGAAAGATTTGGTGGAGGGGGTGAAGAAGGATCAGTTGGTAAAGGGCTTGCCATGTAGGCATGGAAACCTGCCTTTGGCCCTTCGGTCTGGGGCATTGTGGTGCACATCTGCAGTTTCAGCACTGGGGAGGCAGAGAGAGGTGGATATGGATCACAGGTCACTGGTCCAGCCAGCCTGACTAACTGGTAAGCTCCCATCCAGTGAGACCTTGTCCCAAAAAACAAAGCAAATGGAAGTTGACCTCTGTGGGCATGAAGCACACACACACACACACACACACACACACGCGCGCGCGCGCGCGCACGCGCGCGCGCGGGGGAGGGCAGGGAGCAAGGACTTGGCTTGTGTGGGGATGAAAGCTAGCTGTTTCTAAGACCAGCAAGGAGAGTGGGAAGGCTGCAGACCAACAGAGCAGACAGCAGCATTCCAATCCAGAGGCTCGAAAACGGAAGAGTCAAAGAGTCAAAACATCTCCACTCACATCCGGGGACAGAGAACTCTGATGTCCACATTTAAAGGCAGTCCAACAGGAAGATTCTGATAGTCGGGTCACCCTTATCAGGCCTTCACCAGATTGAACAAGACCCCCACACCTCATAGAAGACAGTCTGCCCCACTCAGGCTACAGATCCACTCAGGTACAGGTTTAGTTGTTTCTTGTGTACAAGAACACCCTCACAGGAACCAAAGATCTGGGATCCCTGTGCCAGTCACATTGACACATTAACTCTCACAGTAGGCATGCTTGTTTAAGACCAAACAGAGGGTTCTGATCTCTCCTGAGAGTTTTATGGAGTCAGGGAGAGTGAGGAAAGTGCTGGCAAAGAGTGGCCTCATTCATGTTCCCAGCTGCTAGGAGTCCAGGCTTTGCCAGGTGTCTGGGGCAAGGCGGGCAGAAACCCCTGCTGCTGGCTCAGGAGAATTACATTGCTGACTTTGCTCTTCTGGCAGCCCTGGGTAGGCTTTCCCTACACACGCACACACATACACACACACACACACACACACACACACACGCAAGCACGCACACGCACACGCACACACGGCCCTGAAGCCCTGAGCCCCCGTGCCACAGGCTCTCTGCTTGCTGTGCTCAGCGCTTCCCCCACTACATCTTGAACACATTAGCCACCAGGCTCACACTGGCTGGAGGAGGTTACATTTTCCATGAAAGCAGAGAGAGAGAGAGAGAGAGCCTCATTGAAGGAGGAGTCCCTTTCATTCCCTAGACTGGTGAGCTCACACACGCATCATGCCTTTATCTGATGTAGAAGGAGAAAGTGAAGGCAAGAAAGAAAGGGACAGATAGCCAGGTTCGGTTTTGAGGTCCAAGGCAGTGGAGAAAGGACCCAGTGATCCAAATGGCAAAGGGATGGTTCCAGAGAGGAGAGAACCGGAACACCTTGGAGAAAGGAGTCCACTGGCTTTCCAGAGGGCAGCCCTGTCCTCACTCTGAGCTTCTAAAGTCCTCGCAGTAGGGAAACACTGAACCTGCAGTCCTAGCTCTGAAACTGCCCCTAGACTGGCTTCCGGTGTCTACAAACCGACCTGGCAACCAAAACCACGTGCCGAACATGGTGTACACATGCCTCATTAAAACCGACTGGGTCATCACTGATTGCTGCAGTCCCCGGGACACAGGGGCAAACATTGCCCGTTCCTACCAATGCGCAGGGCAGAAACTGAGCTTACAGTTTGCCCTTCCTAAGCAGTCCCTGCCAGCTCCTGGACCTGGGTGTCCTGCAGAGGCTGGCGCCTCTCCTGGAATTTCTCTTCTGCTTTCCTAGACATCCAAAAGCCACTAGTGCTGGCAGGCTCTGGCTCCCACCGTCTGTGTGGGAGCTGCGCTGCTCACACCTGGCTTGGCAGACACGGGCGGTAAAAGTCCTGGCTGGGTTCAGAGTCTAGACCCTGCTTTCCAGCTTTCTTTCCTCCGAAACTTGGGTGAAGCCCAGAGGCAGGGCACTGGGCCTTAAAATAGCTTTGTCTCTGCCTGTCCTGTTCCTGGCACTCAGTCCATCCTTGCCCTGGGTTCTGGGTGTTTATTCCAAGGCTGTCAGGGAAGTTTCCTTCCAGCTCTTGTAGTCTCAACACTCAGTACTAGGTACCCAGAAGCCTCTGGAGTGCAGGGTCCCCTCTCCAGGAGCTGTTGAAGCAGGACACACAGAAAACAAAGAGTTTCTTTTCTCCTGAGACTAGCTGGAGGACAGTTCCAGGTGTTCAGTTAAACAAGAGGAGAGAGCAGGAGGGGTAGTTCAGTAGGTAAGAGTGATTGCCTCAAAACCTGGCAACCTGAGTGTGATCCTGGGGCCTACATGATGAAAGGAGAAAGGCAACTCCTGCAAGCTGTCCTCTGCACCATGGCATGTGCACACACACACACACACACACACACACACACACACACACACACACACGTAGGTAATTGTTTTAAACGAGAAATAATGTATATAATGTTAATAGTCCGTTCGCCGCCTGAGCTGGCCCGGGCATCCTCTCCCCACTGCCACGTTTCTCACAGTGCAGCAGTGTGGAGACTCGGGTGCACACACGAATGTAGGCAGAGACACATGCGTGTGGAAGCCAGAGGACAGCCTCAGCGTCTGTTCCTCAGCCACCAGCCACCTTGCTTTTATTAAGAGTCTCTCACTGGCCTGCAGTTTGCCAAACAGGCCAGCCAAACACCAGAGGAGAAGCTGGGCTGACCAGTGAGCCCCAGGGATCCATCCACCTGTCTCTGTCACCCAAGTGCTGGGTCACAAACACACGCCACCTCGGGCGGGGATCTAAGAACCACGATCAAGTCTGCTTGTAAAGCAAGTGCTCTTGACAAAGAAGCTGCATCCCCATGGCCTGAGCTAAACAGATGTCAGGACGCATCCTGTAGAGCCTTGCCGGAGGGGCTATGAAGTGGGATGTCAGGAGGGAAGCCTACATGCCAGACACACCACACACACACACACACACACACACACACACACACACACACACCACCCCTAGCTCATGTCCTGCTAGGAGCTCAGGAGCCCAGGCTGTCCACAGATAGACTTCTCCACAATGTCCTCCTCCTTTGGCACAGCCTTCTTATAGCTGGCCAGCGGAGGAAGAGGGTCCTACAGGCTAGAGCTACAATGATGGCTGCCGGCCCCTGCTTCAGCCAAAGCACTGCTACCATCGCTTTCCCAGGAAGAATGCCGGGAAGCCACAGCTGGTGACGCACAGCCCTCAGCGTGGAGGGCGCATGCTTGCCACAACCTTTTGGTTTCCCATGCCATCTGATGCCCATACCAGAAGATATTAAGTATCTTAGCATAAACAGTCCCTCATGTTCTGAGATTGCATATGGCTATAGAAAGTTGAGGCCACAGTGGGTGGTGGGGCTGCCAGACCCCAGGAGCAGTTTGGCTGTTCTTGGTGATGACGTGGACTTTTCTCAAAGCTTCAGCACTTAGCCCCTCAAAGCCTGAATCATTCCCTCCAAACCTCAACCCCACCAAGCACACGTCATGCCCAGACTCCAGAGGGAGAGGAGGTAGCCCAGTCTCCCTCTTTGGCAAGACATTTGTGGCAACACAGAGGAAGCTGTCCCATGAGCCCTCTAGTCCCAACCTTGCCACAAACTGGGTCTTTGTCAGCTTCCTCTAGGGCCTCTCACTTCTGCATCTATATTGTGGGGGACAGTAAACCTTGCCCAGCTCCCCAGAAAGTGCTGAGAACCCCCCAGAGAAATGAGGTCTGGGAGAGTGGAGATGGGACATAGAGAACACTCTTGTTCTTTGAGAAGCACAAAGCCAGTCTTGCTGCAGATTTGGTCCTGAGGACTTAGTGAATTACTGCCATATTGCTCCATGGCGACACTGGC
>NW_026585691.1:405495-447867 GCF_907164565.1 Psammomys obesus
CAGGAAAAGCACGAGGGTTGATCTCTGGCCTTACACATATTCATGAGTGCTTGAGTAACCCTGTAGAGGAGTGCACACACTCGCGCACGCGCGCACACACACACCAGGATGCATGACCAGCGGCTAACAGCCACCAGTCTTTATGCATACCCAAGTACAGCCCTGCTCTGTGTCTCAGTCTCTTAGCATTGGTGAGACAGTGAGAGGTTTGCAGTAAGGCAGCAGTTAACATTTCACAGCTAGGAAAACCAAGGTCAGTTGAATTTCTCCTGCGTAAGCAGCAAGCTGGATCAGGATGGAGACCTAGCTGGGGGATTCTCAACTCAAGCAGCTCTGGACCTCAGTGTTGCGCTTGGAAGTGGGAACTGCAGTGAGGAGTTCACCCAGGGCAGGCTGGGAGCGAGCCCTAGGAGACACATGGCTATGGCTGCTCTAGAAGATGGCGGCGGTTGTCCTAATCAAGAACATGCTATGGCAGGTCCTCCTTAAAGTTTCCGCATGCCATAGAGAGAGCCCTCACCCTCCCTCTGAGAGAATGGAGCAGCATTGCCTATGCAATCTGTCCCAGAATTAAGTAGCCAAAAGTCGTCTAGACAAACAGCTTTTATAGGCCCAATTAACCCCTGCCAGTCAGACGCAGGCACACCTAATAAGGGGCTGTATTTAGCGGCTGTCATTATCTGGCTCCCTAGGGAGAAAGCTCGACTCTTATTTCACAGACATTTCCTTTCTAACAGAGCTCTGTCAAGCCCCACTTCAGCCTGGCATCTTTTCCTGACAGCGCGGAGGTGGAGTGTCTGGCCACGAGGAGCCGCTGCTAGCCCATGCATTCAGAGCCCCAGAAGCAGCTCGGTGGGCTGTGAGGGCAGGGTCAGGAGAGCTCCTGCATCCTCTACCCCAGTCCTGTCTACTCCGCAGCTCTCAGGGTCCAGCAGCTTCCCTGTGGTGGGCCGGAATACCCATCCCATGACAACACACTAGCCCTGGGAAGAGATGCCGTTGTGTGTGTGTGTGCGTGTGTGTGTGTGCGCGCGTGCGCGCGTTTGTGCCTATGCACAGGTACTCAAGCACTCCTGCACATGTGGAAAGGCCAGAGGTCAACCCAGGTGCTTTCCGGGGCACCACCTACATTGTACTTTGGAGGCAGCCTCTCAGTGGCTTGGAACTTGCCAATTAGGCTAGACTGACTGGCCTCTGAGCCCCAGAAATTCACTCATCTCCACCATCCTACCCCAGTGCTGGGGTTACAGCACCCACTGCCATTCCTGACTGTTTATGTAGGTTCTGGGAATCAAAACCGGGTCTTCATGCTTGCCCAGTAAGCACTTTTCCAACGGAGCCATCGCTGCAGCTCAGAGGCCTCCATTCTTAACTCACTATTAGCTGTGAACCTTTGAGCAGAGAGGTGTGCAGGTGCCCAAGGTCCAGAGGCCTCCAGGTGTATCAGAATGCCACACACTGACAGGGACGCAGTTGGCCGTCTAGGCTTCCCCTCAGGTCACCGGCTTCTGGGGCCTCCTGGCAAATCCTGCCACGTGGAGGTTGGGGGTGAGGCATAGCGGCTCAGGGTGCACATCTGCAGACACTGAGCCATCCTGTCAGTGTGGAACTCGGCAAGCACAGGGCTGCTCTTCTAAAAGCCTGACCATATGTGTCCCCAACATTGCAAGCTGCCCCTCTCTGCACTGTGTGTGGCTCACGTCTCTGGGAATGTGGGTTGTGAGCAAGGGGTACCCTTCCTGGGGGCGGGGTGCAGGGACTCACACCCAAGGTGCCTTAAATGGCAGGAAAAGGTTCTCCCATAGATACAAGGCCAAGACTAAAACTGCCTCCTTCCCTCTGCCTCCCTCCTCATTCTGGGGCAGAATCTTGACTGATTCTTCTAGATGCCGGGGGCGCCTGATGCCCACTAGCTTGTGGCAACAGCATTATTAACGGCCTAGCCACCTCTTCTCCACTTGCCTCTCCTCTGTGTGTCCCTCATAAAGCTTTGGTCATAGGACCACCAGGATCGTTTAAGACCGTGTCAGCCTGGAGCTCTGCCTTGTTTCCATCTGCAAAGGGCCTTCTTTCACATAGCAGCAGACAAGTACAGGTGGGCACAGGCAGGCAGCTTCCCTGGCCCCTCTTCCTTCCGGCAGCTGTGCCCACTTGAGGCAGACTCAGTGACCCCCAGGCCACACGCCTCACCCACCCTGAGCAAGCCGAAGGACTCCTCCATGAGCTGGAACGAGGCTCCCACAGATCCTCTGCCCAGCACCCACCATCACTCCCTCAGCTCCTCCCTCCCATGTATCACCCCTCCCATGGCGTCCACCTTACAGGTCTTCAACTCTGTTTTCCCAGACCTGGCACCAAGTTCCCCCAAGCTCGTACTGAAAACCCAGCTTTTCATCAGGGAAGTCCTCCACTCCACCCCGTCTTCCTCTCTACCTCCTCTACCGCCACCCAGGCCAGCCTGAAGGAAGGGCTGCCTCCAACCACTTGGCTCCTCTGCGTTCTCTTCACAGGTTGGTTGTGGGCGCACCTCTAGAAACCAATGGCCATCAGAAGACAGGAGATGTGTACAAGTGTCCAGTAACCCAGGGCAACTGCACCAAGCTCAACCTGGGTAAGTAGCCACCAGCCTCTACTCAGCAGCCATTCAGGTCCAGAGCATGGGCTGGAGCGGTCCTGGGTTCTTAGTCACGTGCTCATCTCAGCCCACATTACACGCAGAGCAGACTCTGATACATCTCCACACTTATAGCCACCTGCCTCTTCCTCCTTTTCCTGTGAGATGCATCACTGAGCTCACACTGCAGGCAGGAGGCTAGGTAGGAAGCCCCTGTCTGTCTCTGCGCCCCAGGTTTTCAGGTGTAAAGGGGTGGATTTGATGGCCCCTGGAGTCTATTCTAGACCTGCTATGTACTCTTCCAGGTCACTGAGAAGCCAGGTGGGAATGTGGCTTCTTTGGCAGCATGCTCACCTGGAGAGCACAAGCCTTGGCTTCCATCCCCAGCACCTAACAGCTGTGCATCTGTGATCCTAGCACTTGTGACACAGAGGCAGGAAGATCAGAAATGCAGGGCCATCCTTGGCTACACAGTGATTTGCAGGCCAATCTGGGTTACGTGAGACCCTATCCAAAAAACAAACCAAACACCTGACAGAAGCAGGAGGGAAGAACATGCAGCTCCCTGCCTCCACCCCCAGGACGTCCGCTGTACAACTGTCGGGGTCACCTCTGTGGCTCTGGCCCGGGCCTGCCCCAGCCTTGCTGACCAGTCCTTTGGAAACCAGGCCATCTTCCACACATCAGCCTCCGACAGAGCACAATTCCCTCTGGGGTTGCCGACTCCCAGAGCCCGCAGCAGGGGACACGGGTCTACAGCAGCTTAGGACTGACACACTCCATCCTTTGCACTCCTTGTATCCTAAGTACGTGTGCATACACACATATGTACTAACTCCACACACACAAGTACCCACACACGCACAAGCACACATGCACGTGAGCACATGCACACACAATTTGTTTCTGGGGAATCCAAGCTCTTTTCCATCCTGTCAGGGTCCATCCTGTTGGATGACTGAACCTCAGATGGTAAGTGTTTCGGGGAGGAGCGGCTGGGTCACTGGATGGGTAGGAGACACCATCCTACACAGAGAAAGCCTCCTCTGTGGGTGCCTGCCATGGTATGTCCAGGATGCAGTCAGCTGGCTGAAGAAGGCAGAGCTCTAAGCAAGAAGACGAAAGCTGTGCTGTGGGTTTGCTGTGTGACCCTGTGTAGTTACTCGGACTCTATGAGCTTCATACCCTAGAAAGCTGTGAGGAAGTTATCGATCGGACACATCTAAGAAAGATCCACGCTGCCCTCCAGGATACCGAGAGGGTATGGGCTCACCTCAGGTGACCCACTACAGCTCGCTCTGGTCAGACGACAAGGCGAAGGGGTGTGGGCTGAGTGTGCCTCCTCCGTTCCAGGCAGGGTCACTCTGTCCAACGTGTCTGAGAGAAAGGACAACATGCGCCTCGGCCTGAGCCTTGCCACCAACCCCAAGGACAACAGCTTCCTGGTAAGAGCACCAGCCCCCAGCTGCCCCGGCCTTCCTGCATGCACAGACCCTCTGCACAGGTGTCCAGAGGCCCAGCCAAACAGCCCCCACACGTGCTTCCACACACCCCTTACATACATGTCCCTTCCACCCCCTGGATGGCCCACCCCCACACACCAACGGGGACAAGTCCTGCTGGGTGTGGGTCTTTCTGTTGGCCTGGCCCTTCGGGTTCATGATGGTTCAGAAAGATAAGAGGATGTAGCAGTCGGTTTTTATAACCCAACTTTACTTGGGGTGTTTAGGCCTCCCAAACCTACGTAAGAGAAAGAATGTTCCTGAGGAGAGGGAGCGCACACCCCTGTACTTCTCCCAACCTCTCCCACCTGTTTTGGGGGCTGTGCCAATGTCCATCGACAGCAACTGCAGCCAGCAGGCTCCTCCAAGCCACTGTGCCCTGAAGCGTTCCTCTTTGTCTGTCTCTCCGGCCTCTCCAAACTGCTCCACACCACACACCAACACTGAACTCAACACCACGCCTTCTCTTTCTGGACTCACACTTTTATCCTCAGAGCCCTACACCTCTTCACGATGCCCACAGCAGGCTGTCACCAGCTGGCAAAAGCCACGCCCCGCACGAGACAATTTAACAGCTGTGGACAAACTAAACCCCAACTAAATCCCACACTTGGGATTAAAACAACATATTTACATAATATAACTGAGCTTACAAAGAAACCAAAACTTCCACAAGAGGATGGAGCCTTTTTGTGCTTGGATGTGGGGAGCAGCATGGAAGCTGGGCTCCTTTCTCACTGGCCTTGCCTCCAGGGGGAACTTACCATTGGCTCTTGGCCCTGGGGCCTGACACAGTGGCTTTGGCAGCAAATGGCACAGAGCAGAAGCATTCTTTCTCTTCTCCTAGTAAGGCCTGGAAATTTGCCCAGTGAGGGCCCTTTGCTGACAGGAGCCAGCCTGGTGGCTCTTGGAAGGGCTACTCCTGTAGATGAAAGGCTCCCTCAGGTCCCATGGGAGTGGGCAAGGAGAGGGAAGAAGAGCCACCACCCCACATGACAGGGTGGAGAAGGGCTAGGAACCCAGGTTCCGCCATTCCCAGGATACCTGAACTAAGGGCACTGCAGCAGACAGTTGGACTCAGAGACGTCGCACACTAGGAGCGCCAGCACTCGGATTGAGAAGTCTGGCTTGGGTCCTAGAGGGTGGGGCTGGCCCTTTCTGGAGCCCTGTGACGGGCTCTGTGCTGTGCTGCTCCCCAGGCCTGCAGCCCTCTCTGGTCTCACGAGTGCGGAAGCTCCTACTACACCACCGGCATGTGCTCTAGAGTCAACTCCAACTTCAGGTTCTCCAAGACAGTGGCGCCAGCGCTGCAGAGTGAGTACCTTCAAACCTGAGGGCTCCGGCTGCACTGGGGCTGTCCAGGAAGGTTTAGGGCTCTGCTCGCCTCACCGTCACCTTGTACCTACAGAGCAGTGTGTAGATTCTGTGACTGCCTCAGCCCTCTGCATGATCTGAGAGCAGTCACTTCTAGCTGGTCTCTGTGAGGTCCTCATCCCAGGCCGCCCCTCCCCGACAGTGTGTCAGGTGGCAACAAGTTAGCTAAATGCATGAAAACCATCCTGGTGTCCGGAAGGAGGAGGTGGCCAGGACTCAACGTTCAACAGGCCAGGCTGGGGCCTCCTTCATTTTGACTACAGTATGAATGGTGTTCCCTGACATCCTGCAGTAAGGAAGCCCATGAGTGCAGAGCCAAGGAGACCAGAAATAACCTGGGTGATGGTTACACCCAGTCATCTCTCCTGGGCAGCTCGCCAGAGCCTCGTGGACACAAAACCTCCCCCTTCCTCCCAAGCAAACTTGGGGAGCCAGAAGCCTAGACTTGTTGGCTCTGAGCCTCACCATTTCCTCTGAGCTAAACACCCTCACAAGCAGCTGTTGCCTGTTTATGGAAGGCAAGGGGATTAGCACCTCTGGCTCAGGCAGCCTCCCCTCCACAGAGGAGGGAAGGGCAAACATTGTCTAGTCAGGCTAGAGAGCTGGCCTCTGTAGGGTGGGGAGGCATGGGTGCATTCACACAGGGTCCCTAAAGGCAGCCCCAGGGCACCGGGGAAGGTCAGAGGGCAGGGCATCACAGCCCTGACATTCCATCTGCGGCTGGCTGGCAGACCGCCCTGACCCAGGCATCGCTCCGCTAGGACTAGGCAAATGCAGATATCAGGGTGCCCTTTATGCCGTTTCTAACTAAGGGGGTCTTGGGAAAGGCTGAGGAGGGAGACTGCCCTGATAGACTATTCAGACTTTTTCAAGGACCACAGACCTAAGCAAGACTGAGGAAACGGCCCAGTCAGCAAAGTGTTTGCCATGCCAGCATGAAGACCTGACTTCCACCCCAGCATTGTCATCAAAAGCTGGACTTGGTAGCATGTGCCCATCACCTCAGCGCTGGGGGACGGTGACAGGAGGCTTCCTGGGGGTCACTGGCCAGTCAGCCAAATCAGAGAGCTCCCCTTCAGTGAGAGACCATGTCTCAAAAATAAGGCGGACAGTGATCGAGGTTGACACCTGATGTTCACACACACACACACACACACACACACACACACACACACACACACACCAGAAGCCCACAGACCTAAAATAGGTTCTTTCTAAGATATCTTTTAAAATTTTTATTTATTAGATTGATTGATTAATTGGCTGAGTGATTTTTCTGTTTGTTTGGTTTGGTTGTTGGGTTTGGTTTGATTTTTTGAGACAGGCCCTTTCTACATATCCCTAGCTGACCTAGAACTCACTATGAAGACCAAGCTGGTCTAGAAGCCACAGAGCTCCACCTTCTTCTGCCTCCCAAGTGCACCACTACACCCAGCAATGTTTATTTATTTTTATTCTAAGTGTATGAATGTTTTGCCTGCATGCAGGTATGAGAATCATGTACATGCCTGGTACCCATAAGGCCATTGCAATTGTAGTTACAGATGTTGTAAGCCAGTATGTAGGGGCTAGGAACTGATCCTAGTCCTCTTAACCACTGAGCCATTTCTCCAGCCCTCTCCCCAAAGCTGTCCTTACAAAAACAAAACAAACAAACAAAAAACCCAATAAAATTAAAAGAGAAATCAAAATAATAAATTGGTGAGCCCTGTGTCTGTCTCAGTGACACAAAGTGGATGACTGGGGGTTGACCTCTCCCCCACAGAGAGAGAAAGGGAGAAACAGAAAGAGACAGAGAAAGGGAGGAGAGAGAGAGCACAAACTGGGCACAGTGTCACACATTTGTAATCCTAGCATTGAGGAAGTAGGAGCAGGAGGGTCAGGAGTTCAAGGTCAACCTTGGCTAAAGAGCTAGCTCCAGATGAGCCTGGGCTATGTGAGATCCTGTCTTTGGATAGGAGGGGGCAGTAAAAACAGGTCGGCTAAGACTTATTAAGCTCGGCTCTTTGGAAGCAGCTTCTCATTTACCCTTACTGGCAACTCTTAGTTATTACTCACAGCACAGAAAACCAAGAGCTGCTGAGAGTGACTGCCCTGGGATCACACAGCCAGTGAGTGGCAAAGCCAGGAGTCACAGGCTGATGCCAGAGTGCACATTCCCAGCCTTTCCTCAATGACTCCTCTGTCAAACATGAAATCCATTCATCCAGGTTGCTAGTGAAAGACGTCCGCCTGCCCACAGTGGTAAAGCAAATGGTCCTAAGGTCCAGCAGGAGCAGTGGCCCCGGAAGTTCTGATCAGAGAGCAACCATCAGTCTCTGGTAGGGAGCAGAGGGGTCAGGCTTGATTTCAGCTCTGTTCAAACAGCCCCCTGGGTATTTATACAGGATATCCTTGCTGCCTTGCTTATGTGGCTCAAATAAACACCTAGCCTGAGGACCACTCTCCATGCAGAGGATGGTGGGGATCATTCTTCACTGGTCTTGAAAAGATCATTCAGAATAGGAGAGACTTGGGCTGAGGACATAGCTCAGCTGGTGATGTGCTTACCTTGTGAGCATGAGGCCTCAATCTCCAGCGCCCATGTAAAAGCCAGACCTGGTGGCACTCATAATCCCACCACTGGGGAAGCTGAGACAGGGTGTGTGCCCAGGGCTTCCTGCCAGCGCCGCCTATTTTTCTTAATAAAAGTAAGAAAAGATGAGCTTCAGGCCCCAACGAGAGACCCTGTAGAAAAGAAATAAGGTGAGAAATGGCACTCAAGGCTGACATCAGACCTCTATATGCGCGCACACTAGCAGTGCGCGTGCGCGTACACACACACACACCAACACATAAACACTAAAGAAAGGTTGCTTTAAGTGAGTAAGAATGTTAGAGACTTATGGACCCTCGACAACCCTGACTGTATCTCTCTTCCAGGATGCCAGACCTACATGGACATTGTCATTGTCCTGGATGGCTCCAACAGCATCTACCCCTGGGTGGAGGTCCAGCACTTCCTCATCAACATCCTGAAAAAGTTCTACATTGGTCCTGGCCAGATCCAGGTGAGTGTCTGCAGGGCTCGCCTCTGCTGAGCGAGCAGAGGACCCTGGGGGACTCAGGCGTGTGGGCCTGGGGAGAAGTGACCCCAGCTGCCAGAGCCTCTGTGAAACACTGATGGATAGGGACATTATTTCCTACAAGAGAACAAAGAGCCAAAGTACCAGGTGCTGACTTTACGAAATTCTTTCTGTGCCAGAGAAGTGACCAAGTGGCCTAAATGACGAGCACCAGATCAGTGATAGACCCTGTGTCAAAGGAGGTGGATGGCAGTCCTGTAGATGACACCTGAGAGTCCCCTCCAGCCTCCCCAATATCACACACACACACACACATTCACACACCCCACACACATACAATACACACAGGAGAAATTTTCTACCAAGTAGGGCTGTTAAGAGGTAGCAAGCTCTCACAGGGGCAAGCCCCTCCCACTAGAGGCCCATCGTTTGGTGCCAGGGGCAAGTACCCAGCGTGCAAAGGATTCTTGGGCCCAGTGAGCTTGGTGAGCCCATCCAGCAGTTGTACCTTGTCACGGAGTCCCCAATACCAATCTCTAGGGTGTTTATCTGAGGCCAGTGGTGCCAAGGCACTGCCCACTTTGAAACTATTAGACCTCTTCTCATCTAAGTGTCAGGAACTCTTCATTCTAAAGCAGTGGTTTCTCAACCTGTGGGTCTCCACCCTTGGGGGGGCAAACGACTTTTTCATGGGTGTCACATATCTGATACCTGAATATCAGACATTTACGGGACCATTCACAACAGTAGCAAAATTACAGTTATGGAGTAGCAATGAATTAGTTTTAAGGCTGGGGAGGCTGAGAACCACTGTCAGAGTCTGGCCAACAACTCTATGGTCCTCCACACACTGCTCCTGATAAATTCTGGGAGGTGGGGACACAGATCGGGGCTGGAAGTGGGGTCTGGGGATGTCGGGATGCGTGTGCAAGTGTCTATTGGGTGTGTGCATAGGTGTGTGCAAATGTGTGCCCACGTGTGGCGGTGTGGAGGCCAGGGGTTGGTGTCTTCCTCAAACGTTCTCTGCATTTCTGAGGCTGTGTCTCACACTGATCCTGGAGCTCACTGTTGGGCTTAGCCAACTGGGCAGAGAGCTCCAGGGGTCCACCAGCTTCTGCCCTCTGGATAGCACCACAGGCTTCTTTTTCACCTGTGCCTGCATGGAGAGTTTAGCAGCTGAGTCCTCTCCCCAGCCACGGCCCCTGGTGGTTTAGACCTCTAGTCTGTGTCCACTCCCCATCTTAATGAGAAAGACATTAACCTGATGAGCCTTCCCTTTCATTACCAAGTCCCTTTCTCTGTGTGCCCTGGCTTGTCCCACCAAGCCATCTGTTCATCCCAGAACAGCTGTTTCCCCTGGGAAGGGTGACTCCTCACAAACAACCCTCACAGGTGGAGGTCTGAGCTCCAGGGTTCTGCTGCCTTCTGCTCTGATTTGCAGGTTGGAATAGTTCAATATGGAGAAGATGCGGTCCATGAGTTCCATCTCAATGACTACAAGTCTGTAAAAGACGTGGTGGAAGCCGCCAGCCACATCGAGCAGAGAGGAGGGACAGAGACCCGCACAGCATTTGGCATTGAATTTGCACGGTAAAATATATATATATATATATATATATGTGTGTGTGTGTGTGTGTGTGTGTGTGTGTGTGTTTATGTGTGCGTAGTGTGTATATGTATATTGTGTATATATACGTATATTTACATATATATGCGTAAATCTCAGATACTGTTTTAGCTGTCCCTGCTGTGCACAAAGGCCTCCACCATTTTGTGCTTTCAAGCAGTGGCTTGTTAATTCCTCAAAGTTCTGACTGGGCTGCACTCAGCTGCTCGGTTCACTCTTGGGTCCTCTCATATAGTTATGATCTGGTGTCAGCTAGAACTCCTGTCACCTGAAAGTCCACCTAGACTAGACACACAAGACAGCACATTCATGTCACCATCAGCAAGAGCACAGTGGGAACTGATGATCCGAGTTCCCAACCAGGGCTGTCTGGCTTGGCTCTTCGGTACTATGACAGTGGTGTCTCAGCTCTTGCTTTCTTGAAAGAGAGAATGAGGTCCAGGAGACATACACAGAAGTTTACTTAGCAAAGCAAAGCGAACACCCCAAAGAGAGGCCAGAATGAGCAGCCCCAATGCTGGGAGCATTTCAATGGATTCTGCTTTATGGCTTTTTTAAGTGTTGATGAATATTTGTGATGAATCATGTCTAAGTCAGTGTCATAATGCTGTGAAGAGACACCATGGCCACAGCAATTCTTATTAAGAAAAATATTGATTCAGAGCTTGCTGACAGCTTCAGAGGTTTGGTGCAGTATCACTGCGGTGGGGAACGTGGTGGCTGAGAGTTCTCCATCCAGATCCACAGGCAGCAGATAAAGGGAGCCACTGGGCTGGGCTTGGCTCAGTGACACAAGGCTACACCTGCTAATTCTTTCAAATGGTGCTACTCTAAGCATCAAATGTATGAACCTCTGGGGGGGGGGGGGGCATTCTTACTAAAACCACCACAGATCAGATCTCCTTTTCAGGGTATTTCTTCCCGTGAGTCTCACAAAAGGTGGCTAGGTGGCAAAGCCACAGTGCAAGCAATATCGTAATGGGGAGCCTTCAGTGGTGCACGTGTGTGGGACAGTGACCTGAGCCTTAGTTTCTGACATATTGCAGCTTCAAGGATATTTGACCTTAAGGGGGTGTTCTGGCCGTCAGCAAACACTGTTACCGGAATCCAGCGGCAGTCTTCCTCAAAAACTTCGGAGCTAACTCCTTTGCCTACCTGGTACTATTATCATGGCGTTGGGGAGTTCCCAAGGGATACAGCAAGAACTGAGAGACTGCCATGACCTAGCCAAGATGTCTCACAATTCGACTCCCAATACATTCCATTACCCACGCAAGTCACCAGAGATTAGGCCCTAACCAAAGGGGCGAGCCTGCCTCTTGATGGATGAATGGCAAGGTCACATTGAAGAAAGGCCCTTGGGGAGAGCAGTAGCATCCAGCCAACTTTGGAAAACAGTCTATAGAGTATGGAAAGCATGAGGAATTGGGGATATAGCTCAGCTGGAAAATGCTTGCCTAGCATGCATGAAAACCTAGGTGGTTCAATCCCCAGCACTGCATTAACCAGATCTGGTAGTGTAAGCCTGTGACACCAGGATGGAGGTGTGGATCAATGGTAGAATGTTTGCCTAATATGGGTAAAGCCCTGGCTTAGATCCTGAGCACTAGGTGAAGAAAGGAAAGGAGAGAGGGATGGAAGAAGGGAGGGAGGAAAGGAAGGAGGGAGGGAGGGAAGAAACAAGAAAAGCATGTTGGTTCTGAGTGCAGACTCTATCTATATAGTATGTGTCATTGGTGGTGTGTGAAGGACACAGTTGAATCTAACCTCTGCGGTGATGAAAGGGCTGGTTCCTTAGGGCCCACACCAGAACACACTCATCCAAATCCGTGTTACCTCTAGATGTCCACATGGGGATTTGCAAGCTTATTCCAGTGATGTCGCTGCTGAAAAGCCTACACTTACCTCAGTGAAATCAACTGATATTAAAGGTCTCATGATCCAAGGTCTAGGTGCCGACATTGATAACGTCAAAATCACTTAAATTTTATATGTTTAAATTGCGTGGCCATGAGTATGACTTCCACTGCAGTCACTGAGAACACAGCCCCATGCCTTACGCCCCACCTCTTCAGAGTTGGTGGATGCATTTGGCAGAATGCATCACAGGGTGAGGGGTTCTGGGGCACGATTTCATGTGGTCAGAAAAATCACGATATTTTTCCAACCTTGGGACTCCTCTGGTGACATCACCACCCAGCGCCTCTATTTGTGAATAGCACTGCCCAGGCTCTTCCTAAGTAAGCAGTCTTCCACTCAAGTATGGCTCTCTACTCTTCCTCACAAGGAAAGGGCCATTTGTTCTTTGGCCATCACTGAAGTGACAACTGAGACTTCCACAGGCCCTTCTGATTCCAATGATGCCACTGGGTGACCCTTTCCTATTCTGAAGCTACGTGACTAGTGTGGGGATGAAGCTCACTTGCTTGGGGTCACTTTGCAGTCCTCCGACCTCAAGGCCGTGACGCACAGGACAATTTGAATCACTCATGACTCAGGAACACTACTGGGGTTTCAATCTCCACTGCTAGTTGAATTCTAGCCTTGGAACCTACTATGTTTAGGTCCTAAGTTATAGCTTGGATGGATGGATGGATGGATGGATGGATGGATGGATGGATGGATGATGGATGGATGGATTTGCAGAACTTGTGATGGAAGCATGCCTTCATTATTCTAGACAAGTGTTCTGCAACTGAGTTGTATTTCTAGTCTTAATTATTTTTCTTGAGACCTTGCTAGCCCAGGCTAGCACAAAGACCCCAAGTAGCTGTCATTATAAGTTTGTGCTACCAGACATTCACCAGCATCTTAAGGTGAAATTTCCTTCCCTCACTTGGTTATCTCCAATTTGTTCTGTTGATGCCTTTGGTTTTGTTTCGTGGTTTTGCCTTTGTCTTTGTTTTTGTTTTTTTTTTTTTTCCATGAAACTACTACAAGGTCAAGATCTAAGCCACAGATTCAAGGGGTTACAAAGATGTCACTCTGTCAGGTCCCTGACCCTGGTGGTTCCCAGCCAAAAGGAGGCTCTGACAAGTGTTGACTAAAGTCTGAGAGCATGACCTCCACCAGGGAGACCTGTCGGTAGGGAGGCAGGGTCCACCCCGCTGAGGGTGACTTGAATAGGGCTGAAAGGTTGACCGACAGCAGCACGGCAAGAGCACGCTGTGGGCTGAGTAGGCAGCCCTGAGGCTCAACTCAGCCTGAGCACCTTCTAGAATCAACAAAGGGCCCAGTGTGTGCAGAGGTTGGGAACAGCTCACAGAGGCGATGGGAACCACCAAGAACCTGATTCACCTTTGCCAACACCTAGGCTGTGGGATAGAAAGATGTCTCCACGGGTAAGAGCACTGGCCATTCTCACAGAGGACGCAGGTTCAGTTCCTAGCACCTATATGGCGGTTTATAACCATCTGTAACTCCAGTTCCAGGGGATCTGATGCTCTCTTCTGACAGGCTCAGACGTCAGACACACCTGTGGTGCACATACCTACATGCACAAAAACATATATACACACAAATAAAAATAAATATTTGTTTAAAAAGGAAGAGAAGAAAAAAAGGAAGGGAGGGAAGAAAGGAGGGAGGAAGGAATGAAAGAAGGAAAGAAGAGAAATTTAGTCGTGAGCCTTCCCTGAGAAAAATGGAGCCAGTGCTGGTTGGAGCAGGAAATGGGCTGCATTTCCACAGTTGTGGGCTCTCTAGAATGGTGCCACCTGTTGCAAGTATAAAATTCTTATTGCTCTCAAGGAATTTATAACCTAAGTTGCAAAGGAGAAAATCCAAGATTCTTTACACAACACAAAATCACAATTTAAAATCACACTATGACAGACTCATAGAGATGCACACACTAGTCACCATATGGAAATATGATTTATGTGTTTCTCTCGGCTCCAAACACAGTAACATGTCTCGTCGCGCTGTGCCAGACTCTTTATTACTTTTATTTACTTAGTATGTGTGCACAGATATGCACACTTGCGCCACAGTGTGCATGTGGAGACCAGAGGACAACCGTGGGGGTCATTTCTCTTTCTCTCCTTCTACCCTGTCCCGGGGTTTAGACCCAGCCAGCTTGACTTGGTGGCAAATGCCCTGATACGCCACCTGACTGGCCCCTCATGCCATACATTTTTGCATGAAGTTTTCTTTCTATGTCTAACTCTTCAAAGAAGTTGTGGCTTCCGTGGCTGCCCCCTAGAGGAAGGACATCAGGCCGCCCCATCCCTTCTTCTGACCCACCCTTACTTCTGGTTCCAGCTCTGAGGCTTTCCAGAAAGGTGGAAGGAAAGGGGCCAAGAAAGTGATGATTGTCATCACGGACGGGGAATCCCACGACAGCCCAGATCTGGAGAAGGTGATCCGGCAAAGCGAGAAGGACAACGTGACCAGATACGCTGTGGCCGTAAGTCCTGCCCCTTGCCCTGCCTCTTGCCCCTGGGCAGGCGGGGGTGGGGGAGGTGGGTGGTGTGTGCTACTCTCCGAGGCTCTGCCCTCACACCCCTAGGGATTTCAGGGATCTGCCTTCCTAGCAAAGGCACAAGCTGCAGCCTTCTCTGAAGAACAAGCTAAGCATGCAGGAGTTCCATCCCCAGCACTGCATGAAGCCAGGCACGGTGGCATGCCTGCAGTCCCACTTAGGGAAGTGGAGGCAGGAAGAATAGGAGCTCAAGGGCATCTCTTGGCTGCACGGAGAATTCTGAGCCGGCCAGGGCTTCTTTGGTTTTTAAGCTGGGTTTTTGTAACATTGTATACATGGATGCAGAAATGTGTGGGGTTGCATTTTCCTTCTTTTCCCAGGGAGTTTTAAAAAAATAGAAAGCACCCCAATCCTCCTGGATTCCAGAAACCCAGCTAAACTCAGGGCTCTTATCTGGTTCCCCAGGAGCATACCTGTTTTAAAATGCCAGTGGCACCTTGAGAAATGCTCATGGCTGCAGCCCACCCCGGGATTCTCAGGGTTAGGCACTGTGGATGTGTGGAGAAGTCAGTACTATGCCCTGCTTTGTTGCCCCTGCCCCTGTTTTCTGGCAGGTCCTGGGCTACTACAACCGCAGGGGGATCAATCCAGAAACTTTTCTAAGCGAAATCAAATACATCGCCAGTGAGCCTGACGACAAGCACTTCTTCAACGTCACGGATGAGGCAGCCCTGAAGGACATTGTCGATGCCCTCGGGGACAGGATCTTCAGCTTGGAAGGTGACAGGCGCAAGGGCTTACACCTTGGTCGAAGGACTGTAGTTTCACTGAGCACAATGGCTTAGCAGAAACCATTGTTCCACCCAAACTACCCACTACTGAGCACCGCTCTGGTGGTCTAGCTGGGCTGGGTTTTCTGAGATCCTGTTTGACTGCTAAGGACATTGTGGTGGGGGGAGGGGTGAACTAGGATGGCCAGACTTAGCAAACATATAATAGAAGTGCTTACGACAGACTTAGACAGAAGCATTGTTTCCCCAAGGTAAGTGTTGCTGGGCACTCTATGTCGTATCTGTCAACCTCGGCTTGAACCCAGCAGGCCTGGCTCCACTTCCTGACACACGTCCTAACATGTCACAGTTCTCACTCTACCACTTCTGTGCAAACCACAGCCATAGTCTGGGGCTGGAAATGCAGCTCAGCTGGGAGAGTGCTTAACTAATGTGTGACGGCCTGCTTTCAAGCGCCAGTGTTACATAAAGCCCAGTGAGCAAAGGGGCACTTGCCTGTGACCCAGTATTTGGGAGGCAGTAACAGAAGCTGCAGAATAAGGACATCCTCGGCTACATAGTGAGCCTGAGTTGTATGGACCCTGTTCCAGGGAACAAGACCATGACTCGATTCCCCAACAGAGCAGCATCTGGGAAACTCTCCACCCACCGAAAGATCCCGTTTGCAGAGCTCTTGTTCTTGCCATGCGTTTCCATAATGTTCTTACATGGGCCTCCCAGCATCTGTAGGGTTATGGAAAGGAATGAGAGGTGATGAGCATCCCAGAGCTTGAGAGGTATGCAGCGTGTTGAAATGACACCAAACAGACACGTGCAAAGAGACCACAATGGCCCTCCCAAGCTTGGAATTCAGTTAGTCAAACTGATGGGTTCCCTGTCCTCTCCTTGCCCACGTGAACAGTCACCTTCAGTCATGAGAATGTGCTTTTGATGACTTGTTCCAGGGCCCCTCTGTGGGATGGTTTTCAGCACAGGTGACCTTTGTTGCGTGAATCCACAGTGGTGACAAGCCTGGTGAGCCAGCAACCAAATCCTGTGACCGCTGGGAATAGGCAGCAGGAATAACACACTTCTTCCCCGAAACATATGTGAATGCACACATTTTTATTTGATGCTGCCCAAAACACACACATTTAACAGCCATTTGTAGTGCACACGTTTGCAGCATGGCTTCTACCAGGCTCTTTGCAGAACTGAGTAACTCTGCAGGCACACACACACACACACACACACACACACACACAGAGTGCACATGCACATATACGGAAAGGCATGCACACACACTCACACATACTTACATGTGCGTGCACACACAGACACACAAGTGCACACACACTTCAACAATCAATGCTAACACACAATAACAGGGCGAGAATGAGGCAGTGCCGGCCTTACCTCAAGATGCTCCAGGAACGGGGCCCATGAACTAAGCAGTAATGCACAGAGCTAGCATCTTCTTGTTCCTGTTTCAGGCACCAACAAGAACGAAACCTCTTTTGGGCTGGAGATGTCGCAGACGGGCTTTTCCTCGCACGTGGTGGAGGTACAGGACCTCTCCTCCCCTCCCCGTTCTTAGTCGTCAAGGTCTGCCTGTCATCCCACCTTTCATGGCTCTCTTGTCTGTTTCTTGACATCTCTTTGCCTCCTAGAACCTTCTGAGGACTAGAATGGGGAAGTTAAGGTCTTCAGCTTCTCTCTATTGCCTCCTGCCTGCTTCAGAAGCCAGCCCACTCTACATGTTAAACACACACTACCCACCAGCAAGAAGCAGAGCACTGAGGTGGAGGGCCCGCCCAGAGCCCAAAGTCTCATTTGGTGCATAGATTCCCATGAAAAAATCAGGTCATGTGGTAAAAGCGACAGCAGGCACCTGACGGCATGAGTGCCTGAGCAGGCTGGGCGGGGCTGGCATCCATGGGGGGAAGGTGTCCAGCTCCAGCAGGTGGCTGCGGAGCCCATCTCTGTTCAGACTCTGCACTGGACTACAGCAGCCCCCCAGAGGAAAGGCTATAGCTGTCAGCAATGTGTGTGCCAGGGGTCGTGATCCGAGGCTTGACCCAGAAGGGAGTCAACACCTCATGGAGGGACAAAGTCAGTGTTTTCGGAAACATTTCATACATGGTCAGTCTGGGGAGTTCCATGTGGGGAAGCATGCCAGCTCCCAGTGTCCAGATATGCTTCAGATAGTAAATGTCCTGACTGAGTGCGTGAATGTGTGTGTGTGTGTGTGTGTGTGTGTGTGTGTGTGTTTGTGTGTGTATGTCTGTGTGTCTGTGTGTGTCTGTGTGTCTGTGTGTGTCTCTGTGTGTGTACACTGCCTGGGCTGGCACTATATGATTTTCCAGAAAAGGTCCACAGGCCTTCTGTCATCCTACTACATCCTCTGAAACCTTCTGAGATGTGGGCAAGGCAGGACTCCAGGTTCCCAACTTTCGGGTAAAGAATGGATTCACAGCAAGGTTAGGCAAGCTGGAGCTAAAGTGAAGTGAGAAGGGACTGAGTGAGCCCGCCCCCCATGGCCAGCCGCTGCCCCAAGAGGGGGATTCCCAGAGCCTCTGAGTCAGATATCCCAGATTGGGAAGAGGGGCTCTTGCACCCCAACCACCAGGCAGATGCTGGGAAATGCTGCTTGTGCTCAGATTTTTCCAGGCCGAATCTGTCCGGTGTCAGTCCACTGCCGGAATGCAGCAAGCCATGGTATGATTGCCGCATTGTCCCAGCAGCCCGACCAGGTGTGCAGCATTGCCGACTTTCCCCAGAGGTCCCTGCACCTCCCTGCAAGCTCAAGACAGCCCTTCGGGGTCTGTAGACGGCTGGATCCACCAGTCTTTTCAGTGCCTTCTTGCTGTAGAGGAAGAGGGGGGTGAAGCTGGCCCTGACACACACACACACACACACACACCTGGAGACAGGAGCTTACACTTGCATGAGGACAGGCAGCCAGTCTTCTGTTGCACTTACTGTCTCTGGGGACAGGGCGAGAATGAGGATCTGATTTCAAATACCCAACACCATTTAAAAAGCCAGGAGTGGCTGCATAGGCCTGTAACTCAGCACAGGAAGAGAGAAGCATGTGGATCATGAGCTCTCACTGGCCAGTGCTCCTAGCCAAAACAATAGGCGCCCAGGTCAGTGAGAGTCCTGCTGTCCCAGAGCACTAAGGCCAACAATGGCAGAGGGACACACCTGGTATCCTGCTTGGCCTCCAAATGCACACTCATAGCGCGTGCGCGAGTGTGCACTCCTGCATACTCATGCATGCACACACACACACACACACACACACACCCTGCACAAAAATGGCAGAGCGGGCAACAGAACACAGCAAGAAAACACAACTTCATGAAATGCAAGCCGTTGATTAAATGCGGCTGAAGTACCAAAAGGAATCAGAAAGTACTCTTGCCACCCAAAGTCACCCTGCAAACTGTCAAAACAGCAGTCCTCGGCTTTGATAGCAGGATAAAGAGAACGACAGCTGTCTCCCAGGAGGCCACCCAGGAGTCTTGAGTCCTGAACCACAGTGAGTCTGTTTGTGGAAAAGCTCAGTAGAGTAGTTGCTTTTTAAAAATTTTATAGTGAAATACCTGGCAAAGCAGCCTAGGGAGTGAAGGACAAGGGGAGAGAGGAAGGAAGGAGAGAAGGAAGGAAGGAGGGAAGGAAGGAAGGAAGGAAGGAAGGAGGGAGGGAGGGAGGGAGGGAGGGAGGGAGGGAAGGAAGGAAGGAAGGAAGGAAGGAAGGAAGGAAGGAGGAAGGGAAGGAAGGAAGGAGGAAAGGAAGGAAGGAAGGAGGGAAGGAAGGAAGGAGGAAAGGAAGGGAGGAAGGAGGAAAGGAAGGAAGGAAGGAGGAAAGGAAGGAAGGAAGGAAGGAAGGAAGGAAGGAAGGAAGGAAGGAAGGAAGGAAGAACTTATCTTTGCTTACACTTCAAAAGTATGGCCCATCATGGCAGAGAAAGCATGGTGGCAGAAGCTTGAGGCAGCTGCTGGTCACACTGCATCCAAAACCTGGAAGGAAATGATGGATGTTGGTACTCAGTCTGCTTTCTCCTGGAGTCCAGGCCCTCAGCCTATGATAACTCTCAGCTCAGTTAACTCAACCTAGACACTCCCTCACAGATACACCCAGAGATTTGTCTTCTAGGTGATTCTAGGCCTGTCAGTCATTATCAGCCATCACACCATCCCCCAACTCCTCCTCCAGAAGTGGGCACAAATAGCCTCCAAAAAGCTACCATCTGAAAATATGCTCAAGGAGTCTGAAGCTCCCTGGGCCTGTCCAGTTCTGTTAGAAGGAAAGGTCCCTAGCCCTGTAGAGTTATTCTGATTGCAGAAGAAAGGTCCCATTCCTCATCTCCTACTGCACTTTGGAAACCAGAGTTTGAGCTGGCAAAGATGAAAACAATAGAAAACAAAAAGGATCCAAGTCCATTACAAAGACAAATCCCACAAGAGATAACTGGACACTCATAGGGTCCCACAGGCCCAGGTCAAGACAGAAGATTAAGGCCACAGGAAAAACCCATGTAGTTTGCAGAAAGTAGAAAGAACATTCCCAAAAACTCCCAGGAGGGCTAGCTATGGATTCATGGTCAAACTTTGGACCCACGTTTGAAGTTGATGGTATCACTGACATTTGGAAATGAATGCAGAGGTCACCCACCAGGAGTTACAGTAGCACAAATGAGTTGTGAACCCCTTGACAACTAGGGAACTAAACTGCATGATTGTGCCAGGAAATATCTAGATGGTATTCCCACCTCCACGGGGCTCTGGGGCCTTGGAGGAAGGCAGAGGGAGGGAATTATAAACAGTTTTCACCCTCTGAGGGAGGTCCTAGAGACCTCCCACAAGGTTCCATTGGCAGAAAACTACTTTGACCCTACCCCCACCCTGAACTAAGATGGCCAAGATGTCTCCAGACACTGCCAGGTGTCACCTGGGGACAAAACCAGCCCCAGTCAAAAGCCAGGGCCCTAGACATTCTCTGGAATGGTCCTTACAGTTAAGGCCACCCAGGTGGAGACACCCTCAGGCTGTGTCATGGAAGCTCAGTGGCCCCATAAATGCAAGGTGCCTGGGAAGCCATAAATCATGGAATCTAGACAAGCCAACAAAGACACATGGGACCCAGATGCCAGTCTTTCCCAGATGATTCACTGGCACTTCCCAGCTGCTCCACATGCCTGATTTCACCAGCCAAAATACTGGCCTTTCCCCCAAGAATCTTCTAGCCCCCCCCCCCCATTCGGGATGCCTGGGGCAGGGGGGGGGGGTGCTTCATTTAGAAAAAGGCTGTGGCTCCGGGGAGATTTGTTTTGATGGCCTTTGTGTGCACACTTCCTAGTACGCCTGTCCCAACAAGGCCGTTTTGGGAAAGGCCTTCCCCAGAAGACCCAGGGTTACCTGTAGAGAGCGAGGTACAATGGCATAGGTGAGGCTGGAGCTCGCCTCGCTCCTTTGCCCCTGAAGTCAATGTAGTTCTCAAACTGCATTCAGGGAGTGGAAACGGCCCTCTCGGCTGGGTCAAGCTGTGTGGACCTGGCCTTTCCAAGCACACCAGAGCTCCCTGCTGTCAGCAAAGCCACAAGAACCTCTTCAAAAGTGTCACCAGAAGCCAAGGAGTCTAGCACGCAGCCACAAACCTGAGCTCAGCAGACAGGAAGGGGCTCAGGTGGGAAAGCAGAGGGAGCAGCGTGGAGCTCTGGAGAGCCGTTGAGGACTTTGCTCTCTGCCTACTCCCTGGCTGAGGATGCAGCCCTCCCTCTGACTTGCTGTGTGGCTTTCAGAGAGCTGCTGCCTTTCTCTGAACCTCAAGTTCAGATAAGGACCAGCCTGCCCCCCTACACACAGGGCCCCTATGGCCTCCCATGGGCCTGGATGAGAAAGTATGCCACCAAGAAGGAGCAAACTCCAGAAGCCAGGAATGTTGGCAGTGACAGTGGATGACAGGAAGTTGAGATCCAGACCTCAGTCTTGCCCACCCCCCACCAACTGTCAGAGCCTCCCAGCTGAGTGGAGCAGGGAGCTAATTAGAAAGCCTGACTTTGAACTTGACAGAGTGGTCAGATTTTCCCCGGGGACAGCTTATTTATAGTTGCAAAAGCATTCCACAGGGAAAGTTCTCCCTCCAGAGAACTAGCCTTTTCAACTGTTATAAGATCAACCTGCCTCTTTAAAATGGCAGGCAAACTTTGAGCACAGCCAGCCCGGTGGGCTCACGAAGGCCTAAGGGGAGGATGCACAGACCTTACCTACCCATACTGCAAAAGTCCAAGCTGCTACAGCCAGGCTGCTGGTCAGGTTTTATCCCAGCTCAATCCACTCTGCTGCTGCTCTACCAAACAGCTCTCACTCAGTTCCTAGAAAGCAAAACTGCCTTTTCTCTGACCCAGGGCCTTTGCACAGTCATAGAGGTGGTCACCTGTGGCCAGCAAGGCTTGAAAGAGTGTGCGGTGGGCAGGTAACAAAAGACCTGAGCAGTTTAAAAGTCCAAGGAAATGTGGAGGGTTTGCCCTGGGCTTGCGTTTTATTTCTAGAATGTTCCTTTTTCTGTTTTTAAATTCATGCCCTTGAGATCAGCTTGACCCATTTTGTGCTTAGCATGAGACTGGGCATGAGTCTCTGAGGCTTGTTTATAAGCCAAGAGCTGTAGTTGGAAGCTGGGTTTCTATGTCACCACCCCGGGCAAAGGTGCCCCAGGTAGCTGGTGATACCCCAGAGATCGCAAGACCCAGGTGCCTTCAGCACTCACTCCCTGGAAATCGGGTCTGACGCCATGTTCTTCCCTGGTGTCAGGATGGAGTCCTGCTGGGAGCCGTGGGAGCCTATGACTGGAACGGGGCAGTGCTGAAGGAGACGAGTACAGGCAAGGTGATTCCACACCGAGAGTCCTACCTTAAGGAGTTCCCGGAGGAGCTGAAGAACCATGCTGCGTATCTTGGTGAGGCCCATGGCGGTGGCTGGAGACAGGCTGAGAGGGCCTCTCTCTGCGCCTGTTGGCAGTTCCAGGCCTAGCTCCAAGGCCGGCATCCCCCTAGCAGCATCCTACACCCAGCTTCTGAGCACAGAATTAACCACAGGTAGTTCTCCACAGCACAGGCAGGCTGCAGCAGAAGCTTCCAGACTCTCAGTTGGTGGTCGGGGTCCTTAAAGCTTCAGGCCTATGCTGGATCTATATCACCCTGGGCCTGCCTCCCCTCGGACAAAGAAAAAGTCTGTCAACACCCACTCTGCCTTTTACTAAATAATTCTTCATACATACACATATACAACATATACATCGTATACACACACATATACATACACACACACATACACACATAAACATACTACACATACACACACATATACATACACATACACACTACGCATACACACACATACATACACACATACACACACATACATATACACTACACACACATACATACACACTACACATACACTTACACACACATATATACACACACACATACACACTACACATACACACACATACACATACACACATATACACATACACACACGCGCGCGCACACACACACACACATACACAGGGATCATGCACAGGGCATGCATAGGTCAGTCACATGCTCTCCACCGTACATCTCCAGGATTTTTTTTATTAATCTATGTGCAAGGGAAACAAAACTCACTCCTCAGAGCTGGCTGAACCCCATGCCAAATCCCGGCAAGGCCTACTGAGCACCTAGCACCAGAGACCAGCCTGTTTCTTTCCCCGGCAGGGTACACAGTGACATCAGTCGTGTCCTCCAAGCAGGGGCGGGTGTACGTGGCTGGAGCTCCCAGGTTCAACCATACCGGCAAGGTCATTCTCTTCACCATGCACAGCAACCGGAGCCTCACCATCCACCAGGCTCTTCGGGGCGAGCAGGTAATGGAGGGCCGGCTGCAGGGGACAGGCTGGGGCGAGGGCTAGGGTCTGACCTGAAAGGCCGGGTAGAGGGGCTTTTTCCTCTCAGCAAGAAGCATCTCACAAGCATCCCCCTGTGTAGGGGGCGCATGCCCAGTTCTCTCTGTGGCTGAAGGCACCTGCAAGAGCAGTTACCACCCTAAACAGCCATAAAACCCGCACTGTCCCCTCCCCTCACAATCAGGCCAACTCCTGAGCCTGGGGCAATTTCTTCCCTTCATCTCATGGACCTCTGCTGCTGCTCTGCCCGTCAGTCCCTGCCTTACATGCACTGGAATGGAGGCTACAGGCTGCTTCAGTGTGGAGCTACCTGGCCTGGGCTTCTGCTGTCCCTGGGGTGTCCTGAAGGGACAGTCACACTCCTTGAGCACCCTTGTGTCACTCCTCCACCCTACAGCAAGACCCACAGAAACACCAGCATCCTTTTCCTGGGAATAAAGCTCACTGCTAATGCCACTGTCCCATTGGGATGTGGCTGACAGCCGGACTGTGTGGCAGGCTGTAAAAGCTCTGACAAGCGAGCACTGGCTGCAGGAACAAAATGAGTTATTGCAGCAGCCTTACTTGGCCACAGTCCTGGGAAGCAACAGTTTCCCAGGTTCCTGACCAGGTCAGGTTAAGAACCCAGACTCTCGACTTATATCACCTCCTGAGTGCCCAGCAGCCCCTAGCCCAGGCCTTGGCATCTCCTCATGGACAGCATCTCCTGGTACCCTGGGCTCAGCCCCACACAGACCCTGACCTGCCTTCTCTCATTACTTGGAGTCTGAGAACAGCCTCATCCTACAGCTTCTCCTGCCTATAGCCTGACACCAGGAAGACCAGCCCCTCTCAAATCACCCTCAACACTAACTACAGAGGGTCGCCATTCTGTCATCCTCTTCCAGGCCAAGGAAACAGCAGTGTGCCCCTCCTGAGCAGACAGGCCAACTCTGCCCCACCCCCTCTGCCCAGGTCCACCCATTTCACCTCCCACCTCCACTTCACCCTCCCCTCCCCATAACCCTACTCCCAACCCTCCCACCTGGCTCCATCCCACTCCACCTTGCTTCAGTCTGCTCCAGCCTGCCCCAGCTTGCTCCAGCTTGCTCCAGCCTGCCCCAGCCTGCCCCAGCCTGCTCCAGCTTGCTCCAGCCTGCTCCAGCCTGCCCCGGCCTGCTCCAGCCTGCTCCAGCCCTTCAGAAGAAAAGGCCCGACCTGGGAGTGGCTGGGAATTCACTGATAACTAATGACTCTTTCCTGCCAGAACCACCTCCAACACCCAGACAAGAAGGCAGCAAGACTAAGGAGATTCTAGATTATTGTGACCCACCGTGCTGAAGCCACAAATTTAGCTGACATTTCTGTCGGCCTTATAATTACTTTCCAGAGACACCTCTCTCTCTTTCTCACCTCAGCCCAGGCTCATTATTTCTCTTTTCTTTCATTTGTATTTTTATCTTCCTCCTTATTATACAAACGTTCCTCCTTATACAAACGTTTTTTGTTTTGTTTTGTTTTGTTTTGTTTTTGAGACAGGGTTTAATGTAGCCCAGGGTACCCTTAAACTCACTGTACAGCTGAGGATTGCCTTGAACTCCCAATCTTCCTGCCTGCACCTTCCATGTTAGGATTGTACCACCACACCTGGTGTATGCAGGGCTGAGGCTCAGACATGGGGCTTCAGCATCCTAGGCAAGCACTCTAAGATCTGAGCTGCATCCCTAGCTCAAATGAAAGTTTTTAGGCTTAAGAATAGACTTCTGAAAAAAAAAAAAAAAAGAATAGACTTCTGAGCTGAGCATGGTGGCACACTCCTTTAGTCTTAGCCCTCAGGAGGCAGAGGAAGGCAGATCTCTGCGAGTTTGAGGCCAGCCTGGTCTACAGAGTGAGCTCCAGGACAGCCAGGACTACATACTCTTATGTCTAGAGGTAGTGGCAGAAGGAACATTAGGCTTCTGACCTCAGAGAGGCCTGGCCCAACAATAACCAGGCTTCTAACCCTGGCCAGGCAACTGGAATTCTCTGAAATTTTCAAGTAACTCTTGTGAAATGAAATAGCCAGGCTGAGGTGTAGGCTCAGTGTGAGAGCATTGACTGTCCTGGAAGAGCTCTGTAGACCAGGCTGGCCTCGAACTCACAGATATCAGCCTGTCTCTGCCTCCTGAGTGCTGGGATCAAAGGAGTGCATCAACCCCACCCAGACAAATACATTTTTTAAGTGGGGCCTTTATGAGGAAAAATATGTCCTGGAGAAAAGGCTCTGGATACATTGTTATATCTAATAATCAGGACAGGGGAGAACAGCCTCATTCTAACAATAAAAACATACTTATACATAAAAACTAGCAATGTAAAGACTCGGCAGAACCAAGAAATCAAAGGAAAACACTCATACTGGCTTGTCTGAGTGTTGAGACTATGGGTAGTTTGTTTTTATTTTCATACAGTTTTTGTAGTTTCCTTCTTTACCATTATAATATTTCTGTTTCTTGCTTTATAACATATCACTGCTTGGAAGAATAAAAAAGTATAATTAAAGTTAAGTAACAGAAATATAGGAGGGTAGGGAGGAGTCAACAGCTGAGATAGGGAAAGGGACTTGGATACTCTGGAAGCAGGGAAGTCTGCCCCGAGGAGAGGAGGGAGGGGTGGGCATGAGAAGGGAGGGCCCACCAGGACCCTAAACATCCCAGGTCAAAGGATGACCAGGTTCCTGGCCAGGGCTATCAGTGTGAGACCTGGGGACCCAGCCCGATCCTTCTCCCATCCATGTGCCACAGATAGGCTCCTACTTTGGGAGCGAGATCACCTCAGTGGACATCAACGACGACAGAGTGACAGATGTCCTGCTGGTGGGTGCCCCCATGTACTTCAGCGAGGGCCGAGAGCGAGGCAGAGTGTATGTCTACAACCTGAGACAGGTACTGTGGCCAGGAGGGCCGGGCAGCATTTCAGGGCACCAGAGGCCTGCCCTGTCTCAAGGACACCCAGGTTCTGGGGAGGGCCACTAAGACCTGACCTGCAGGAGTCAGGGGAAGGACAGAAAGCTCTCTCCCTGGGCTCTAGTATCGGGGCTCCTGTCACCGGAGAGGTCCGGAGGGATGAAGTGGAGGCAGAGGGAGTCAAGATGCCAGAGCCTGTACCCAGTCTCCTGAGCCTCTCCCCTGCCTTGGTTTTGCAGAACCGGTTTGTTTACAATGGCACTCTGAAGGATTCCCACAGCTACCAGAACGCCCGGTTCGGGTCATGCATCGCCTCAGTTCACGACCTCAACCAGGACTCCTACAACGACGTGGTGGTGGGGGCCCCACTGGAGGACAGCCACAGAGGGGCCATCTACATCTTCCATGGCTTCCAAAGCAGCATCCTGAAAAAGCCCGTGCAGGTGGGGCTCTGTGGAGAGAGGGTGGAGCGGAAAACAGAGGAGTCCAAGCAGTGCCCACTGCTCCTGGGGTTCAGTCTGCTTCCAAGCAGGCCTTCAGGATGGAGCCTGTGTGTATTTAATTTGTGTGCATGGATGTTTTGCCTGTGTGTGTGTCATTGCAGTGGCCAAGGAAGCCAGAAAAGAGCATTGACGCCCCAGGACCTGGAGTTATAGACCATTGTGAGCTGACATTTGGGTGCAGGGACCCAAACCTAGGTCCTCTGCAAGGGCAGCCAGTGCTTTGTTTACTTTTTTAATTTATTTATTTTATGTATAATGATGCCTTCATGTATGTGTGTACCATGGCTATCGGAAGAGGCTGTTATATTCCCTGGAACTGGAGTTAGAGTTGGCTGTGAGCTGCCATGTGGAAGATGGCTGGGAACCACCCTGTGGGTGCTGGGAACCAAACCTGGGTCCTCTGTAAGAGCAACGAGAACCCTTAACCACTAAGCCATCCCTCCAACCCCATTTTTATTTTTTATTTCCTTCTCTCCTTTTCTTTTTTCTTTTCTATCTTTCTTTCTTTCCAAGATTGTCCTTTGTGGCCCTTGTTGGCCTCAAACTCACAAAGATCCACCTACTACCTCCCATCACACACTCAAACACACAAATCTCTTTCACACATACGTGTATGTTCATTTTGTTTTGAGAACCACTGCTAAGGGCCTCCTGTGTGACTGTGGGAGCTACGTGTTGGAGCTTGGTGCTTCTGCAGGGGGGACACTACAGACAATGAGTCTCTCTCTCCCAGAATCTATCAACTGTAGCCCCACCCTCGGGGGCCCTCCCCCTTCCCTGGCTGATCGCCAATAGAGCCCAATGCAGGTAACTACAGTTGTGAGTTAATGATCTAAAGAGTTGTATGAGTCTAGAGAATTTGTTCACATGTTTTATTAGTAAGATAGTCAAGTAAATACACCAAGGTTAGAGACGCCAGTGGGTTTGTTAGCTGCCAGGTGATATACACTGACATTCAACAAGTACTCCAGCACTCAGCCCTTCAAGCCCTTGGTTTTTTGAGGCAAGGTCTTGCTGTGTAGCCCATCTTGAACTCATGATCCTATTTCCACTTCTCTAATACTGGGACTGTAAGTGTGAGTCACCAAACCTTGTTTGGGAAATATTCTGACACATCATATTTTCATCCATAACAGTGGCTTTAAAGGTAGGGGTTCTCAGAGCTCAGGATTGTGCTTGTCCCCGCTAGAGCTAACCTGGGCTCACAGTACACAGCCTTCTCTCCTCTCCCCACAGAGAATCACAGCCTCGGAGCTGGCTCCCGGCCTGCAGCATTTCGGCTGCAGTATTCACGGACAACTGGACCTCAACGACGATGGGCTTGTGGACCTGGCAGTGGGCGGCATGGGCAGCGCTGTGGTGCTGTGGTTGGTCCCCGCCTCCCCAGCTGGAGGGCTGTCCTGAGGTTACCCAATAGAGCGCTCCAAAGACCTCCCTCAGTCTTCGCCTCTTGACTCTAACGAGTGTCATAGAAATGAACCCTGAGCCTCTCCCAGCCCACATGTTCTTGGAGCCCCAGTCTATTCTCAGTAGAGTTCTAGGACTGGGGACTGCTTTCTATCCCCCAACCCCAAACATTTTCCTGTGCTCTGGCCCCTGCAGGGCCTCTGCCACTCCCGCCTCCCAGGCTACTTAGAGAGAGCATTGCGCCTCTTCTAGAAAGCCAGAAGATGGATGTGGAATATAGGGGTTTCTTTCTTCCAACCCCTCTGACTTCGTTTTCCTTTGGTGTGTGGCTCCACCTCAGTATTTTTTTTTTAAAGCCTGTGCGTTTTTGTTTGTTTGTTTGTTTTGTTGTTGTTGTTTTTGTTTGTTTGTTTGTTTGTTTGTTTTATCTGAGGCCTGAGGTGGGGTACTGGCCAAGGTTTGTTTGTTTGTTTTCGAGCACTACTACTTTTGCAATGTAGCCCTGGTTAGCCTGGAACTCGCTATGTAGAGCAGGCTGGCTTTGAGCTCACAGAGATCCACCTGTGTCTGCTGGGATGAGAGGCCATGCCATGCCCAGATGGTTGGAGCTTTTTAAATATATGTTATTGAGATCGATTCCATCATTTAGGTTTTCAGCACTACCTTAAATTTGAAGATAAAAAAAAAAAAAAATGTCAGCCAACTTTAGATCGCCTTAACAGACACTTTCCGCTTCTGGCTGTACTTCCAGTCTTTTTCCCTCAACTGTGCTCGTGCACCCTCCACTCAGCCCGACTCTAGATCTCATTAGACTTGCAGAGTCCCTGTCAGCCAGCTGCCTTGATGCGGGATATAACAAGATATCAGTGTTGTAGCTTCCTGGGCCCTCTCTACCCCTCCTCCTCACCACACCCTCTAGGAGGCTTAACAGACTCTGCTCCTACCTGGGTCTGTACCTCTGCTGCAGGGTCCAGGCAGGAAGCCAGAACCAGCCCTCCGTCACTCACCTGCCTTTCTTTTCCAGGGCCCGCCCAGTGGTTCAGATCAATGCCAGTCTGCACTTTGAGCCATCCAAGATCAACATCTTCCACAAGGACTGCAAGCGCAATGGCAGAGATGCCACCTGCCTGGCTGCCTTCCTCTGCTTCGTGCCCGTCTTCCTGGCAGCCAACTTCCAAACAGCAACCATTGGTAAACCAGCGTCCTTGGGTTGTCAGCCAAGTTCCAGTCTCTCCGTGGGCTTTGTGATTGTTCTGGCTCATAGCCAGAGCCTTTCCCAAATTGGGTTCTAAGAACCAGGCCACATCCCGAGGCACCTTCCATGCCTGCCGTATTCTCTGATGCTCTCCTTTTGAGGGATTCCTGGCAGGGCAGGAGTGGTAGTAAGCAGAGCTGATGGCAAAGGCCAGGGACAGAAGCACATCCCTTGTTTGTATCTTGAATGGTATGCAAAAGGCAGGCAGCAGGCTACAGAGAGGAGGCCAAGAGTCAGCCAAACTTCAGGAGCCAACCTGGAGCCAGCAGTGGGGAGCACAGGACCACAGGCTAGGCTCATGGGCCCAGCTACCACCCAGCAAGGCTGTGGGCCTGGGAAGGGTCAGGCAGCCCTGGAGTGATGGGTATAATAAAGACCACAGGAGAGAAGACAGGTAGTGTCCCTTTCAGTGATGAAGACAAAACCAGAGAAAGAAAAGCTGGGTGTGCAGGGGTTTGGGGGGTGGCTAAGAGAACACATCCCAGCCTGGTGGCTGTGTATGGACATTCCATCTATGACAGACAAAAATTCAAAGATACAGCCACCCCAGAGGGCTGCATGGGAGTCAGGAGACACTGCCATTCCTGAGGGCCTCAAGCCACAGAATAAAGACATGAGTCTGAGGAGTACCCCTAGCATGAGAAAAGCCCCCAGGACAAGTTCCCAAAGGCCCAGAGCAGTGGTGTGAGGCAGGGTGTCGAGGGGAGAGCTGAGGAGGTCATGTGTCAGCAGGGCTGAGCAACACTGGCCTCATCTGGCCCCTCTCCTTTCTTTTTGCAAGGCTTGCTTCCCTCTCTCGCCCTTCCTCCTGATGCTCTCACACTTTCTCTTCTTCTCTTCAGCTCCTTCCTCCTTACCATATCTCTTGCTCCCAATATGGGAAGCTCCCAGCTTCCAGCTGCCTGAAAGAGATGAGCTTGGCCCAGGGATAATCAGGTGAGCAGCCTAGCATGGGGATGAAGCCCCAGCTGGGCCTCTCCTCTCCCCTCTTCCAGGCATCAGGTACAATGCCACCATGGATGAGAGGCGGTACATGCCACGGGCACATCTGGACGAAGGTGGAGACCAGTTCACCAACAGGGCTGTCCTTCTCTCCTCCGGCCAGGAACACTGCCAAAGGATCAGCTTCCACGTGCTGGTGAGCCCTGAGCCCTACAAGACAGACACAGGGTGGAGGGACATCTGCAGGAGCAGTGAGCCCCATGGGTGCCAGGCCAGTTCTGAGCCTTCAGCACACAGCCAGGGAGCAGCGAGGCCAACCTTGGCCAGTACCCCAGTACCCCAGTACCCCAGTACCCCAGTACCCCTCCTCGGGTCTCAGATAAAAGTCCTCGAGGCCATACCGCCCACCAGATGTTTCCAGATGTTCGTTCCTAGAAGGAACGAAATCAGGGAAGTGAGTTCCATCTGGGAAGACAAGGAAGAGAGTGGACCACCACCATGGCTAGAAAGGGCAGAACAGCAGGGTGGAGTGAAGACTGGATACAGCGGGCACAGGCATGGGTACATGGGCCAGTGGCATCCCATGGTAGTGGCCTGGTGCCCATCACTGAGTGAGAGAGAGGTTTGCCTCCCTGTAGAAATGCTGTGTGCTGACCACGGCTCTAGAGCACAGGCTTTAGGCAGCTTGGGCACCCCAGGCGTTTGTCAGCCATAGCCAGGAGAGACTGAATCTCCCTGCCTTGTTCACATGTTCATTCATTCACTCAGCATTCTAAGGCCATATCCCAGTGGCTGGGCTACAGTAAGAGGTTTCTAGAGTAGTCCTTGCTGGGAAAGAAAGTTAGCTCAGAATGCTAATACATATATCCTAGCACTCAGGAGGCTGAGGCAGGAAGCTTGTGTTTGGGGCCAGCCTGGGCTATACAGTTAAGCAAAAACAAAACAAAGAGAAAAGAACAGTTAGGTGTCGTCAATGCCCTGGAAGGAGGAGGAAGGTGTCTGCCAGGCTTCCTGGAGGACCAGAGGTATCTGAGCGGCGAGAGTTGAGCTTTGAAGGGTCAACGGGGGCGTGGTGAAACTTCAGAACACCAAACTGGCATATGCTTTCCCACCTGGCTCACACTTTTCCCCTGCAGACCTTGGCAGGAACCGTTGTCTACCTAAGGACTTGTCCTGAGGTACCATCCTCCCAGCTTAGAGGGGTGAAGGTTCCGGGTCTGGTGTCGTGGCCTACAAAATGGTTACTCTCTCCTCTTTGAACTCTGCCCTCCATGCCCCACAGGACACTGCTGACTACGTGAAGCCAGTGACCTTCTCCGTGGAGTACTCCCTAGAGGACCCTGACTACGGTCCCATGCTAGACAATGGCTGGCCCACTACACTCAAAGCGTCGGTATGTCCTGCCCTCCGCCACACGTCCACTCCAGGCCTTTAGTGTAATGAGTAAGGAGGAGTCCTTCCCTCACCCTCCTGCCTGCTGTCCCCAGACACCCATGGCTAGTAACAGAAGGACAAGCCTCCTCTGTGGTGTTCCCTGTCCTCTGCACAGGGAAGCACCGAGCAGCCCCTGAGGAAATGTGGAGGCCCAGAATGGACCCGTGACCTCAGGTTCTCACCTCCCTCATTTTCAGAAGAGGACTCAGCTGCCTTGGGCTTGCTCATAGGTTTGTTGAGTGACTCACTCAGTGACGGGCTCGCCCTGCCTGCGATTCCAAAGCTTTCTCTTTGCCGACGGCAGTAGCCCTGCCCATCAGTATCTTCTAGCCTCCAGAACTAGGAGCACCTGGGTCCTCTGCTAATAACTGGAGTGCTTGTTCCCTGAAGAATGCACTCAAGAAGGTCTATTTCTGCCAAAGTGGGCGAGGAGAGCAGGCAGGATTTACAGAAGGCGACATTGAACCCTAAGCATTAGGAAAAGGCTCAATTACATCACAGCACTCAGAAACCAGGAGCTCCTGAGACACCTAAGTGAAGTCCCGCCCACAGCCTCAAAGTCACTCAAAGCTTGCTTGGATTTCTCCAGCGGTGTGCTAGGACTATAGGATCTGGCAGTGCTGCCCTGTCCCACCCACACTGCCACAGCCCCTCCACCCTCCACAACACCCCCATCCCCTCCCACCCTTCCAGCCCTGCCTGCAACATCCATCTTCCCTCAGCACCTGCCCCCTGCCTCCCACCATGCTGGTCTGCTCTCTCTTGTCCCTCCCCCCAAACACTCCCTATGTGAGTCACTGGGCTGGCAGGGGAGGTAGCTGCCTGCTCCCAATCATTGATTTGCCTAACACCATAATTACAAAGCCTACACAGCAAGGGAATGCACACTATTCACTCAGGAAGCCCATGAGGCAGATTCACATGCAGTCACCTACGCCAGGATCCTGGTGCCAGGTGGAGATGGAGAGCATGAGCTACCCCAAATAGTGAACGGAGAACTTCCTGCAGGGGGTGGCTTTGGGCTTGACTTTAACAGACAAACTAAACTCAGAGCTGCAGAACTGGGGAAGGAGGGAGACCTCCTCTAAAGCGGGAGAGCTGGCTGTGTCTCCAGGGTGTGGAGTGACAGAAAGTGGGGTAAAGGTGAAAGAGCCAGAAATAGTCATGAGCTTATTGTGGCAGAGGCACCTGAGCTCTGGGACTACAGTGGGCATCACCATACCCAGTTTATGGGGCACAGAGGGGCTGAGAACGTGGCTTAGTTGGCAGAGTGCTTGCCTGGCATGCTCGGTGCCCTGGGTTCCCTCTCCAGCATGGCCTGTAATCCTAGCACCCAGGAAGTGAAGGCAAGAGGCTCAGAAGTTCAAAGTCATTGTCAGCTACATACGTAGCAAATGCAAGGCCAGCCGAGACATGAGACCCTGAGTTGAAGCCAGTTTATGACAATGACGTGACCATCCCTCTTCGTCATTTAGCTCGAACTTCTGAGAACTGGCTGTCCTGCAAGATGGCTGGCTGGAGACCTGGCCTAGACTTGGTGGAGTGTGTACAGTGCCTTTGTGACTGGACCCTCTAACCACGTGTCTAAACTGAGGGCCCAGTCTACCTCAAGAAGAGCTAAGAGACCCAGTCCTCTAGTCCCTGCCCCCACCACCACCACCAAGACTGCCTCCATGCTGATGGCCTCTGATGCCACTGAGCCCGGGCTTCAGCGCCCAGCCCCTACTGAGCTGCTCCGTGGAGGAGCCACAGGGCACATTCCCACACCTCACACCCACGCCCCCAAGCCAAGCTTCTGAACTATAGGTTAGGGTTCTGAATGTATGGTGCTGTCCACCTTCCAGAATGTGAAAAAGAACCAGGCAACACCTCAGGCCCTTCCCTCAGCCCCAAGAGCTTCTGGGTCCTGGTGACCCTACCTCTCAGACCTTAGGCAAGCCAATGCCACCCTCATCCCTCCTGAGGGTCATCTTCCCTGACCTCTTCGCCGTTAGCCTGGCCCCTCACACCATCTTCCCACCTCTCTCAGCTTGTCTAGCAGGGCCCTCCCATGCTTGTCTTACTGACCCCTGTTAGGTACAAGGGATGACCCGAGGCCTTGTAGGAAACGTCATGGTTTTATTTCTTCCTCCCTCTGCCTGGTCTCTCTCCACAATACTGAAATATGGAGTCATTTCCTACATTCACCACATCTCTTCAGCCTCAGGACCTTTGTACTTCCAGCCCTCTCTTGGATTTCCTGCTCCCACTGGTGCATCCAGCTCACTGAGCGATGCTTCAGAACTCCGACCCACTGTCACCACCTCGAAACTCTCTCTGCAGAGCGCAAGAGCTAGTCCTCCTTCCACCTCTTCTGGTCTCATTGTTTCTGCTTCTTTGCACATTTCACACTATAGCTGTTTGTTCGCGTGTCAGTCATGCTCATGATCCAAGAGCAGATGCTGCGTCTTTCTCAGCCTGTGTCACCAATATTGCATGCCTTATACACAACAGATGGGCAGTTCCTGTGGACTGAAGCTGCTGCTGGTGAGGGAGCCCGGGCTGCCAGCCTGGCTGAGACTGTGTTAGAGGAGGCGGAGTCTACGCAGGGCTGAAGGAGGCAGGAAGAAGGAACGTTGGGGGAGGGCAAGGCAGGCAGAGCCCCATCTGGCAGGGAGTGACAGAGGCTGGGGGCTCTGGATTCTACGGTTGGAGCCCATGGTCCCCTCTCCAGCCACCCACACTGGCTCTCCTTGCAGGTGCCCTTCTGGAATGGCTGTAATGAGGATGAGCACTGTGTCCCTGACCTTGTATTGGATGCTCGGAGTGACCTGCCCACTGCCATGTGAGTGACTCATTGTCCTGTACACCTTGGCCCCTTCCTGCTGGTGGCCTGGAGTTCCTAAAGCCTAGACTGTGTTGGTGCAGCTGCTTCACAGGCAGCTTGCTTTGATGCACAGAGCCTGAGCTTCTAACTCCCCTGTAAGCTCAGGAGGGCCTCTCCCTTCTGCTGGCCTCAGGTGCTCTGATGAAATGAACATCACCAGTCTACTCTAACTTTTCCAGCTTCATTGAGAATGGAACTCTCCCACTGGAGCTCAAGCTACTAAACAGACAGGAAGCCAGAGACAAAGCTCAATGGATAGAGTGCTTGCCTAGCATGCACAAAGCCCTAGGTTCAAGCCAAAGCACAGTGGTGGACCATACACAGTAACAGCACTCGGGGAGGTGATCAGAAATTCAAGGCATCCTTGTCTACTTCATGAGTTCAAAGTCAACCTGGGCTACAGGAGACCCTCTCAGAAATGGGGGAGGGGAGCTCAGATGTGGCGGCACACACCTTTAATCCCAGCACTTAAGAGACAGAGACAGGCAGAACTCTGTGAGTTCCCGGCCAGCCAGAATGAGATGAGAAAATCCAACAGGGGACTGGACAGGTGGCTCAGTGGTGATGAGCATTGGCTGTTCTTCCAGAGGACCCAGGTTTAATTTCTAGTGCTTAAAAGTGGCACCATAAACATCTGTGCCTCCAGTTCTAGGGGATGCAGTGCTGTCCTCTGGTCTCCATGGGCACGGTATTCACGTGGTATGTAGATACATACAGGCAGAATACACATGAAATAAATTTTAAAACAAACAAGCAAAGAACAACAAGAAGATACAGAAAGCAAAGACAGATGACCCAGAGTTCTGCGTCTTGTCCTCTAACCTCAAACCTGAGGTAATGTCGAGAGTCCACCAGCTGAACACCAGGGCTTGCAAGCCTCTCTTACAGAAAGATTCTAAGGGGGTGCTGGCAGATGCCTCAGCCGGTAAAGGTGTGTGCCTCTAATGATCTGAGTTTGATCCCTGGGTAAAAAGAAGAGAAGCAACTCCCACAAGTTGGCCTCTGACCTCCACATGACATGGCTGTACACAGGTCCCATAACCCCCTGGAGGAAACAGACTAGCACACAAGGCAGACGAGGGTGCCATGGTCATGTGCACATTTTTAAGCTAAAGACTAAACTTTACAATAATTTTTGCTTAACTTTTATGCAATGAGATAAAATGTCAACGACGAGCTACAGACAGCCCATAGAAAGAGCACACCCAAACAGTATCGAAGGATAAAGAAATAAATATGCTACCATGAATGCTGAGCTTCCTGGCAGCCAAATCCAAAAAGGAAGAGAAGAGATCATACATGACTAGTGAGATGAAATCAGAGAGCTGAGTTCAGAGGCGGTTACAACCCGTGACTCGAGAGCAGGGGCCTTGGTGCACACAGTAGACAGAAGCATGATCTCTTTTCAGGCCTCTCCATCCACTCCCTCTCTCGGTGGCTGCTTCCACAGGCAGTACCTGGCCAGGCCTCCCAGTCCCATGTCTCTGTGCCAGTCCTGAGGCTCAGCTCCACCCTTCATCCCCCATCTCGCCTGCCTGATAGCCAGCGGCCTCTTCCCACAGGGAGTACTGCCAACGGGTGCTCAGGAGGCCCGCACAGGAGTGCTCCAGATACACGCTGTCCTTCGACACCACAGTCTTCATCGTAGAGAGCACACGGCGCCGGGTGGCAGTGGAGGCCACGCTGGAGAACAGAGGGGAGAACGCCTACAGCACCACCCTCAACATCTCCCAGTCAGAGAACCTGCAGTTCGCCAGCCTGATCCAGAAGGTAGGACTCGGCTGCTCGCCCAGCTGACCCAGGCCACTCGCAGAGGGGTAGTGGAGGGATTGGCAGAACTGTGTCCTGTCCCTCCTCTGCGGGTTCTCAGAGGGTGGTCTACCCATAGGTGGCTTTGACATCTCCCTCTGGGCTTCAGCATGCGCCCAGAGCTGGGGATCACGGTTATCAGGGAGTCTGCATCTTTTGAGACTAGGAGAGGACTATCTGAAGCTGTCCCCCTGGCCCTACTTGGGAGCATGCGCACTTGTGCCACCAATGTGTACATACCTGCAAGAATCAGACCCCGCCCCCATTACTGTCCCCTCCTTGACTCCCAGGACACCCTGTTCATTCGCACCTGGATCCTCTGCTAACTCTGTGGGCCTGCCTGGGGCTCCCTCACAATCCCCTGCTTCATGCCGATACTAAATACATGCTCAATGCAGAATCCTTGGGAGGAAGTGGTAGTATGGTCAGGGAGGGGGTTATCTCCACATCACAAGGGGAGAGTGAGGCTTGGAGAGAGCTGAGGTGGCTGGCAGAGGACCACACAGCTGGTTAGTGAGAGCAGGGACTCCCTATCAGCTACCACGCTGGGCTGTGCTTCCTGCATCAGCTCTTTGCATGTCTTTTCCCAAGCCCCAAAGGGGCCTTCCACCCCACATTGCTCCCTGTAACCTGTGTGTCCTCTGAGGCCACCATCACCGCCTGTTGAAACCCTAGCTAGCAAGTGGGCAGATGGCTCCAACTATGAAGACTTGCATTGCAAGCATGAGGCCCGGAGTTCCATCTCGAGCTCACAAGTCAAAGTCAGGCACAACCCTGGAGAGAAGGAGACAGGAGGATGCCTGGGGCCGAAGTAGCTCCCAGCCAATGAGAAGCCCTGTGTGAAAAGACAAGGTAGATGACTCCTGAGAGACAACTCACAGGGTGTCCTCTGACTTCCTTGAGCATGCGCACACACAGGCATCTGCCACTCCTATACACACCTGAAGAGTACTCCAAACTTTCTGAGGACAAGCCCTGTCTCAAGCTCGTCTTCCCTGACATTCTTCCACGTTGGACCAAAGCTAAACGCATAGAAGGCCCTCGAGGTGTGTCCGCTCAGCGAAGCAGGGCACTGCTGTCAAGTGTAGGTGTCAGGGGTACGAAGGACCCCTCAGACGTGGTCCCCCTCCACTTGAGTATCAGCATCCATGTAGAGTCCAGAGCACAGATGGGGGAGGACATTCTGCCCTCTCCTACCTAGTACCACACGCAGAGAAGAAGTCGTGTGGGCACCTCCTTGGTACCCAAACTTACAGTTCCCTAGCCAGGAGGGGAAGCAGAATGTGGGGCGCTCTATTCACTGAGGAGCTCTGTTATCATCATGTATTATTTTAATCTACTAGGAAGCTTCCTCATTAGGTTCTATTTAGTGGCAAAGCACACTACCAAACGCAACTTAGGAAGGAAAGGTTTGTTTTCTCTTACACTTCCAGGTAACAGACCACCGCTAAGGGAAGTCGGGGCAGGAACTGAAGCAGGGCAGGAGCTTGGAGGCAGGAGCTGATGCAGCAGCCACGGAGGAGTGCTGCCTACTGGCTTGTTCTTTTCATTTTCTATAGCACCCAGGGGTGACAGTGCCCACCATCGGCTGGGCACTCTCACATCAATCACTAATTAAGAAAAGGAACGGCCTACATGCAACCTTATGGATGCATTTTCTCTATAGGAGAGTCTCTTCCCAGAGGCTCTAGCTTGTGTCAAGTTGACAAAAAAAAAAACCTAGGGCGTACATGAGCACAGGCCCTGACACACAGAACCATGCCCCGGCTGCACACAGTACACACTCACATGCACTCACACGCGGCTGTGACCGGAGCAGACGAGCGCCTACATCTGAGTCTGAATCAAGCCCTGCCTTGGAGGGACTCATCATGGAGCTTCGGGGAGGCCCAGCCGCTGGCTATTTTTCTGGGCTACAAATAGATTAATTACTTTCCTCTTCGCTGGGACCCAGTAGTGAACAAAAGCAGCTGAGAGAAGGACAGGTTTGCTTTGGCTCACTGTGTAGTCCCTCGTGGCACGGTGACAGGGTAGCTGATTTTATTGTGTCCAAAAGGAAGTGGGGAGTTGAGGGAGAGGGTGGTAATTGCTGGTGTGGTGCGGTCCGGGACCCTAGAACATGGAATAGCACTGTCCACGAGTTGCCGGAGACCAAGCAATATAATTCCGTGGCTCCACGATTTCTCTTGGGGGGAGGAGGCTGGGAGGGATGCTACATGGCCACTCAAAGGGCCTCAAGAGCTGCGGAGGCAGGGAGGTCAGAGCCTGAGCAGTGGCTGCCGACCTTTAAGTGGACCAAGTGTCAACACCCTCCGAGCCACACCCTGAGGGAGGTCTAGACCTCAGAGTCCCACCTGCAGCTCTCCAGTTCCCCAGACACTGAGCACACACCTGAGTACTTGTCTACCAACCTGGCCATTGAGCCATCCCGCCCCTGTGCCATCTCATTCCTTTAGTCTGAACCAACGATGCCCAGCCTCGGCCTCAGGGGCCCTTTGTGGTTCAGGTGGTCAGAAAGTGGCGTTCCACATGTCTAATTCCTATGGCCAGTGGTGGGTGGCCTCTGGGGTGGGGCGAGGGGCTGGCTGTGGTGAGCCTGCCTGATTACTGCCTTGCCCATCCAGGATGACTCAGACAACAGCATCGAGTGTGTGAACGAGGAGAGGCGGCTACACAAGAAAGTCTGCAACGTCAGCTACCCCTTCTTCAGGGCCAAGGCCAAGGTGGAGGCTGGGGGCCTAGCAGGGAGGGACAGAAACTGGGACCCAGAGAACAGGGAGCAAACAAAGGTCCAGGGAGCAGGAAGAGGGCTTGGGGTGGTTCTAAGTACAATTTCTTGCTGGGGCTGTAGCTCAGTTGGTAGAGTGCCTGCCTAGTGTGCATGAAGCCTCGGGTGGAACACACCAGCACACCTGTAGCCCCAGCCCTCAAGAGGTGGAGACAGAAAGTTAGGAGGTAAAGTCCAGCTTCACCTACACAACAAACTTGAGACCAGACTAGGCCCCATGACGCTCCATCTCAAAAACCAGGGAGGGGAACACGCCCATGGGAAGCTGCTGTCTTTGCACCTATGGTGGCCCTAGTTCACTATTCTCCACCCCAGCCCCCTCTCCCAGTGATTCTCTGCGGGGCGATGAAGGTAGTCAAAAGCAGGTCAGAATTGGCACTCCTCTAGTGTCCCATTCAGGCCTGCTTTTCCACAGGTGGCTTTTCGTCTGGACTTCGAGTTCAGCAAGTCCGTGTTCCTGCACCATCTTCAGATCCAGCTCGGTGCTGGCAGGTCAGGCCTGCCCCTTCCCCCACCCCCAAAGTGCCACCCCAACCCTGTGCTCTCCTATGCCCACTGGATCCCACTGGAAACTCTATTCCCTGACCCAAGCTTGGCGGAGGGACAGAAGGCTTCACTCCGACTGTCCTGAGGCTCAGCCACAAGAAACAATGGCTGTCCCTTAACCTGTAGAGAGAGAGCTTAGGCAGCAGTTAGCTAGAGCCCTTCAGCTCTGTCAATCCACACAGCAGCCCCTCACAGCCAGCAGAGGTTGTGTGGACTTCCAACAACATAGACATAAACAGGACGATGGAGAGCAGGACACTCAGTCCCACACTTCATCCGATGCCCCTCCAGTCCTGGTTAGCTCTCTCTGTGCTAGCTACTGTTCCCATTGCTGTAACAAAGTGCCCAACACAGAGAACTAAAGGGAAGAAAGGTTTCTTTTGGCCCATAGTTTAAGGACACAGTCCACCATGGTAGGGAAGCATGGGGGCTGATGCTTGAGGCAGCTGGTCGCAGGGCATCCTCAGCCAGGAAGTAGAGAGAGGCGAATTCTGTGCTCAGCTCAGATTCTCATGTTTATTCAGCGTGAGAGCCCAGCCTAGGGGATGGTGCTGCCCACATTCAGCGTGGGTCTGCCCACATCAGCTAAGCCAATCTAGGCAATCCCTCACAGCCAGGACCGGAGGTTACTCGCCCTCCTGTCTGGCTGACCATAAACATGAGCCATCACACTCTGCTTGGGCACTTGACCATTTTTCAGAAAACCTTTCTTCCTCTGTGTGGGCCTGTATATGTCTCTCAGGCTTCTTGGAGAAGCCTGACTCATGCTGACCCATGACTCTCCCTGAGCCAGCAGGAAACTGTTTCCTTTCTCAACAGAATCACCTCTGTGTGAGATGGAGGGAGGGAGGAAATAAGGGAGGGAGGGAGGGAGGAAATAAGGGAGGAAGGGAGGGAGGAAAGGCAGGCTGGCTTCTGCCTGGTCAGGAGCCTCAGAGCTTCCAAAACCCTCCAATTAGTAGTAAACCTCCAGCTCTCCAGTTCCCCAGACACTGAGCACACACCTGAGTACTTGTCTACCAACCTGGCCATTGAGCCATCCCGCCCCTGTGCCATCTCATGCCTTTAGCCTGAACCAACATCAATGTCTTTATCCCAAGTCACAGGTGGGCTGGGGAACCCCCCACCCCCGACACAGCCTGTGCTGGCCACCAGCTAAACAAACCCCACATGTCCACAGATACCTCACCTGACATATGGCTGAGTTTGTGGAGTGTCCTGTTCTGTTGGGGCCTCCTGACTCCTCCCTGGAGCAGAACATCCTTGGAGAGTGAACACACTTGCACAGCAGTGGTCATGGGGTTTGCGAGAAGGGACATGGGTGTCAGTCTATTTCAGGGAACCCTTTTCTAGCCCCACCCCTGAGCCTGGAGAGTCAAGCTAAAATCTTGGGGTTTGACCTCTGTGGGTACCTCCTTGGTAGTCAAGCACTCACTACAAGGTGGAAGTACCTTGGACCATTCCCCTCCAGGGGTCTCTGAGCAGCGCCCTTTGGCTTCTCCTGACATAGTCACCCAATGTCTTGTAGGGTCTGCACCCTGTGGGAACAGGGATCAGTGAACCCCACTGATCTTCCCAGGGCAGAGTAGGTGGCTTTCCTCAAGGCTCATCTTTCTCCCAGTCCCAAGTCCCTCTCATATTCAGCAAAACAGCTGGGGAGGCTCATCAAGAAGGTGGCACAGCCAGGCCGTGGCCATGCACTACCCAAAGGCCCCCCTGACAGCTTGGCCACAGAGAGGGCTGGCACCCATTCCCACCTACTGGCCCAACATCCAGGAGACACATCAGCTTTCCTCGGTGGCCTGATCATAATCCAGCAGCCTGAAAGACTAGCACATGTTCCCCTTAGTCTCTAGAATCTCTGTGCCAGTGTCCTGTCTGTTCCTATTCCCCTTGTAGTGACAGTCATGAGCAGGACAGCACCAGAGATGACAATGTGGCCCTCCTTCGCTTCCACCTCAAATACGAAGCAGATGTCCTCTTTACCAGGTGCGCTGGCTATGCATCTGAGGCGGGGAGGCAGGGGAGGGATGGAGGGGCTGAGCTAGCAGGGACACAAAGCTGGGGGAGAAGTGAAAAACAGAGCCCATCAAAGTTAACTTGGCAGACTGGAGAGCCGGCTCGGTGGTTAAGAGCACATGCTCGTCTTCCAGAGGACCTGGGTTCGGTTCCCAGCACCCACATCAGATGGCTCACAACCACCAGTGACTCTGGTCACAGGGGATCTGACACCCTCTTCTGAATTCTGTAGGCACCGCATTCACATACGCACACACAGACACATGTATACACAATTACATAAAATAAATGTTTATTTTTAGATCAGTCTGAGTGGAGCCAATGAAATGGCTCTAGCAACCTGAGCTCAATTTCTAGAAGCAGAGACAGGAGCCTCATCTAGAAGCCCATAGGCTAGCTAGCCTGGAGTATACGGTATATCAGGAGAAGCAAGAGAGACCCTGCCTCAAAATAAAGTGGAAGACCAGACCCAACTCCCAAAAGCTATCCTCTGACCTACACACACACACACACACACACACACACACACACACACACACACACACACACAC
>NW_026585691.1:447877-464325 GCF_907164565.1 Psammomys obesus
CACACACACACACACACACACACACACACACACACACACACACACACGTGTCAGCCTGGGGATGCAGTAGAGTGCTGACCAATGCATAAACCCCTATTCCATCTACAGAACCACATAAACCAGACATACCCATAATCCCAGCATTCTAGAGATGGAGGCAAGAGAATCAGAAGTTTGGGGCATCCTTGGTGACATAGGGAGGCAGCCTGTGGAACATTTCTTCTTCTTTATTTTTTATTTTTTTAAGAAAGGGAGGGAGGGAGGGAAGGAGAGAGGGAGAGAGGAAAGGAGGGATGCAATCTGTTCTGATTGCCACTGCACCTGCAATTCTCAACAGCCTCACGTGTGACTGGGAAGGAACCCAGGCCCCAGGCCAAACTGTAGTTGATATTCCACCCCTCTTAGAGAGTTCGAGCCCCAGTCTGTGAAGAAGCAGCCCTGATGCACTGGAAAGTCCCCAGCCACAGACAACAGAGAGACAGGGCATAACAGAAACATGGGATGGGAGGGGGCCCGGGAGGCACGGCTGCCAAAAAGCCCTGCTGTGGACAGATTGGCCAGGCCAGGGTGCCCAACCTGGGACTCTTAGACTCTTAGACTATGGTGCCCTCCCACAGACCGCAGCCTCTGCCCTGAGCACTCATTTCCAAACCTATGAATCCTCAACACAGTGCCCCTAGTGGCCACATATAACACAGGGTCCCAGGAATCGGATCTCTCCAGCTACCTGTTCTTCTGGTCAGTACTGACTCCGCCCATGCACGGTTTTTCCTTTGTCTCTGCAGGAGCAGCAGCCTGAGCCACTATGAGATCAAGGCCAACAGCTCCCTGGAGAGATACGATGGCCTTGGGCCTCCCTTCAGCTGTGTTTTCAAGGTGAGGAAATGAGTGAAGAGGGAGAACTGAGAACCTCACACCCCAGCTGAGGAGCTCAGCCTCAGCTTTGCTACCTGCTCACTGTTCGGCTTGTAGAAAGTCACTTCCCGTCTCTGGAGTTCATCTGAAAGACATTCAGGCTGGACTGGGTTATTAGTGTGTACCAAAAAGATTTTAAAAGCCAGGCAGTAGTGGCACAGGCCTTTAATCCTGGAACTCAGAAAGCCGAGGCAGATGGGTCTCTGAGTTTGAGTTGAGTCTGGTCCACACACTAGTTCTAGGACAGCAAGGGCTACACAGACAAACTCTGTCTTGAAAAACAAAAAAAAATTAAATTAAATTAAATATAAATAACAGCAGTTTAAACACACCAAGGTTTACTTTTCTCAAAAACAAACAAACAAGAAAAAAAAAAAAAAAAACACCTTTTCTCCCAGAGTTGATGACTCTACAGAATCATTCAGGAATATCACAGCATCCCAGACATGAAGACATGAGACGGTCAGCTTCATCTCTCAGCCCCAAATGGCTGCAGCTTCATCCATCACACTTTCAGCTCAGGCGGCGAGGAGGCAGAGAAGAGTGTGCTTGCCCTGTCACGCTTGCCCAGACATCCCATCTCTGCGGCTACCTCTTAACATGGTGTTTAGCTGGGAGGAAGCTGGGAAGGGTGGCTTTTGATCTTGCTTCTGTTGCTAACTGAGAAGGGTGATGACAGTTAAAGAGCAGCTGAGAACCCTCTGCAACAGGAGGACCTGGGGCGTCCCTCACCCCTCAAGTGAGTGTCAGCTTCTCTGAGGCTGTGTGAGGACTGGGGCAGGACAGCTAGAAACAGGGCTTTCACCCTGAGACCCTCAAGGCCACACAGCTCATCCAGGGGAAGCCCAGGGCCCGGTACCAGCCTCTCAGCACCCAGAGCCCAGCTTGAAATTCCCCATGTTCTCAGCAGGCAGACAACACACGCTCAGTTAGACATCCTTCCCTGATTACTGAGTGGAGCACCCCCACTCCTAGCCTCACCAAGTTCCCACCGACAAGAGGACTCTGTGGTTGTAGAGGTCCTTGATCTCCAGGCTCAGTGCCCACAGAGCCTATGTCAGGGTTGCGGAACCCACCCTTTCAGCACAGTCTTGCTTCCATGGTGCAAACGCCCAAGCCTGCTGACACCTGTCGGCAGGGCTGACTGGTCCCCGCCGGCTCGCTGTGCCTGCTCCTCAGCGCTGACTGGTCCCTGGCAGGGCTACTGGTCCCCGCCGGCTCTCTGTCCCTGTCCCTCAGCGCTGACTCCTTCCGGCTGCAGGTGCAGAACCTGGGCTTTTTCCCCATCCACGGGGTGATGATGAAGATCACCGTGCCCGTCGCCACCAGGGGAGGCAACCGCCTGCTGCTGCTTCGGGAGTTCTTCACCAGCCAGGTACCGTGTTCCCTAGGGACCGACTAGGGAGAGGACAGAAGGGAAAAGATGCCCCTAAGCAGCCCCCAAGTCTCTGGGCGCTCCGTGGGCGCTGGGCTTGCCTGGGTAGAGGAAGAAATAAGAGGAGCTGAGGGTGAGGTTCAGAACTGTGTGTGTGTGCCCTCCACGCAGGTCAACACGTCCTGTAACATCTGGGGGAACAGCACAGAGTACCGGAGTGCCCCAACTGAAGAAGACCTGAGCCGTACCCCGCAGAGGGTGAGTGGCCCCTAGCCAAGAGCCAAGGGCTGTGGCTCCAGTGCCCCCCATTCTGGGGGCTTCGCTCTTGGCCAAGTGTGTACCGATAAGAGTTTATTGAGGAGCGAGTGGCCATCAGTGAGATGGCCCATGAGATAAAGGACCATGGCACCAAGCTGACCACTTATGAACCATCCCTGGAACACACATACACACACACACACACACACACACACACGTTTCAAAAAAGAAATTTAAAAATAGATGATTGATCTGGAGTTGGGAAGAAGGATTTAGCAGGAGTGTTAAGGGGGAAGGAGAGAAAAGTGTCGTGTGAACCTGACCCAAACACATTACGTGCATGCATATAAAGGTCATAATGAAACCCAATATAATGTATAACTAATATATACTAGTGAGAACCATTCTTTTTGAGACAGGGTCTCTCTGTGTAGCTCAGGCTGCCCATGAACTCGCGATGTAGCCCATGCTGGCCTCAGACTCACTAGACTGCCTCTGCCGCGCAAGTGCTGGGGTTGAAAGCATGCACTTATTAGTGTGAAAAACATTCTCCAAAAGACGTTATTAAGCTGACCGTGATACACAAAGCCCTGGCCACATAAACCAGATGCCATGGTGCTGCCTGTAGTCCCAGTGTTAGGTAGACTCAGGCAGAAGGATCAGCTGGGCAAAGTGGGAATATCCCGTGTAAGGGGAGAGGAGCAGGGAGAAAGAGGAGCTGAAATCCTGCATGTGCTGAGCAGCTTTGCTCAGGTCCTCATCTCTCATTTCTCCAAAGTTCTTAGCTGAAGCACTTAACATTCTTTCCCGTCCATCCTTTCACTGTGGGTGTGAGTGTGCACAGCATGCAGGAGTCACTTCTCTTTCCGCCACGTGCACCCCCAGGGTTCAGACTCAGGTCAGCAGATCTGGCGGCACCCCCACTACAAGCACCTTTGCCGGCTGAGCGGTCCTGCCAGCCCCCACACAGCATTTCTGAAGCTGCGCTTCACCCATGATTTGACCTTGGGTAGAGTTGGGAGGGCACAAGGCCACCTCAAAAACAACTTTATCCTAATAAAGTCCAGTTGCTCTGAGATAAAGATATTTGCACTTTCCATTCATCTCTGTTACTTTTCCCACCCAATCCTTACAAATTGCTTTTCTTGTCCTATTACTCTGGCTCTGACCACTAGGGCAGTGGAAACAGAACTGACAGCAGGATGGTCAGAATGATCTTGATCCTGATCTTAAGGATATGGCACTTGCTCTGGGTATGTGCGTGAGTGTACACAAAGGTTAGAGAGACACTGGTTGATTGGTTGGTTGATAAAGAAACTGTCTGGAAGTTTGCATCAGGATGTTTATTTCACTCCCTTTTCTGCATCTACTATGGTGATGTGCTGCAGTGTAATTTAACATTTGACCTGTTCATACGGTAACAATGCCAAATCCTTAATGTTGAACGGAAGTTCTATTCCTGGGGCACTGTTCATTATTTGCAACTTCAAAGGGAACTTTCTTTGGTTTACCTTCCCAGTGTCCCTCCTGTCCCACACACATCTCTATCCTTGCTAGCCATCTGCTTCCCTCTCCCAGTTGGTCCAGCCTTGGGTCTGTCTGATGGCCCAAGCTCCTGCTCACATTCCAGGCCGCAGGCCCCATCCTCCATGCCCCTCATCACCCTGGCAACTCTCTTCCAGAATCACAGCAACTCCGACGTGATCTCCATCATCTGCAACCTGAGGCTGGCCCCCAACCAGGAGACCAGCTTCTACCTGGTGGGGAACCTGTGGCTGAGGTCCCTGAAAGCAGTAAGTTAGACGCCCCCCAGCAGGGCTGGAAGGAAGGGAGGACCAGGCGTGGGGAGACTTCCACCTGGGGCTGCCTGGGATGGACCAGAACAGAAGCCCCCAGAGCCGGCTCTAAGGGCCCTGGTTATGCAGCTCAAGTACAGGTCTATGAAGATCACAGTCAACGCGGCCTTACAGAGGCAGTTCCACAGCCCCTTCATCTTTCGAGAGGAGGACCCCAGCCGCCAGGTGAGCCCCAGGGGGTCCTCACCTCCCAGAAGGGGGATGGGGGAGAAGCTCAGCCAAAGACCTGAATTCTGTGCTCAAAATCCAGAAAAAGGCCAGGTGTGGCAGTTTGTAATCCCAGCATTCAGATGAAGACAGATCTTTGGGCTTTTCCATCAGCTAGCCTAGCACCAGGCCAATGAGACACTGTCTCAAAAAGTATGCACTCAAACACACACACTCACGCACACCACTCTCGCATGCGCACACAGATGGACTAGCATCCCAACTTTGCATGGAGCCTCAGCTCTGGTAAAATGCCAGCAGCAATGGGTGGGGTGGAGGTTTGGGGGGTGGGGTTGAGAGGCCTCAGAGCTGGGCTCCTTTTTAACTAGACAAAAACCGAGTAAGGCCAGATTACCTTGACTTCAAGACAGAGGAAAAGAGTGAAAATCTGGGAGATAGCTATTGTCCTTGGATCAAAATCAGGTCTTGTAGAAAGAAAGCAGCTTAGGACTTTGCTGCCCCCCACTGGCCATATCTCAGGAATGCTGGCCTGAGCTGTAGGCTTCTGTCCCCTCAACCTACCAACCTGGGAGATGCTAGATTACAAACAGGCAAGGTTAAGAGGAAGGGAAAAGCAGCTTGGCAAAGGGACACCATCAGAACCAGTTTCAATGAGGTGCAGCCTTACAGGCCATCAGGACCAAACCCAAAAGCTGTGCTCAGGAGTTCTCCTAAGGAACTGTGCACAGTGAGGCCTCTGGGGTTAGTCCCATATCATGTAGTCTGGCCCACCCAGACACCCCAGCCTCAGCCTAGTGTCCCCTGCCACCTCTGCCTCTCTGAGGGGGTGGGCACTAGTGGCCTCCTCTGCATCCATGTGTGCATCTGATGGGGAACCATCCCTCTTCGCACCCAGCCTGGCGGCAGAGCCACACATGGCGTAGACAGTGGAGCGCAGTAGTAATGGAGCATGGGCACAGTAACACCATGGCACTGAGGGAGGGAGAGGGGCAGTGGGTCCAGGAAGAACGTTCTGGAGACAGCCCTGTGAAGTAAACCATCAGGGTCATGTCAGTTTTCCAGGAAGCACACACAGACTAGCAGCCCATCCTTGCCTGGAGCCTCAGCTCTAGTGAAATGCCAGCAGCAGTGGGGGTGGGGGTGGGGTAGAGAGGCCTCAGAGCTGGGCTCCTTTTTAACTACACAAAACCACATGAAGGCCAGATTAACCGTGTCTCTCCCCATTAGTATCTTTTGGGTTGTTGTTTGTTTGTTTGTTTTTCGAGATAGGGTTTCTCTGTGTGGCCCTGGCTGACCTGGACTCACTCTGTAGGCTCGCCTCAGATTCGGAGGTCCTCCTGCCTCTGCCTCCTGAGTGCTGGATTAAAGGCATATGTCACCAACACTCAGCTATCTTTTAGTGAACTTTCTTCTTAACCCAGGATGCCCTCCAAAAATAAAAATAAAAAAAAATCCTACTGTCCCGAGTCTCTCGCCCATAGGAAACCAGCAACCCCTCAGGAGGCCATGAAGTGCAGAGTGTCCACGGGGCCAGGCAGCACCAAGGCCCAAGCCTTCAGGGATGAAACAAAAACACTTAAGGGTTGAGCTCTGCGCACATGCACGCATATCACACACATTCCCCTCACACCCGCCAGGCCCGTTCCAAAGGTGAGTGCCGTGAACTGCACAGGGCTGAGGTGAGCAGCCACCATCCAGCTAGCTGCTGTGGCACTTTCCACCTCACACCAGGCTCTGAGTTCAGAGCAGTGGGCAAGGCCGAGGAGGCCCACTCTGCTCAGGCCACCCCTGGTGGTGCCCTATTTTGTTTTTTGGCCTCTTTCCCAGAAAAAAATCCACCTGCGAGGTGAAACTTGGGCTGATGTTTTAACAAGGGGGTTGGGGAGAGCTCCTCCATGAAGAGACACCAGCCCAGCAGCACAGGGAGATGGGAGCACCTGGTCATATCTGGCTGGGGGAGCCAGTCACTCGAGGGCAGAGGGATCAGCACCACGGCAGCGTGGACAAGCGTGAGGCTGTGGGTAGAGGGGTGGGACAGAGTCGGGGGAGCAGGTGAGGTCAGCAAGATGGGACAAGGACCACTTCCCTCTAAATGAGACATGAGCTTCTGAGCAGGGGCCACTTTGTCACCCAAGTGAAAGTGTCCTTCATACTGCAAGCTGAGGACAGGTGGCAGGGGTGAGACTGAGGTAGGGATAAGATGAAAGGACCAGAGCTGGGAGGCAGGAGGGGTGGCCACATTCGGGGTGTTTTAGAGGTAGATGGGCACCATTGGATGTAAAGAATAAGCGTCAGTGGCAAGAACAGTGCTGCCACTGGATCTGAGGAAGACCCTGGAAACATGTCTGGAGGCGAGGGAATCGCCGTCAGGTAGAGAGCGGGAGACGTTCAGAGCCTGAGGGGTACAGAGGAAGACGGAAGAGAAAGTGAGGTCACAAGCATACTGAATGCCAGCTGGCTGGGCAAATTCACCAGGTAACGAGGGGCTCCCATGGCAATGAAGTTACCCTGGGGGCTCCTTCTTCATTTAAAAAGAAGTAATTTTTTATATAACTGCTGTCTGAAGAGGAATGAAAATAATCCAGGCTGAGCTATGTTTGTTTTCTTTTTCTTAAACATTTATTTTACTGTTTAAAAATATGTGTGTGCACGTTCACACACGTGTAAAGGTGCTTGCAGAAGCTAGAAGAGGGCACCAGATGCCCTGGAGCTAGAGTTACAAGTTGTTGTGACCTGCCCAAAGTGGATGCTAGAAGCCAAACTTGGGTCCTCTGTAAGAGCAGTGTGCTCTTTAAACAGCCATCTCTCCAGCCCATTGTTTGTTGCTTGCTTGCTTGTTTGTTTGTGATAAGTTCTATGTAGTCCTGGCTGTCCTTGAACTCGCTATGTAAACACCACACTGGCCTTGAAGTCAAAGAGATGCACCTGCCTCTTCTTCCCAAGTGCTGGGTTAAAGATGTACACCACCATGCCCAGATTCATTTTTTTCCTTTGGCTAAGTCTAAAAGCTTGGTGTGTAGTTCAGTTGGTGGAATACTTGCCTAGCACACACAACACTTTGGGTTCAACCCCCAGGATCATGTAAATCAAGATGGTGGTGGTACACACCTGTAATGCCAGCACTTGGGAGGTGGGGACAGAAGGATCTGGAATTCAAGGTCCAGGGCAGGGAGATGCCTCCATTTGTGAAGTGTTTGCACCGCAAGCATGAAGGCCTGGGTTCATTTCCGGTGCAAGGCCATGTACCCATGTAAAATCACAACTGGGGAGGCTGAGACTAGAGGCTCCCTGGGCTTGTTTGCCAGCCATCTAGCCAAATCAGCCAGCCCCTGGCTCAGCGAGAGACCCTGTCTCAAACACTGTTCTAGTGGAGAGTGACTGAGGAAGACAACCTCTGCCCATTTCATGCACGCATGCACGTGTGCATGCACACTACGATAATAACTGTTTTAAAAAGCAGCTCAACAATAACAAGTAAAAAAAAGGGGCCAGGCCTTCAAAAGAGAGTGAGGTAGGTACAGAGGAGGAGTAGGAGAAAAAGGAGGGAGGACAATGTAACTTATATGTTTTTTTAAAGATTTATTTATTTATTATATATACAGTGTTCTACCTGTGTGTACACCTACAGGCCAGAAGAGGGCATCAGATGTCATTATAGCTACCATGTGGTTGCTGAGAATTGAAGTAGTACCTTTGGAAGAGTGGCCAGTGCTCTTTACCCCTGAGCCATCTCTCCAGCATCCTGTAATTTATGTTTTAAAAGGTAGTTAAAGGTCATCCTTGGCTACATAACAAGTTTGAGGTCTGTGTGACCCTGCCAAAAAAAAAAAAAAAAGGAAAAAGACAATTGGAACAGCTTCCCTGTGCACAACCCTGCATCCCCCCCCCCCCCAAGTGATCCTGGGGCTCAGAAAACCGCACCTGCAACAGAACAACGCTGGGACATTTGACAGAAATGAGGAGCAGCTAGGAGGGCTGACAAAGATTAGCTCGTATGGAGGGGAATCGAGGAGAGCAAGCAGCAAATGCCAAAGGAGCGCGGCGCATGGAGCCTGGGTCCCCCGGTCACCCAGTTGTAGGTCCGCTGGGCAGAGCTGGCCATTCTGAGACCTTGGCCAGCTGGACCGCCCGTCCCTCCCCACACTTGCGGCTCCCCCTGCAGGTGTGCCGTCTCCTGACCCTGGGCTGCCACCCTCTCCCTTTGCAGGTCACATTTGAGATCTCCAGGCAAGAAGACTGGCAGGTCCCCGTCTGGATCATCGTGGGCAGCACTCTGGGGGGCCTCTTGCTGCTGGCCCTGCTGGTTCTGGCACTGTGGAAGGTGAGGCCCCTGCAGGTAGGGACAGAAACAGTCTCCGTGTCTGACCTCCAAGGCCTGGGCCCTGCGCTCATGTTACAGTCTCCTATCCCCGGAAGCCGGCACTGTCCAGCCTCCTCCAACTGTGTGCGTGTTCCCATGACAGCTGGCCCCTTCCACAGTAGGCAAAACTAGTCAGGGCCCGCAGAGGCCACTCAAAATATGGGCCAGGTTTGTAGGGTTCCTCTCACTAGAAAAAAAATATAAAATTAATATTAAAAAATAAAACTGCACAAAATCTCCTTCATCTCCAAACCTCTGGCTAAGAACTCAGGGCTCAATCTCCATCTGCTACAGATAAAACTGAGGAGGCCCAGAGAGGGATGTTAAGTAGGGCTGGGTGACCCAGCTTGACTTCTTGTCTCCTGCCCTGGATTCCATCCATCTGGCTCCAGTCTACATCCTGAGTTTGGGAGAAAGGGGTCCTGAGAGTGAGCGGGAGCTATTTATGGAAGGAGGCCGTCTAAGGGAGCAAATCTGAGGGACTAGTTGAGAAGCAGCATCCCCCTGCTCTGTCCACCCCTCAGACTGTCCACCTTTGCCTTCCTACAGCTCGGGTTCTTTAAAAGTGCCAAGCGCAAGAGGGAGCCTGGACTGGGCCCCAACCCCAAAGAGCTGGAGTGAGGATCCAGTGGAAGCCTAAAGTTGATGGGGCCAGACACCAGCCTGGGGTGGCAGGCCCAGGGTGTGGCCCACCGAGCTGGAGCGGACACCTGTGGACTTTGCATCCAGCTCACCTCTGAAGGGATGGCAACCGGTCCCTGTGGGATGGCCTCTACCCGTGTCGGAGCGACTTCCCTACTAGAGGCTGAGACACCTCCAGTACAGATACCTAAGGACTTACAGGGACTCCTCGAAGACCCACCGGAAGCCTTCCCAGGCTTTGGGATGGGATCTGCAGCCTTAAATCACTAAGGTGCTAGGATTTTGTTATCTTGTCCGCCTCTGAAGAAACTCAAGGGGAAGAGGGCAGATACCAGCCCACTGCGCATGCTCCATGTGGACCTCTAGTTTCAGGACCCCATTGCCCGGCAGCATAGACACCCCACCTCTCACCCTTGCTCTTGGTTCCCAAGCCACACTCATCCTTTCTTCACAGACTGGCCCCATAGTTCTCCATGAGTGAACCAGAGTTGTGTGGCGTCATGTGACATCCGCAGGCCAGTGGTGAAACACCGGAGATGTGCCAGATGGGCAGGAGGGAGCCAGGATGCTGAGGGCCTCTCAGACATCGGAAGGCTCTCCAGCAGGAGCCACCACCCACACACTCCTGGCCGCCTGCAGCCCCTCCCAGCTGCTTTGGTTGCTAGGCAACTCATGGGGAGTCTGTAAAAGCTATAAATCTGTGGCTCTCCAGACCCACTTATCTTAGAGCTGCAACTTGTTCCTGGCACAGATGCACTGCGGTAGGGAACCTCTCTTCCTTCCATCAGTCCCCTACACACACACACACACACACACACACACACACACACGCACGCACGCACCTCCCACCCACCAATGTGTGGGAGAAGGGCTCCTGTGGGGGCACTGTGGAGGGGCCCTCTTGGCATGCACTGAAAAAGCCCATGCAAGGCCCCTCAGAACCTTAAACCTCAGAAGCAGATAGGCATCTCACCCTCCAGTTCTCGGGACAAGCCCCAAAGGACAAGGGGCATGCCGAGTGCCCAGCACAGTAATTTATGCCTTCACCCGTTTGTTGAGATGGAAATGGACACATCAAAGCCATCTGTTCCCCTGTGCAATACAACCCTTACTGTCAGAAATATATTTAAGAAAACGTTCTAAAAGGTGTTTAAAAACAATTGACATTCCACTCTGACAGAGCAAGGCCAAATTCTGTCTTAAAAAGGAGGGTGTCTGCTTGTATCTAAATGTTGGGAAGTCTTGTTCATTGTGTAGCCATCTCTCAAGGTCCACCTGACCTCTTGCTATGACATTTCTCGATCTTGGCAGTGGTGCCCCCCCCCACCATCACCCACCCCATCTTTGGCCAGATGCTCTCCCCGCACAGGTTCCCTCCAGGCTGGAGCTTCAGTGTTGGCACCCCTCCCCCACACTGACTCATTTCCCTTTAGAGAGAGGCTTCTCACCAACCAAAGCATCTCCGTTCTATCCTCATGCCATTCACTTTTCACAACCGTAGCACATGATTTATAAAGTATTCGAGGTTTAGGGTTATGTGTGTGAGCGCATGTGCACGTAGGTGCCCAAGGAGACCAGAAGAAGGCAACAGAGCCATTGTTCATAGCAAAATCAAGACTAAAGAGGAACGCCATCTCCCCAGCTTCAGAAGGGCTACACTGAAGGCCAAAGGTAAACAGTGACACCAAGCCCTCAACTCAGAAGCCCATTTCCCCCCAACACAGTATCAGTGGGCACCCTATGAATATGATCCCTGGTGAAAAGAGAAGGAACAAAGGCAAAGTCAAAACCCTGACTCAACATGTCTTCCCTCCAGCACCATCAGATCTCATGAGAGTGCTGCCGTAGAAAGCCTGATGTCAGCAGCTTGGCATGTTTTTGGAAACTTACACCTGTGCTACTATGATGCTAAATGTCTCTAGCAGAAACCTCTGGACTCAGAGACAGAGAGCCTCAGGACTCCCATCCTGCCGTGTCCCCTGCCTACCCCCAGACCAAAAGGTGGCTGGATCAGACCCACTTGTACGTCCTTGTTCTTAAGCCTTTAGACTCTCTCCTTTTTTAGTTCTACTTCCTGAATCTGGGCAGTGGGGTTGGTGCACGCCTTTAATTCCAGGAGGCAGAGGCAGGTGGAGCTCTGTGAGTTTGAAGCCAGCCTGGTCTACAAATCGAGTTCACGACAGCCAAAGCTACACAGAGAAACTGTCTCAGACAAAAAAAAAAAAAAAAAAAAAAAAAAAAAAAAAAAATCTTAGTCTATTACATGATTGGCTGCAAGAGTGCCTGCACTTCAAAGCCTCATCTAGGGAGCAAGGGCCATGTCAGGGCCTGCTTATCCAGAACCTGTGGGTGCCTTGTGCTGCGCTGAGCTCCGAGCCAGTGGCCACAACAGAAGCAAAGCAGGGGCTGGCGCGTGGAGAGCACACACAGGAGCTTTCTGTGATGAATGCTGGGAACTGTTTGATGATCCAGCCTAGCCTAATCTGGAAGGCCTTGTGGTTATTAAAGAAACATCTTCAGGGTAGAGTTTGCAGTAGATTTCAGTTACAAGGCCCTGAGAACCCCAGTGATGGACTCATTTGCTAGGACCTGGAAGGGAGATGAGTGAGCATCAGGCTCTGCTGACAACCATCATTGCAGAGAAGCTCCCTCAAGTACAACCGCAAATCAACAGTAAAATTTCCGTTATAGTGGCATGGTAGCAAACACCTGGCATCCCAGCACTGTGAGGTGAAGGCGGGAGGATCAAGGTCACCCTCATTTACATAGGAATTCAAGAAGGACCAGAAATGGAAGGACGGTAAGTTTAAAAGAGCCTGGGCTATATAAAATCCTGTCTCAAAATGAAACACTGACACCAGGCATAGTAGTGCATGCCTTTAATCTCAGCATTCCAGAGGTAGAGGCAGGTGAATCTCTGTGAGTTCAAAGCCAGCCTGATCTACATAGTGAGCTCCAAGGCAGCCAGAGCTACATAGTGAGACCATACCTCAAAATAAATTAAGCAGAAATAGACAAAAACAAACAAACAAAAAAGGAAACACTGTAGCTCATAGATGGGAGTAAATAACTGTGTTCTAGCTAAATCATTATAATAATTGGCAGTCCTCCTGACTTTCAAGGCTGAGACCTCAGGTTCAAGGCCAGCATAAGCAACACAATAGGACCACCTCAAAAAAAGTGAAACAATGGTCATATAGCCCGGTGGTGGAGTACTTATCAGGCACATTCAAGGCCCTGAATGCAATTCTTCAATCCCCAGTACCACAAAAAACATATAGAACATAGTTTTATATATGTATCAGATAGCTGAGTGGTGGTGGCGCATGCCCTTAATCCCAGCGCTTGGGAGGCAGAGGCAGCTGGATGTTTGAGTTTGAATCAACCTGGTCTACAGAATGAGTTCCAGTACAGTTGGGACTACATAGAGAAACTGTCTTGAAAAACCAAAAAACAAATAACAAAACAAAACTCACATAAGGTTAAAAGGAAATAAAACTAACCTAAAAAAAATGGTTCTTTGAAGGAAACATGGTATATGTCTAACCTGAGAAACACTCTAAATAGCATGTGTTCCTATGGTCATTGTGTGTAAATAAGTCTGCAGTAAAACCAAGTATGGCTTCTACATAAACCATGGCTGCAGTTGGGGGTGGGGCATATAGATTCTGCTCCATAGCTGTTAGGATTTCTGAGATCTTGGCTTTCTATCTAGTAGAAGAAACAGCTACAAGTAGCTGAGAAGCAGAGCAAGACATGCCAGTGGGGGCTTGAGGTGCACCCTGAGGAGAACACAGCCCTGTCATGAGGGAGAAAACCCTCAGAGAAGATGCAAAAGCAGAGGGTCAGCCCTGAGTAGACTTGGGGAGAAACTTCTGTAATGTTCTGGGGAGTGGGTAAAATGTAGCCCCACTCAGTTCCAAGGTGCTGTGAGCTGAAAAGTCAGGAAATCTTTTTGCCATTAGATGGTGTGGCCTGTGGGCTCTGAGGACAAAGCCCGCCTCATGCCTCCTTATAAGGCAGGTTGTCTGGCCTGAGCTTCAAGCGTGGTCCCAGAGTGGCCTCAGTACAGATCCGAACTCCACAGTCCCATCCTAGGCCTCACAGACTCAGCTTCAGTGAGGTGGACTGAACTTTATAACTGGCCCTCAAGAGCCATGAGCTTTTGTTCCTATCCTCATGGTCCTTTGGCTTTGTCCACACCTAACTTAGGGACACACTGATCTCTATAAGCCCTAGGGGTTGTCCTTCTATACACACAGTGGGTATTACTTATGCCAAGAAAGGTGGTGGTTCTTGTGGGGGGCGAGGTTAAGCGTAAGGGGGACACATGCTGAGAAGTAACAGAGTGAGGCACCATGGGAGTGCTGCTGAAAAGACCACTCCCTCCCAGAGGTCTTCACAAGACAGGCTGCTACCTCCCCAGCCACACTATATTCTCCGAGAAAAAGACAGTCCCTCTGGCTTCAAGTCCCAAGATGCTAATATGTGACAGAAATAAATGGCTTCATCATGTCCCTTTCCTGGCACTGCCAATTTCACCTACCAGGTCTCTCTCCTTCACAAGGCATCGTCTGTTGTTAATGTCCCTGTTGGAGGAGAAAAACCCACCTGCTCTAACGTATGAGCACACCACCCTTGAATGAAGACAGACAAAATGAAAGGTCCAGCTCTTCCTAACCCTGTCCCCAGGTATTGGCACACTGTGGTGCTGTAAAGCAAGTACTGCCATTCACCCTAGTCCTATCACGGTGATACCTGAACGAAGAAAGACATGGCCTCAAGTCTCAAAGCTACCTGGATCCTTCCGCCCAGCGGCACAGCACACCACCACACTGCCTCACAGACAGCGGCAGGGGGCAGCCTGGGTCAAGAGCCACCCAGCTCACTACCAACCCTGACAGTCTTTGCGACCAGGGATTTCTGAGCCTGAATCCTCAACTATAAAACAAAAGGGTTGTTGGGGCTGAAAAGATGCCTCAGCAGTTAAAGAGCACTTACTTTCCAAAAGACCCAGGTTCATTTTCCAGCATCCACATGACAGCTCACAACTGTCGATAACACCCTCACACTGTCATACATGTTGGCAAAACACCAACACACATAAAATAATTTTTTATTTTTAATTAAAATGGTCAGGTGTAGAGGCACATGCCTTTAATCCCAGCACTCAGGAGGCAGAGGCAGATGGATCTCTGGTAGTTGAAGACCGGCCTGGTGTACAAAGTTCCAGGGCAGCCAGGGATACATAGAGAAACCCTTTCTCAAACACAAACACACACACACAGATCTTTTTAGATCTCTATAGGCTAGGATGAGCACCCCAAATCGAAGTCTGAGCGTCTAACATATTAACAATTAACAGGTTTTTATATAAATTTATAATAAATATGACATATTTGTTATGCCTGAGAGTGAAGGAGGAGGAAGAAGAAAAAGGAAAATAAAAAGAAGAGAGAAGAAACCGGGCCTGATAACACAGACCTGCTATTCCTCCTAGTCTGGAGGCTGAGGCAGGAGGATCCCATTGATTCGGTGCTAAACAAAATAATCTTTTTTAAAGATGTATTTTATTTTTTATGTGTATGAGTATTTTGCCTACATGTACATGTGTACCATGTACATGCCTGGTGCCCTTGGCCAGGCTTTGGGTCACCTGAAAATAAAAGTACTAAGGCTAATGAGCCACCACGTGGGTCTAAAAAACCAAACTCAGCTGTTCTGCAGGAGCAGCAAGTACTCGAAACTGATGAGCCTTTTCTCCAGCCCCAACAAAATAATCTTTAGAGGTCAATGAAATGGCTCAGCAGGTAAAGAAAGATGGCAGGCAACAAGTCTGACAACCTGAGTTATATCCCTGAAGCTTACCTGGTGAAGAGAACCAGCTCCTCTTACCAACCATCCTAATTCCACATACAAGTACACAAATGTGAACCCATTTACATTTAACACCTAAGGTGACACTGAAATTCATGTGAAAAACTAAGCATACAACAATGAAAAGGCTGCTTATCTCTCACATTCACACACTCCAAAGAAATGAGCTCCTGGCTTATCTAAAAATACTTGGCATTTATCTGCCAGGCATTTGGACTGTCTCACTGATCATCCCAGTACAGACTAGATGACATTATCTCCCAATTTACAAAGCCTGAGGCTCCTGCAGAGGTCCCTCCTCGGAAGTCCCTCCTCAGATCAGCACAGCAGAAGAGCTGAGACTACACAACTGCATTCCAGGAATTTACAATTCAAATCTCAGTTAGCTGAATACTTGGGTCAAATTAAATTCCTGGTAGGTTAAAATTTAAACCAGGGAGCTGGAGAGAGATGGCTGAGCAGTGCTCCTGCAGATAACCTGGGTTTGGTTCCCAGCACCCACAATCATACAGAACTCCAGTCCCAGGGGTTTCAACAGCTCTTCTGGCTTCCTTGGGCACCTATATGAAGGTGGTACACACAATTCATACATAATTCGCCCAGGCACACATATACACATAAAAATTCAAGTCAGTTTCTTCAAAAAAAAAAAAATTAAGCCAAAGGAAGGAAAAGCCATCTTAGGTATTTCAAACAGAGAAAATGCACATTAAAAAGATGTTCTGATCTTGGAATGAAGACAGCCTGACAAGCAGGATACAAACCCCAGTATCCACTAAAACAACAAAACAAAGCCCCTATGTAAGTTTGGCAACACAAAAAATGTAAATTTTGGACCAGCAATATGGCTCAGTAGGCAAGGATGCTTACCTCCACGCTTGAGGACCTGAGTTCAACTGTCACATGGCAGAAAGAGATTAACTGACTTCTGAAAGTTGTCCTCTCAGCTAACACACACACACACACACACACACACACACACACACACACACACACA
>NW_026585691.1:464335-505482 GCF_907164565.1 Psammomys obesus
ACACACACACACACACACACACACACACACACACACACACACACACACACACACACTAAATGTACTTTTTAAATGTAAAGTTCTCATACAACTTTTTGAAAAAATAACCAGTAGGTGAGAAAGCTCCTTTTAAACTTTCACAAAATTTCTCATAAATGGTAAGTAAACGGTCACAGTCCAACACTAAAGAAACACAAAATGTTAAAGAAGCACACATTAAAAACCAAACAAAACTGTTCTTCATTAATCACCCTAGCAAAAACTAAATGAGGTAGTATGTGGTGTCTGTCAATATAAGAACAGGGAAAATAGAGGGCAGTTTTAACAATCTCTCAGAACTGTGAGTACAGACATTGAAGACAAAGTCCAAGGCTAGCAATGAGCTCACGTGGTTGCAAATCATGTAGGTGTTCATTACCATAGTACTTAGAAAACAGAAAATCTAAATGTCCACAATAAAAACCTGGGTAAACAGACAACTACAAAAGTAAGTGCTTTGAAGTTTCATTTTTAAATATATATATATGGAAATGAAAACATGTTTAACATATTAAATGATAAACACCAAGTCCATCCGCATTTTCAAGTAAAAATAAGTGATATGTACATGCACAGAAACATAAACTACTCAAAGATGTTTGATAAGCTGGGCTCAATGGTCCACACCAGTAAGCACTCAGAGAGGCAGAGGCAGGCAGTTCTCCGTTAGTTCAAGGCCAGCCTGGTCTACAAAAGGAGTCCAGGACAGTCAAGGCTACACAGAGAAACCCTGCCTCAAAAAACAAACAAACAAAAAAAAATAGTTTTATATCAACTGTCTCTACATAGTCCAAATGGAACATGGAGAAAACTTGGCTTTACTATTTGAGCTTTTCTTAATATAAGATTTTTTTTTACACACACACATATAACTTCAACAACCCTTTTAAAAGGAACTCAACAAAAGATCTCACATTGAACAATAAAGACACAAACTTCAAGATACTTTTTTTTCAAACATTTACTGAACACAACACCATTTTTCCTTTTACACAGCAAAGTTGTTAGTTTCAAATTAGCTGAGCCATTAGGACTGTCAATTGCCATGAAATCAAAGGTGATTCTACATGTCAAACTCAAAGAGAAGGCATCATGCAATACACAAGTCACTGATAGGCCTCGGTGCAGTCAGCAAGGTCACTGTGCTTCATAAAGTCGCGTCGATGGCCTGACAAGAGTGAACGACAGAACATCACCAGCTCATAGTTAGCCACGGTGAAGGACTGGACTACAGCTATGGAGCCCCTCTGCACCGAGGACTGCAGGACGCGGTGAACATTACAAAGGACAGTCTTGTCAATAGGTTACGGCCAGATTTACTCCCCAGCTAGGTACCACTGAAAGACTGGTTAGGAAAGCTTGGAGGGAGGGGTCCCCTCATCTTTTTTTCTCTACCAATTACTGAGCAACAACAAAAAAAGCCATGCACACATTTTACAATACCTGGTAAGAAATAGATACAAAGCCTGTCTGTTTCCTCGCCTAGCCTGACTCTTCATGCCTTCATTTTCTGAGAGGCTACTCATCCCCATGACTCACCACTAAAGGAAAGCTGTCAGTAATTTAGCAGTATTCACTCCTGTACACACATCAAAGATACCTTCCCCATAACCATCAAGAAGCCACTGTCCCTTCCCTACACACTAACACAAAGGTACACTCCACACACCTAGGACTAGAGACCACATTTACTTTACATTTGTAAAAGTCATGTATCAGCATTGTCACTATAGGATTTGTCCCAGACACCAGGGTTGGTATGGGGCTGCTGTATGCCTGGCCCATCTTGGGCAGGTCTGCCAGAAACTTCTAAGTGCCTCCATGCACGTACACAGTGAGGGACTGTCAGATGACATCCAGAGTGGAACTGTGCATTTTCAAAATGGGTGTGGGCACAGTTTAGAATCTGGACTGAAATCAGTTCACAGAGCAAAAGGTAAGAGGGTTTAACTCCTCCCTGTTACTGTTGCGGGAAGTTGTAAGAAGGGTGCGCTCCTGCACTGACATCTGGGTGGCTGATTTTTACAACTGTCATGAGGCATAGATACTTTCGCCCACATACTCCTATGAGTCCAGCCACTGGCTGCTTCTCAACCAGCAAAGTGCAGACAATTCAATCCTTTGGCTTCCCTAGTCCAAGAACAAGAAAGCTATTTTGCCTGAATTGTCCAAAGCAACCTCATTTTGAGGCACTGCCTCAACTACAACAAAGGACTGCTCTCTGGAACTTAAGTTTTCAGAAACATACATCTACTCCGGTGCTGCCTTTAGGGAGGTGTTGCTCCCTAACCATAGTTTATGTCAAACAATGCTGCCATGCCTAAGCCCTCACAATCATTATTCATCAACTATTAGCATTAATGAGATCAATCAAAACCCCTCTCAAAAACTAGCAAAACCAAAGCTTTGGCACGTGGCTGCTTTTTGGTTTGTGTGTTTAGTCCCCACAGAGAATCTCCAGGTGGTTGAGCTGTGAGAGCAATCAGAGTGGACTGTAAAAATGTCAGTCTTTTTTCAGCAAGGAAGATGGGTTTGCTGCCCAGACTGGGGTTAGTTACTGAAGCGCAAGTGTCCAACTCCTAACTGCATGGAAAGCAGAAAGCACCCCATGCACTCCTGGCTATGTGACAATTTACACGACAGAGAAGTGTTCTAGGGAAATCACAAACACTGCCGAAGAGGTGTTACAGTTCAAAGCATGATTCTACCAATAACAAACATTAAACAACAGACATGGCTGCAACAGAAGACAGCTCAGTGAGCTAGCTACAAAGCTACCACCTTTCACTTACTTATTTTTCTTTAAAAACAAAGTTTATGGAACATTTGGCTGAGCATATTTTCAAAGAATTCTACCAAAAACACCTAATGAAAAAAACAGGCATGAAGATCACTTCTTCCGATAATGGCTTTATACAGGTGTCCCACAATGCAGATCTGGAGCGCTGGTACAGACAGAATTAGACTCTCAGCAAGAGCGCACAATGTGCAACTATACAATAAACAAATCTGGCTAGTTTGCCACCAGCACGGATGAGTTCACGCCACCCTTGTCAGCACTGTCTTCCCTCCTTCAAAAGCTGTCCTTAAATTCTATGTCTGAATATGCACATCTTATCATCTTCATATATAAATAATGTATGGAACAGTGTTGGTCCTGGGTAGTGACAGGGGAAAACGTTGTTAAAGCATGCAGCATTATCTGATATTTTAAAAAATGAAGCCAACTGAACACTAAGTGTCACAGCTATTCCTCACTGTCCTCATCAGGACTGAGTCCAAAAGAAAGACCTGACCTGAGCCTGGGAAGGGGCAGGGCTGACTCACCTTGTGCAGTATGTCATTTCTTCCGGGACATTGAGAGCTGCCCGAACAAGGAGAGACAGGAGGATGGCTCTCAGAAGTTCCCAAATTAGGGTCATTCCAACACCTCCCTTTCAGCCATCAGAAAAGCCTTGTAAACTCTCAAGTTAGGAAAATAGAAATCTATTAGCATAGAAGAATTCACCACCAAAACATTCCTAACTGAAGCAAGAACACACACAAAGCACAATTAGAGCAACTGGGTCTCACACCCTTGGAGCAGGAAGCTTCAAGTCTCCCCTCCTGCCCACCCAGGTATCTCATTTTGTGGGGTATCTGTTTAAGGTGCTGATTTTGGCGTGGTTGCTTTACACTGCTTCAACGGCAACCATTCTCCTACATGTTAAAAGCAAATCCACAGGTAAAATGTTTGTGAAATCTTAAAGGTTTAAAGTTTTTATCTGATGTTGCATCATGACAAGGCTTTTCACTAAAGGAAAACAAGAAGCTGCGGGTCTGCATTTATGGTACCATGCACTAGGGGTAGCTCAGGCATTTGTTTGGCACTAGAGAAAATTACAGAAACTAGTTTTACTTTCATTATCATTCCCAGCCTCAGTAGAAGCTGGTGCTCCTTCAACTTGAATTTCTGTGATGCTTAAAGAGGAAAATCACAGAATACTCTTGAGTTGAAATGTTGCTGATAAAAGAAAGCAAAAAACAAAAACCTCCGTGTCGCATTCAGTGATAGAAAAGTCGACAGCTGAGATATACCTTTCGTGTGGCATTGAGAATCATTTCCTTATCAAATACTTCATTTCCTATACCCTACTCCTGGTTTTCCTACATCTTACAATGGACTAAGTAAAAAAACATCAGATGTGTGTCCTCATTCCTTCTCATCTTACACCTAATTAGGGAGATAGAAACCCCTTCTGGAAAGGCAGTTTCCAAATTTTAAAGATACAACACAAGAAGAAAGGGCTAGAAAAGGACAAAACACGATGTCTAGCTATACTGTGACAATGTTTCATAGTACAGTGTGCTCCTTATTTATTATGCCTGTGAGCCAAATCAAATGCATGACTGCAGTTTAGATCCGTCAACAGAAACCAGAAGAATTCAAGCCTAAGGGTGGAATCTAGCAGTGTCTACAAGGTTGAGACCACCAGTTAGAAGACACTACCCAGCAGAATGCCATGGTTTCCATGAATTCGACTTTGCAACAATGACTGCACATCAGTTTCAATTAACCAGTAGCTAAGTGTTTCAAGTCCTCCTGCTATAAGATGTGCGGTAGCCCTCCGCACACACCGGGAGAGCGAGAGCCATCCACGCAGGGCTCCAGCACCTCCCACTGCTCTCAGTCTTCCTTTAGTTCATTTTCTTCACGAAATCCTCAAAACTGCTGCACAGATGACATGCCGACATCAGCTTAACAGAAGTACTATTGTAGGCAGCTGTTTAAAACATCAATTTTAAAACATCATCAATTTTCAATCACAAATGCCCCCTATTACACAAAATCTCTTACATTCATTCCTTTAAAAAAGAAAAAGAAACAAACAAAATGTCCAAACACCTTCCAGTTACACCTGAACAGTGCTGCTGTTTAGTGTGCTGAAATCAATACCACATGAGAAAAGGGCCAAACGGAACCAAGGACGGACGGATGGGCTGAAAGGATAGTGGAAAGAAAAGGAGAATTTACAAACACATAATTCTATTGTCTGTGATTAAAGTCCTTTACTTTTTAGCACCACATTAAACGATTTTACACATCCAGTCACTTAATGAAATCCAACAAACTCTTCAAGAGTCCGGGGGATCTGGTCTTGGTAGTTAATGTCATTGGCCCGAACTGCTCGGGCAGCCAGGCACTTGAGGCTCATCTTCATCTGAGTTTTCAGTAGTATCTCAGACACCCCAGTCGTACTTTTGTCTAATGGAGTCTTATTCTGCTTGTTTGTCATGTCGGTGTGAGCGCCAGCCTCCACAAGGCTGATGATGATGGAGTGTAATGTCAGAAAATCGCTGATGGGCCTGTTGTACTGGACGATAATGTGGAGGGCACTGTTCCCCTCATTATCCACAGCATTCACCTCCGCGCCACAGTCCAGCAGGAGCTTTGTGACCAGTGCATTGGGAAAGCTGCAGACATCGTTGGTGTGGAAATCATCAACTGGTGTGTTTGAGTTGACAGCTAGGTGCAGCAAAGTGAACCCTTCCCGCGTCCTAGGGTCCAGGTGAATCAGGTTGTAGATCTGCTTGTTAATTCTGCACTGGTCTTCTTCACTACACTGTGTCTTAGTGGAGATGCACACCAGGTACAGAAAGGTATAGAGGTTACACTCATAGTTGTCCATGGCACTGTGGACATCAGCATCGGAGATGGTTTTAACTCTGTTCATGCTCTGCTCTATTTCCAAAACACTGCACCTCAAAACGCATTCTATGTCTGGGGCCTTCACAGCTTCGTTGAGGTGTATCATCTGCGAGAAGACTTGCGCGAACCGCAGCAGGTCCTTGTGGGTGTTCCTATTACCTTTCTGCCTGAGATGCAGTGCATGAAGCCACAATTTGATGCACTGCTCGAACTCCATGTTATCAGCATAGACGGCCCCTCTGTAAATGATGGGGTGGGAAACATCAATGTTGTCAGCACCTAAAATCCGTTCCCGAACTATAAGACCCTCCATGTGAAGAGCGTCTCTGTCTTGCCGAATGGCTTCCAGTTCCTGGGGGTTCCTACACTCAGTTCTGTTCCCATAAGCATGGATGGGTGGGAGGACCTCTTTTTCAAAAATGTTGTCACCATCCTGAAACCTCTCCAACATGGCTAAATATAAGTAGTGGTATGTCTTCATGATGTCATAGTTCTCACGGTCATTTGCAAAGGAGGCACCTAAGAGCTCCAAGGCTTCAATCCGACTTCTGCGGTCACAATCAGCATGAGAGAGCAACAGTTCAACGACATCAGCTTTACAGCTTTCAGCAGCTACTTTCAACGGTGTCATCCCATGGCCATTCACCACTATTGCAGCTCGCCATTTTATCAGCTCTTTCACGATGTCAATGTGACCAGCTTCAGCTGCAAAGTGCAATGCTGTGGCTCCACAGTGTGCTTTGGCATTGGGATCAGCGCGCTGTTCTAAAAGGTATCTAACCACATCTGTGTGCCCCTTATATGCTGCAATCATTAGGCAGGTGTTGTCATACTTGTTGGCAATGCTGATATTGGCATTATTTTCAACCAAATATTTTACAATGTCCAGTCTGCCATCAAAACATGCTGCCCGCAATGGGGTCGAGTTAGTGACTGTGGTGTGGTTCACATTGGCTCCATGGCTGACTAGAAGTTTAACAACTTCAAAATGTCCGGCTCCCGCAGCACACCAAAGAGCAGTGGCACCATCAATGACATACCTACACACAGAAAGAACAATAGTCAAACAATGGGTTCATGGGCCCTCACATGCTTTAAAGGGTGCATTCACAGGCACTAACCAAAAATCCACTCTCAAACATTAATAAAGTTTCAGTTTGGGTAAAAATAAAACCAAGTAATTTCAGCAAAGCATCTGACCTAGCATGGGATCAATAAAATTACTGCTGTTATTTTAAAGGACAATTCTTTAAATCTGAAGAATTCTCTCTACTACCATCAATATACTTCAGAAAACGCAAGAGAAGCTGGCAAGATTGGCTCATTGGGAAAATACATGCTGTGCAAGCATGAGGGCCTAAGTTCCAATCTCCGGAACACACTTAGTGCCGAGAGTGACAAGTGTCTAACACCACAGTGTTCCTACATGAGGTGGGAGGGGGAGACAGGAGACTCCCCAGAAGCTAGTAATGGGCCAGCACGGCAGGCATAGACCCCATCTAACAACAACCTGTATCAGGGAGGAAGGTGAGGACCAATGCCACACACAGCTTTAACACCAACAAACACAAAGCATGCAAGTGCAGAAGGAGTATCTGGGGTCTATGTTCAGGCACTCTTCGGCGCACAGCATGATTTGCCTCTTAGTAGACCAGGGACCCTCCAGGGGCCAGTTTTCCCATTTAAGGAAACAGCTCCAGTTCCTACACAATTTCTGTTAGATGCCGCTTTAGGGTTGGGGGAAGCTGCAGATGACAGCAGCCCTAAAACAGCGGTTCTCAAGCTGTGGTTCACAACCCCTCAGGCAACCCTCCATCTCTAAATATATTTACATTATGATTCCTAACAGCAGCAGAATTAGTTATGAGGTGTGGGGCGTCAGCACAACACGAGGAACTGTATTAAAGGGTCACAGCAATAGGACAGTTGAGAATACAGGAAGCTGCATCCTGCTTTCCTTTAGGAAAGGTGCGGGATGGCAGGAGGCACATGGAGACTTAGTAAGCAAATATGCTCACCATGTAAATATTATGCTGTATAAAAATGTGTTTTAGCATGCTATGTCCCAAATGGAAGGTTAGTATGTGTGTGTACTATGTGTCTGTATATATTCCTGAAGCAAATCATTATGAGAAACAGCTAAGCAAGAAACAACTAGCATTTGGGAAACTACCCAGGCACCTGCCTGACTGGACACTGTGGACACTGAGGGTTTAGTTACCAGTTACTCAGTGAGCCTTTGTAACAAGCAGGGTTTGCAACCTCTACAAAGTTAGGCTCTTCTGACGAGTCCAACCTTTCCCATTTTTCCCATCTCCTTTTCCTAATTTTAATCTTACTAATAACAGTTTCATGGAACCTAAAGAAGATTTTGCTAAAGATATTTAAAATTACTGTGCTAGGACCAGTCAGTAAGTATACCTGACAGTGTTAGGAAAGAAAGATGACCAAATAATTATTCACCAGTACAATTAAGCACACCAAAGATCTATTAATGAGCTTCACTGCACAACCTTATGCTGTGACACAGATCAAATTACAGCCCCCACAAAGCAAGAGGGCAACTCCCACAATGCATCTCCAAAAGTCAGATCATCACAGCCTGGGCACCTCCCTGCCTCTTAGAAATTATAGCTCTTATGAAAGAGGTTCAGCTCTGGGCAGGCTGACCTGCTCTTCTGCCTTCTACCATCTGGAAAGACAGCATTCTTCTCTGCAGAATGCAGCCCTTACCAGATAACCAAACTTCCCTTCATCTTGAATGTTCATTGTAAGAATCATCCAGACTTGTTGTGTTAAGTGTATGTATGTGTGTGTGTGGTGTGTGTGCTGCAGATGCCACTGAACATCTGGAAATGAGAGAACAACTTAAGGCAGTTAGTTCTCTCCTTGACCACGTGGGTCCCAGGAATGGAACCTAGATGATCAGGTCTGGCCATTGTGATTTTTACTGGCTGAGCCATCCCACTGGCCCTGTATGTTTTTGATACAATGTGTTAATACCAGTCTAAAAAAGTCCTTTTGAAATAGAAACAAAATGTACTATTTCCTTGCAGTTGGTATTTTATGTTCAAAGCTCTTTGAATATTTGGGTGTATTTGGTGCTATGTAAACCTAATAGTTATCTACAAGATGAGCATGATAATAGTATCTACCACTTAGGGCTACTAGCAGGCTATTGTAAAGACTGAGCTATATTGCATACTGAGTAGTTAGTACAGTTCTAGAAACACTGTAATATTTTGCATGAACAATTTGATGCATTTGAGCTACTCTTTAAAGTCAAGCGTACCTCTTTAAGTCTATACAGCTTAGAATTACAAACCTAGTAAAATTCACAAACTTTTAAAAATGTAAATCTGTATTTATTGCATGCACATATATTTGTGTGTTGTGGTACACGCACACAAAGATGAGGACATCAGAGGACAACTTATGGGAGTTGGTTCTCTTTCCTACAATGTAGGGTCTGCAAACTGAACCTGGCAACAAGTGCCTTTATCTACTGAGCCATCGCACCAGCTATGAATCTTCAGGGTTCATATATGGACTTATTTTTTGATCCAGGTATACATTTTGATCACCCTAACTGTTCTGTGCCTCTTCGCAGTCAGTTCCGCCCTAGATCATTTGCCTGCAATGTGAATTTCCTATTAATGAAATTATACAGCATACTCCTTCATATGTGCCTTTTTTTTTTTTTTTTTTTTTAACTAACTATATCTGTGAGATTTTTCCAGTTAGGTGTTTCTGCAACTTCTTTTTGAATGCTATGTAGTATTCTGTTGTGTGAGTATTCTAGTTTACTTATCCATTGTCCTCTTAGTGGACATTTTGGTTTCCAGAGGTTGACTTTTATGAATAAAATTATTCTAAAAACTCTTTCTTGGTTTTGTTTGTTTCAGACAAGAGTCTCAGTATATAGTGTTTTCTAGGCCCTAATCACCCCGCCCTCTAGAAGATCAGTAAATGCTCTTAACTACAAGCCATCTTTCCAGAAACATTTTTTTGTCTACCATGTGAAGTAAGAACAAGGCTCATTTTCTCCCATACTGATTGCTAATTGCTCCAGCACTGTTTACATAGAAAATGTGCCTCCTAGTTGAATCCCACTGGAGTTTTTCTTTCCCTCCATAGACTGGGGGCTTGAATCCAGGGTAGCATACCCCCTAGGTAAGCACTCTACCACTGACCTACACTCCCAGTCCCACCAGAGCCTCCCGAGTGTGAGTCTACTTACGAAATGTTCTCTTGCATCAGCAACAGTTATGGTAGTTCCTTATTTTCTCTTCAAAATTATCTTTAGTTACTTTTCCACATCCTTTTAGTTAGAGTTGGCCATATGTGCAAATGCACACGTGGCCTGCTAAGAGTGTGCTTTGGGTAACCGCAAATGTGTAGATAGATCCCTCTGATGGGGTATTCACTCCAAGGCTACTGAGACTTCTAAACCATGAACTAGGAGTTGTTTTTCCCTGTTTATTGTTATCTTCTGTTTCTCTTAAAGAAACTTTGTAATTTTCAATGCAGATGTCTTGTACATTTTTCATTTGGTTTACTACTAGAGTGACTATTTTATAATACTACTACAAATGGTGTGTTGTGACAATGAAAACATTTTAATTGAACTATATATATATACATATATATGTATATATTCACATACATATATACACATACACATATATATATATATACACACATATATATATATTTTATGGCTTTGTTTTCTCAACACAGTGTTTATTTATTATGTATAGTATTTTGCCTGCTTTTACATTTACACACTAGAAGAGGGCGCCAGATCTCATTACAGATGGTTGTGAGGCACCATGTGGTTGCTGGGAACTGAACTCAGGACCTTGGGAAGAACAGCCAGTGCTCTTAACCTCTGAACCACCTCTCCAGCCCCTGAACTCTGTATATTAAGTGAAAATTTAGATATACTAATTTTAATTAAAATGAATTTTAATTAGACAATTGTTGGTAAAAGGCACAGTTGGCAATCATGAAGCTATTGCTTATCTAACATTTTACTGACTCCTCCAACTTTTTTCTTTTGGTGATTTTTCTACGATAAGCTAACCTCGAAATAGCTCAGGCTGGCCTTAACCTGGCAATCCTCCAGCCAGCCCCGAGTATTAAGATTAAAAGCATGTACCATCATGCCTAGTCCTGATTAATTCCTTAGTTTATAAACAATGAAAATAAGAGTAGTATTTTAAGCATGTGCCTAAATGGGAGTCTGAGACAGGAAGATAAGGTTGTAGGCAGCCTTTGATGTAAAGTGAGCCAGTATTTATTATCCTTCCCCCCAAAAAATAAAAATTATTTTGCTTTATTTCATTTTTGAGACAGGGTCTCACTATATAGCTGTTGTCTGGTCTGGAACTTACTTTGTTCCAGGACTCAACTGGCTCATGTCTCTGTGTCACAAGTGAGAAAAGGTAATATATTTTAATTGCTAATGTTAAAAATAATGTAAAGGACCAATTTTAATGTAACATTTCTTGAGATTTAAATACCTTATATTTGTATTCCTAGCACAGAGCAATTTCATATGTTAAAACCAATATAGGGCCTAAGAATGCAGCTCAGTTGTAGAGTGTTTGAAGAACATGTGCAAGGCCCTAGTTTTAACCTCTAGCACCCTATCTACACACACACACATACACACACATACACACACACAAGCAACAGCTTCACAAGCCAGTACAAGGACACATTGTAACTAACCGCGTTAATACCAACATCTACTAACTTCATATATATTCTAGGAACCAAACCCAGGTTCTGTGGAAGCGAAAAACAAACTCTTTAACAGTCAAGCCATTTCTCCAGGCCCCTCCTTTAAGCATGAGGAAATGAAACAATAAGCAATTAGAATATTTTCCTGACATGAAATTTCCCATAATCTATGGTGAAAATTAAATTTCAGGCAAACATGCATTTCACTTGATTTTTTTTAAATTATTAAGGTGGTAGCACCTCAATAATATCAGCACTTTGAAGGCAGAAGCTGGTGGATCTCTGCGAGTTTGAGGTAGACTGTTCCAGGACAGCCAGAACTACACAGAAAAACTCGATGTCTTGAAAACCAAAATAATGCACTGGAGAGATGGCACAGAGGTTAAGAGCACTGGCTGCTCTTCCAGAGTTCCTCAGTTCAATTCCCAGCAACCACATGATAGCTCATGATCATCTATAATGAGATCTTGTACCCTCTTCTAATATACAGGCATACATGCAGGCAGAATAGTATACACATAATAAATAAAATTTTAAAACCATAATAATAATAATGGTAATATTTTTTGTTTTATTATTTAGGGGGCTGGAGAGATGGCTCAGGGGTTAAGAGCATTGTCTGCTCTTCCTGAGTTCCTGAGTTCAATTCCCAGCAACCACATAGTGGCTCCCAAACATCTGTAATTGGGCCCTCTTCTGGTATACAGGCACAGACAGACAGAATATTGCACCATAATAAAAATAAATAAATGCATCTTTTTAAAAAAATTATTTAGTGTATATATGCAAACGGATGCACATCATGACATGAATGAGATTAGAGGACACCTTGCAAGAACTGGTTCTCTCCTTCCATCTTGTGTATTCCAAGAATTAACCAAGTCCTCAGACTTGGTAAGCACCCTTCCCCACTAAACCATCTTGCTAGACCTTCACTTCTTATAATAGAAAGTACTTGATCACTTTACCATTTTTCCTTTATTCATATAGAAATACAACAGGAACTATGGAACAGTTCCAATTACCTACTCTTTTGTTTGCTCCTTTGCATGCACATATGTGTATGGTACACATGTATGTATGTATGTTTTTACTGAGTCAACTAAAATTCAAATATTACTTCACAAAGTCTCTATGTATGTTTGTGTGCATGTATGCACATGTGTGTATAACTTATATAGCCCTAAAACAAAAATACCATTTTTAGCAGAATATAAAAATATAATAAAATTAATGCACCATTTACTGAGTTCCTTTTAGACAATCACTGTATTACAGTAATCTTGGAGCTGGTGAGATGCTCAGGCAGTAAAAGCACTTGATGCAAAATCCTCTCAGCTGAGTTCAAGCCCTGAAACCCACATTTTGAAAGAATTATTATTAATAATGTAAAAAGCCAAGATTCAAATGGGACTAGCAGGCTGCACACACAGCTCAACAACAGAAGTAACGAGACCCTACCTCAAAAACAAGGTGGATGACAACATAAAACTAAACTGTTTAAACACTGATCTTTCTAGTCTTGATCCGAAACTGTAATGCAATTCCCTACTATATAATCTGATCAATTCAATCTCTTCAAGAACAAAGTTATTCATGAGGCATAGAGATTTTACTATTGAAATGTTTCTACAACTGATTTCCTGGTTCTGCTTGAAATGGAAATACATGGTTCAAGCACTGGGAACAAAAATGAAAACTCATTAGATGTGCATGATCAGAGCCTTAACTAAAGTCCTGGAAATCATTCTCAAGACCAACGGGGCTCCCTGACACATTTGCCAATGTTTTTCTAAGCAAAGGTGGAAGATGTGGTCCTCCTGCTTTTCCTCTCACTGGCTTTGAAAATAAGAGCACTCAGCATTGTCCTACCTTGCGCTCTCCCACTCATGTCTCAGCAAACTGGGTCAAGAACAAGTGTTTCCCAAACTAGCACAAAGGAGTCAGACCCCCAGTACCTACCCAGGTCAGCACAATTACTCCACAGCTGCAGGATGGCTTCCCTTTGCTCTGTTCCCCTTCTGTGGCATTTTTGAAGCTTCCCACCACCAACTGAATGTTGTTTTTCATTCCCTCAAGGAGCTCTTCCCTACTCAACCTCTATCAACTTCAGTGTTTACATCCTAGGCCATAAGCAAAATAATCTCAAATATTACTCCAGGACTCTAATTACTGACATGAGGCTAGATCCAGGTGGTGGTCCCTCTAGGTCCTCTAGAGCAGTGGTTCTCAGCCTTCCTGATACTCTGACCCTTTAGTTACTCATATTGTGGTGACCTCCAACCACAAAATTATTTTTGTTGTCATTACTTTATAACTGTAATTTTCCTACTTTTATAAACCATAATAAATATCTGACAAGTAGGATATCTGATATGTGACCTCTGTGAAAGGACTGTTGGATCCCCACAACCCACAAGCTGATAATCATTGCTCTAAAGCTTATACTATGAATCCACTTTGGTTTCCAAGAGGTTATAAAAACTTTTAGGTGAAATACAGTATGATGGTTTGTCAACTACATGGGACCACCTACGAGACAAGCCTCTAGGCACACCTGTGATGGAGGGATTATTGAGGCTCTGGATATGCCTAAAAGGGACTTTGTTGATGTGGGGAGGCTGAGGGAGAACAGTCCACACTGAGAGCAGCCAACATCTTTCCCAGCTGGTTCCTGAGCTGAGCACCAGCAATCATCACTCTCTGCTTCCTGACTGTGGATGTGATATGATGCTTCCAGCTCCTGCTGCCTCTCCATCTTTATGATGGACCCTTGCACTGTGAGCTGAAACAAAATCTTCTTCCTTGAGTTGCCTGTTAGAATATTTTATAGCAACAGGAAAAGAAACTAAGATACACAGAGTTTAAAAACAGCAAAAATCAAGGAAACAAACTAAAACCTAAAGTGGGTGTGACAGCACATACCAGTAATCCCCACACCAGGGAGGACTTTGAGTTTTAGGCCAACTTGGGCTATCTAACAAGTCCTTGTCTCAAAAATATCTGACACAAATAATTTTAATAGCTGTGTCTCTCTTAGACAAATATACACACAAAACACATCAAAACTCATCATTATATGAGCACTGCTGTGCAAAATGAAACTAAAATGTGAGGTAATGAAACTAAATGCTACAGGCAAGTTATCAAGCAAATAACTAAATTTTTAAAAGACCATGTTTAGTAAGTAACAGGATAGATGAACAAGTTTGCCTAAAACTTGTGAAGATGGTATATGAATAGCTACAAATTAGAAACATTAAATCTACTTTAGTACACAAAAATAGCCTCATTGGTTCCCACCTGGTCATGGGTGTCAAGTGCCAACAAAATCTAAAGTAAGAGATTAACTTTTCAAAATCCAGCCCCAGGGTGGAGACACATCAAAATGGTAGAACACCACCTAACATGAGTGGAGGCTCTAGGTGCTGGGCTCAGTGCCACAAAAAATTGTTTTTAAAAACAAAAGCTGGGGACTGTTGAGATGGCTCAGCGGTTAAGAGCACTGACCACTCTTCCAGAGGAACCAGGTTCAAATCCCAGTACCCACAAGGTAGCTCACAACTGTCTATACCTCCAAGATCCGACATCTTCACACTGACATACATGCAGTCAAAACACCAATGCACACAAAATTGGGAAAAATTTAATTAACATAAAAAAAAAAAACAACTGGGGATTGGGAGAATACCCCTTTAATCCAGCATTCGGGAGGCAGAGTCAGCTTGGTCTACACAGAGAAACCCTGTCTTGAAACACAAAAAGAGAAAGCTAGCCTGGGCATAGTGAGTGGTACACCTTTTTGACTGCAGTAGTTAGGAGACAATAGCAGACAGATCTCTCTGAGTTCATTCAAGGCCAGCTTGGTCTACATAGCAAGCTCCATGACTGCCAAAGCTACACAGTGAGATCCTGTCTCTAAAAAAGCAAAACAAAATAAAAAGCTAGAAGCTAGAGAGATGGCTCAGTAAGAGCACATACTGCTCTCAGATAGGCCCAGAGTTCAGATCTCAGGAGACACACTGGGCAGCTCAAAATCATCTGCAACCAGAGAATCTGATGCCCTCTTCTGGACTCTCAGATGTGCATACAAACATAATATAAATCTTTTTAAAAATTAATAATAAGCCAAGCACAGCGTTGCAAGCTTGTAATGCCAGCACTCTGGGAGACAAGAGGCAGGCAGATCTATGTGAGTTCTAGGCCACTCTGATCTACAAAGCTGGGGCTGACCAGGACAACCAAGACTACACAGAGAAAATGTGTCTTAAAAAAAACATATAGATAGATAGATAGATAGATAGATAGATAGATAGATAGATAGATATAAAACAAGCCAGCCTTCAATACATGAGTGAGCTTCATGTTGTTATCAGCACTCAGACTAACAGGCTCTAAATGTCTGAAATTAGTGCAGTGAGAAACCATTCTTTTTCTGTTTCTCAAATGTCAAAATATGAGATAAACTGCAAAATCCTCTCAGAGACCTGTGAGCCAGCTGAGATGTGGTCATAAATGTCAATCCTTCTCTTTTATTAACTGATAAGCTTGTCAAAAGTGAAAGACACTCAGATTGTACCTACTACAGGGATTTAAAGAATAAAATAATCACCGGGCACAGTGGTGCATGCCTGTAATCCCAACACTCAGGGAGGCAAAGACAGGAGGATCTCTGAGTTCAAGGCCAGCCTAGTCTACAATGAGAGACCAGGACAGCCAAGGCTACAGAGAGAAATCCTGTCTCATAAAAATAAAATAAAACCAAGCAAAAAAAGAATAAAATACCAAGCTACTTAAACATAGCAGTTCACAGCCATAACAATCCATAGGCTAGTACACACAGCTTCCAGAAGCCTTCTGCAAAACTGCAAATGGTTGCAACACTTGAAGTTACAGTTTCACCAGTCTTTGTGTCTTAGTGTTTGATACGAACATTAAAACCTGATCACTGCATCCTCCCAGTACCCCACTCTCTCAAGTGATCTCTCCATCCTCTCAGTACCAGACACTCAAGTGACCTCTGCATCCTCCCTGGGCCTATCCTCTTCTCTCTATCCTCACAGTATTTCCTGCTCTTCCATGGTTGTCTTTGCTTGGATCTCTTCTTGCAATAGCACTGAAACACTGAAGTACACCAGACTGCTGTCTCCCTTCATGTCCCACTGTTATTTAAAGTACAGCTCAAATACTACCTCCTCTGTAAAGCCCTGATTCTCCATCACTACAAGGCTGAGTACTTCCTTTTTCTCTGTTCTCCCTCAGCAGTCTCAAAGGCTCCTATAAGTCTAAATGGCAGGGCATCTTATGTTTGACTCTGCCCAAACTGTCAGCCTCTACAGTCTCATTTGTCTCTGAATATAGATCCCTACCAAAAGCTTAGCACACAGTAGGTGACTGCAACTGTCTGCTTTAGAACTCCTCAATCTCAGCTGGAGAGATGGCTCAGAGGTTAAGAGCGCTGGCTGTTCTTCCTAAGGTCCTGAGTTCAATTCTCAGCGACCACAGGGTGGCTCACAACCATCTATAATAAGATCTAGTGCCCCCTTCTGGTTTGTAGGCACCCATGCAAGTAGACTACTGTATAAATAAATCTTTAAAAAAAAAAAACTCCTTAATCTCACTAGTTTGTGTGTAATGGTAAACAAGATATTCAGGTACATAGGCTCAAAATTGCATTTCCAATCCCTTCAGGAGTTAGGGGGAGGGTTATTTGTTTTTAATTTTTACTTGGTTTTGAAACAGGGTTCCTGTAGCTCTGGCTGGCTGGCCCCAAATTTACATAATTTTCCTACCTCTCAATGTTGGGATAACAGGCATGCATCACCACACCTGGCAACAGGTTCTTTTAATTATCACCTCAAAATAGCTTTCTCTTTGATGATCCAAGCAGACAGCATTAACCAGAGCTTTCTAAATTCCTGAGAGATCTCTCTTTTCCACCCAGTAGCTCTGCAGCAGCAGCTACTATCGCAGGGATTCACTGCTAACTTAACACACAAGTATTGTACAGTGGGGCCATCCTGCTTCACTCCTCTAGGTGTAGGTAAGGTTGCGAGATGCTAAAAATTTCCAGGACACAGAAGCCAATGGGGAAAAACAAACATTAGTTTGCTATCTTTGCTCAACACCACCTTCCTACTATCTACAGCAGCACCAAAGATGCCAAGACCCAGGAGCTGGCATTTCATTAGAATGTAGCAGACCACTCGTTTTCCTCCCATTGAAAACAGAACCAAAGGCTTTTACTGTTTAAGAAAAAAAAAAAGGCAAACAAAATTTAACATTTCCCTAGTCATCTTTAAAAAAAAAATACTTTAAAGAACACATCTATAATCCCAGCATTTAGGAAGCTGAAGCAAGAAGCCGGTGGATTCCAGGCTAGCCTGTGATATGGAGCAAGACCTGGTTTTGAAAACCAGAATAATAGGTAAAAATAGGTAGGTAGGTAGGTAGGTAGGTAGGTAGGTAGGTAGACAGACAGATTGACAGTAGCTGTAATGTGCCAGTTATTCAGCAAAGAAAAAAAAAGTCAAACATGATGACTCTCGAAAAATAAGTACAATTAACCCCAAAAAATAAAATTTGACTAGAACAATAGTAATTTCTTAACGATATTAACTGTGAAGCCTTCCCACCTTATCACCCTACAGAATGTAATTTAGCAATTCTACATGAGGTCCAGAGACATCTGTGCAGGCAAAAAATACCTGCCAGCGATGTGGAAGAGTCAGAATCGTGTCTAGAGATGCCGGGCTATGAGACGAAATCAAGAGTCTGTGTCTACTGCTCATTGCAGAGGCTTATTTTAACCCAAATCCCCACCGATCTGCTTTCAGGCTCGTTCCGACCACACCGGGTACAAAATGGAGTAGTTAAATAAAGCACCAGAAGGTCCCCAATTTTAATTGCTGATCTCGTTAATTTCCGATCTCGGTTAGGCCAGTGCTGATAGAAGGTATAAAAACCTAGATGGGCAGCCACCACTCCGACACTGCGTGTTCGCTGACTAATGGAGACTATAGATCCCAAGACCCAGGGTGTGGCTACCACCTACAGGGAGAACAGGGTAGGAGCCGATAAGAAAAGATAGCAAAACATAGCCTTGGAAGATGAGGTGGGCATGGATGGGGCAGAGGGAGAGATGGAAAGGAAGAAGTGAGTCCGCACATAAAGACAGGGTGAGGGAGGGGAGGACCCAGGACATGGGAGGTCCGCGAGCGTGGAGGGACGCTGGAGTTGGGATGTACCTACCCGTCGAAGCGGACGGTGCCTGTCTGCTGGGTCTGCACACGGTAGTGTTCTAACAGCAAGCGCACCACCTTGGCGTGCCCATTTCGGGCTGCGATGATGAGGGGTGTGGAGCGCTGTCCCCCCTGCTGGCTGACATAGCCCAGCAGGTAGCGGATATCGCTTTCCGACCGGTTAAGGAGCAAGGCAGCCAGAGTGAGCACCTTGCCCTCGCTGGCCGCCTTGTACACATAGCCAGCCAGGCCCTCCATGGCCGCCGCCAACTCCAACACCCGTTTGGTCGCCACCGCTGCTGCTGCCTTGCGCCCCCGGAGGCCGCGTCCGCCAGCACTTCAGACCCGGGCCCTCACAGCCCATTCAACAGGGCGCCGCCGCCGCCGCGCCCAGGCAGCAGCGCGACCCAGCGAGGGCGGAGACACAGAGGGGGCTGAGCGCCGTGACCCGGCCCGGGCGAGGAGGAGGACGGTCAGGGCCGCCCCCGAGGCCCCAGGCACCGGCCCTGGGCCGAGGGGATCTCCATGGCGGCCGCCGCCCCGGGCCTCAGGCCGCCTCCTTCCTGCGGGCTGCGACAGGCGCGCGCCCGAGCTACGGGTCGCCGCTTGGGTCTCGAGAGGCCCGCGCGCGCCCCGATGGCTAGCGATGTGCACGCCTGCCCCGCGCCGGGCTGAGGGCCCGGAACGGTCTCCGCTTCGCCCCTGGCGCAGGAAAACCACGGGCACTCGCCCGCCGGCAATCGGAAGTGTCGGGTGGCGAGGAGGGCTGCCGCAAGCCCCGCGTGGGTGTTCGCGGAACGCTCCGGCAGCACCAGCACCGGAACTTAGGGTGAGAGGAAGGCAGCCCTCGCACACTGGGCGGAGGAAGGGCGGGAAGGCGGGAGTGGGAGGGACGCTTAAGTAGGTATCGCTTCCTAAACCGACCGGCGGGCAAACGAAGCTTTCCTGAAGAACGGTTCCGCTGTGCGCAGTTAGCCGAGCCCTGATTTAGTCTTGAAAGTCCCTAGTGCCCTTGACGCAAGGAGCCATCAACTCGCCTCCTTAGGACCCTGGGATACTTAGTCAAGATTGGGGGCGGAGAGAAGGCTACTGAACTTACCGGCTTGGGAGCACACCCAGTTTTATGATTGATAGTGTGGGATACTGTCTGCCTGTGATGCGCGAGGGGGCGGCGAGGGGAGGGGAGAAGCAAGGAAGGCTAAGAGCACCCAAAAGATCCACTCTTGAATCTCTTGAATAAGGACTATAGGTCTCGAAGCTTCCGAAATTTGGGCGGTCGTGGGAGCACTGAGAAGAAACTTAAAGCCGGACCAGACCTCCCAGGAAAGGTGGATTAAGAGTAAAATAAAGAGCTAAAAGGAAGCTGTCATAGCCAGACTGAACCAGTCTCTGGTCCTGACCCCGCAAACCTCCGAAGTCTCACATGCGTCACAGAATTGTTAGGATTTGAAAAGAGCCTTTATCTCAAGAATGCTATAGGCCATCCACGTACAAGGCTTTGGTTAGCGTCAGAGATTTCCTGGGGCTTGTGTGATTTTGTAGAGGAAGCAGACAAATAAATGACGTAGAGTTGTTGGATTCGTATCATTACCATTTGCTGTGAAACAGGGATGTGGGTGTAGACTAGGAGACCTCGTTTGGATAGTCAGAGAAGACGTCCATAACAGGTGACCAGAACAGAGACTAGGCAAAGATCCTGAGCAGAGGACAGATGGCGAGCTTAGAACAGAAAGCAGTGCGGCTGCCGACGGTAGGACGAGTTCTAAAGGATTAAGTCGTCAGCAGGATGCGAGTCACGTGGGCCCAGTGACCTACGTTCGGTGGCATCTGCAGAGTTTAAATAGGAAAACGACAAGATAGTGCTTTAAAAAAAAAAAAAAAAAGATCACGTTGCATGTTGCCTGATGTGTGTCGAGCATACCCCAGGAAGCAAGAGTTTAGAAGCACAAACTCCAGTTAGGGGAGGCTGGGATTACAGGTTCGAGGATCAGTCCGCTTCTCAGATTCTCTCCCACAGCACAACCTTACCTATCTGCAGATCCCTATGCAAATGTTGGAGTTGTCCCCCTCCCACTTACAATATTAAACAAAAACAGCCCTGGAAATAAGGACTGAAGATGAAAAAAGGACTTCTCTTTTTTTAATATTTATTTATGTATGTTAGGTATATGAGTGCTGTGTCTGCATGCATGCCTTTAAAAGGGTGGATCAGATCCCATTAAAGATGGTTGTGAACCATCATATGGTTACTGAGAATGAATCCAGATCTTCTGGAAGAGGAGCAGTTCTCTTAACGGCTGAGCCAGCCATCATCTCTTCAGTCCCTGATGATGAGATTTCTAAATCCAACATCTCTGAAATAACTGGTGGAAAGGCAGGGGAAACTAGCTTGTTTTGTATTGGGGCTTCAGGTTGTAAGAAAATCAAGTTTTTGACAGGTAGTGACAGTCAGTTGTGTTTTGAGGATTGTTTTGGTTGGTTGGGTTTGTTTGTTTGGTTGGTTGGTTGGTTTTTGTTTTGTTTTTGAGTTTTTGGTTTTTGTTTTGTTTTGTTTTTTTGGTCAACTTGACACAAGTTAGAGTGCTCTAGGAAAGTGGAACCTCAGTTGAAAAAAAAAATGCCTCCATCAGATTGTGAGTAGAGAAGTTTGTAAGGCACTTTCTTAATTGTTGCTGGGGCTTAGGCCACCGGAGGCAGTGCCACTTCTGGGCAGGTGGTCCTGAGTGGTGTTAACAAAGCAAGCTGAGTGAGCCACAGGTAGTGAGCCAGTCAGTACTGTTCCTTCATGATCTAGCTTCAGGTGTTGCCTCCAGGTCCCTTCTTGAATTCTTGCCTTAGTTTCCATCTGTGACCTGGAAGTGTTAGCCAAACAAAACCTTGCCTCTTCGAGTTGCTTTTGGTCACAGTGATTATCACAGCAACAGAGAAACAAACTACCACAGGGCAGCACTGATCTCTGAACTCTTTCTCTCCTTTCTCCTTCCCTCCATCCCTCTCTCAAACTCACCCCCTGGGCACAGGCAGCTATGCAAGTGTGCCTGCCTCCTAAGGAAAGGCCACTTCACAGCCTTTTGACCCTGCCACATTCTACATGTTTTCCCACCTGATTAGGTGAAGAAAATAATTTCAAAGTCTTGCCACAGGCCTCTATTCCCAGTTTGTTTTCTATGGGAGACCTGGCTCATTCCCATACCCACTGTGAGACTTCCTTCTTCCTCCTTTGGTACTGTAACAAGTAAGACCAGATAAGACCAGTAGTAATCCAGGAGAGGGGCTCCTCTCCAAGGCAGGAAAAGGCTTCTGCTCTGGCAGCCCCAGTCAAGAGTCCTGAACCACTACACTAAAACAGAATTTAGTTCAGGGCACTGGGTTCCTATGGTTGCTCAGTGACCATCCACCACTGGAGACTACTTGGTTGCCTCTATCTACCTGGCCTTGGAGGGTGATATTTCTGTGGTCAGGCTGTGCAAATCTGGAGAGAGGATGTGTAAACAGAATAAGTCTGCATATGCAAAGACCAGAGTCCAGAAATAGTTCCTGTGCTTCAGACCTCTTACGCTCTTCCTAGACCAATAGCCACTAAGAACAGAAAAATAGAAGCCTCGTGAGCTCGCTAGTGGCAGTGAGCTGAAGCTTTCTCCGTGGACAAAAGGCTGGGCAGCCCTTTGCTTCCTAAACAATGGAGCTTTGCCTTCCATGGAGCAGGCAGTTCTTTTTCCGTACTAGGCTTCCCCAGCCCAAAAGCTCTGAAGCATTGGGTTTTTCGGGTTTTTGTAGAGCGATCTGTGTCATTTTTAAACACCTATAAAGATACTCATTTTAATACTATGATCCTCTCTTGGTACAAAGAAGAGCTGACTCTGGTTTTGAACAGATCCCCATTGCATTCCCATATCTGCAGGCTAAATGGGGCTCCAGGCAAGTTTCACTTATGCAATGGAGTTTAGTACATTCCTTTCGGGACTGCATGATGAAGACATTTGAGCTCCTTGGCCAATTCTGATCCCATGGAGGGGTGTCTGTCAGTATATATGCTCTTCCTTTCTCTCACCCTGGCAATCATCCTTCCAGTGTGCCATTGTCCTGCTCAAAAGAGGAATGCCCATTCTGTGAACATTGAGCATAGCTACAGGAGTGTATCTGTCTCTAAGAATACCACCATGTACAAGGCTGGAGGTGGGTGGACAGAAGATTCATTCAGAAGGATTCAGAGCTAAGCATAACAGCTTATGCCTATGAACCCAGCACTTAGAAAGCTGAGGCAGGAGAATTACCATGAGTGTGAGGCTAGTCTGAACTGACTCTATTGAGAAAGCGAAAGTATATTCAGCAATCCCAACAAAGATACAGAAGGAAAATATCAGAAAGTAGAGTAACAAGCAAAATATTACTTCTGAGCAGACTGCTAGCCCAGGGTCACAGGATGAGGCTGCCCACCAGCCTCTTCTTCCTCTGTATCTAAGTCGTGGTTTTTCCCTGAAAAACAGATTCAACTATGGACAACACTGAGGCAATGGAGAGATGGCAGCCAGTGTCTGCTACTTCAAAGACCAGACCAGCCCTGCCAGAATCCAATCAGGAAACCAGACTGATTGGTGAGGCTGTTGTAGTCAACTAGCCTTCCCCTGCATACTAGCTGCATCCAGGTCTTTAGGGTTATAATGACGACAGTGGCGATAGCAAGCTCTCACTGGATGCATCCTGTGCCAGCGGTCACAGTAACCGCTGCATGCCGGCTGGTTCAGTTTACACAGGCTGCTTAAGTGCAGACAATTATCTGCGTCCCAGCACTGAGGAACTCAGGCAGAAACTGTGGAGCAGCTTGTCTGTCATCTCCTAATTTGAAAGTTCTAGAAAGCCAGGGTTTGAATCTGACTCTCGTTCCTCCCTAATTTTCATCTCCTCTCACTTGCCCCCATCCAGTCAGCTCTGCATTTAGCTGCCTAAGGCTTCCTGTCGTCCAAGCCAAGAAGCTGATTAGCTTATCTGTAATTTTATGCTTCTGGAGAAGGGCTCAAAGAATCCTCAACTCCCACCCCCCCCCCCACCCCACACCAGGAACTCCTCATTCCCACCCCAGAAATGCAGGTCCAGATCCAAGCATTTGTTGTTTTCTGCTAGAGATCTTTCTAAATTTTCCCTGAGCAACACACCACTTCTGGAGACCCTTACTCCTTTCTGAGTAAAGCTCGTGTTTGCACAGCACCCCAAAATCTTGAGAGCACTTACCCACCCACCCCGTACAAAGTCTTCATCTCTGCCCTCCTAACCGTCTTCCAGAGCTGGGCCGGTACCGACAGAATCACAGCCTGGCATCCACTGTGCTGAAAACCCAGACCCGTCTCTTACTAGATGCATGCTGTTGGGCAAACTACCACCTGGAAGTCTCAACATCAGTTTCCCTGTGTGTGACGTGAGGGCGGCAGCCGCACCTGCCTGCCAGGCTGGAAGGCTGAGCAGAGTATAAACACTGTGTTTTCCTCATCTCACAGAGCCTTTCTCCCAAACCCTGTGGGAATAAGCAGAGCGAGTCAGTTCTCGTCATCCTTGAAAATGAGTTTAAACCACATGACCTCTAGGCTCTCTTCCAGCTCTACGCAACTATGATTCTGCCATGAATCAGTTATTTAAGGAACTGTCTTTGCCCCTGATGCTGTAACATTCTCAAAAGACCCAGCCCTTCACACAGGGCCTTGTGTATAGTCGGCCGTCCTGCCAGATCAATGATAGCATGTAACAACAGTCCCTGCCTGGGCCAGGCAGTGGGAAGAGCAAATGAGGGAACTTCTATATAGTGCCTGGCATTGAGTGAGCTAATAAACCACAGTTATATTGTTATGCATCTTATAATAGCACTCCCCAAGCCCATCATTAAAAACTTGACTCACTAGGCATGGTGATACATGCCTGTAATCCCAGCACTTGAGAGGCTGAGGTGGAAGGGTGGCTTGGGCCACAGAGCAAGACTCTCTTAAAAAAACACCTTGGACTCCAGCCACATTCCCTGTGACCTTGAAACCAATTAACTACTACGATATGCCTCAGTTTCCCAATCTGTAAGACAAACATGATGATCACCATAACCACCTTGGATTTCATGGAGAGCTGTCCCTGGCCTAGGCTCAGCATTTTCATTTACAGATGAGCCCCATGCTCAGTAACATTAATTAGCACTCTCAAGCTGAGTGAAGCTGGGATCCAAACCTAAATCCAACTGGCCCCAGATCTTGTTCTCATACAAGGGTAAACTGGGCCGAGTAGGATTCATGCATGCTTTAGCAGGATTCTGGATCCAGCCTTTCAGATCTTCCCACTAGGAAGGAAACTTCTCCAGTGTGGAGCTCTGAGAACATCTGCATAGAGACACCCCCCCCACCCCACCCCCCGTGGGAGGGCCACAGGATCCCTGAAGTTTCACCAAAGAAGAAGCAGGCTTTTGCTCACTGGTGTTTGGCCACATTGCTTTAGCATTGATGTGGTTCCACAGCCCAGAAACAAAGCAGCACCCACACCTGCCTGCCAGCCTGGGGCCTCCAGCAAAACCCTTAGTATGCACATTAATGTCACCCTTGGAACTGGGCCCAGCTTGTCAACAGAAATGGGCCCTGGCCTCCAGGCCTATTCCATTTCTGAGGCATGATTCATCCAGCAGACAAGACCAGACAGACTCTTATCAGCAGGAGGAAGAACTGGGAGACAGATCCAGAGTTTAAAAAGCAAAACAAGCCTCGCTAAGATCTGGGTAGAACTCACAGGTGCTGGGGCTGCAAAGCAGCAGTAGAGCCAGGCAGGGAAAGGGAGTCGCCTGCTTAGCCCTGGACTGTGGCGTCCCTTGCCCAATTTATCTTTCAGGTGGTCAGTCTCATTGATCTCAACGTGAATCCAACTGTGATTCTAAAGAAAAAATGCTAATGACGTTGCCTGTTAAGATCTGCAAAGGCTTTTGGAGAACAATAAGCTGTAATTTCCAATTGCTTTTTAAAATCATTTGCCTCTAAAGCCTTTGTTGCCAAATCCAACAACCTGAATCAGTATCCATGTGGTGAAGGATCTAGAATGGATTCTCACAAGTTTTTCTCTGACCTCCACATTTGCGCCAAACATACACATTCACACAAATACATAAATGTTCTTAGAAAAAAGTTATTGCTTTCCTCTTACAAAATACCCTGTGCTTATTGAGAAATACTGAGGAAAATGTTCAAATGTAATTTTTCAAAATTCTAAACGTGTATATAGAATTCTACCAGAAGCAGGAAGAGTTTCCATACCTTGCCAGCTAATCTTTTGATTTTTTTTTTCTAAACTCACATACATATGTACTACATTAAACAGAACTGGAACTGTCATGGTTAGTTTTGTCGATGTGACACAATCTAAAATCACCTGCGAAGAAGGTCTCCCTGAGGAACTGGCCAGATCAGGTTGACCTGTGGGCCTGTCTCTGGGGGAGCTTTTGTAACTGAGTAAATTGAAGCAGGGAAGAGCCACCCTGAGCGTCAGCAGCACCCTTTCTTGGGGGCACTGGGCATGCGTTCTCTCTCTGCCCCTCGCTGAAGCAGTGACCTGTTGCTTCTGCTGCCGGGACTGCCCTGCATTGATGGACTATAACCTGGAATTTTGAGCTATAGTTAAATCCTTCGTCCTGTAAATTGCTTTTGTCAGGGTATTTCATGACAGCCACAAGAGGAAAGGAAACTAAGAAGATACTAAAAAGAGACATACATAAAGAATTTTTATCTTTTCTTCATTTAGCAAAATCTTAGGTTTTCAATGTTACTAAACATTCTGTAACAACTCCATAATGGAAGTAGACAAATTTGTTGCCATTTCTTTTTCTTTTTTTAAAAAAAACAATGTACTAGCCTAGGCTAGCCCGTGTTCTTCCTCTACCTTTCCAGGACTGGGACTAACTGTCCCACCATGCCAAGTATAAGTGGTGGGGATCAAACCCAGGACCTGTACAAGCTAGGTACCTTTTAGAGGAATTTTAATTAAGAACATGCCTGTTCTGGCAAGAGATTACATTCAAAGACCTTCTAGGTCTGTGTGATCAGCTGCAATTCAAACATGCCTTTAATCCAGGAGATAGAGGCAAGCAAATCTGAGTTCAAGGCCAACCTGGTATAGAGCAAGTTTCAGGTAAAGAAAAGCTTAGGTCCAGGTGTGACCCAAGCAATAAAGGTAAAGTTAGTTTGTAAAATGAAATATCTACGTTTAAAAGTGATGTCTAATTGAGTGGCAGAAAAGGTGACAAATGAAGAAGATTTGGCAGAATAAGACATGCCCAGCTCTCATGAGGAGAGAGGAAAGAGAAGCTGCTTAAGGGGCAATGAGAGAGAGGAGGCTGTTTTACCTAGACAGTAATAGCAGACAGGTTGCAGAAAAGGAACACAGGTAAAGAATGAATGAGCCAGAGAATGAGAAGGAGCCAGGAGATTAAAGCAGAGTGCTTTGAGTTAGTTGGTGGCCAAGCAGAGCAATTCAGGGGCCAAGAGAAAAGCCAGATTGGATAAGTCAGCTGGGAGAGGAGTTTGAGCCAGAACAGCTGAGTTGAACCCTACAGCCCAGAGCTCAGTTAGAGCTGGGCACTGTTAGTGCACACCTGTAATCCCAGCACTCTGGGAGGCAGAGGTAGATGAGTTTGAGACCACCCTGGTCTACAGAGCAAGTCTAGAATAGCCAAGGCTACACAGAGAAACCCTGTCTCAAAAAAAAAAAAAAAAAGGCAAGAAGGGTTAGCTTACTAAGCAGTAAGTCTCAGAAGCTGAAAACATTCTTGGCCTAGGTACAGAGGCTAGAAGCTTCTTAGGACTAGGCCTAAATTAGCAGATGGAAGCAATATCCTCCAAGATGACAACTGAACCAGGCGAATAAAAGTTTCTTTTGCAGAACCCCCTCCAACTGAGCCACACTTCAGCCCCCAGGGACATCTTTTTTATTTGCATTTTAAGATAAGTTTCTAGAATTATGTACGCATATGAGTGTTTTATCTGTCTGTGCACCATGTGTGTCCTTGGTGCCCGTGGAAGTAAGAAGAAAGTGTCGGATCCCCTGGAACAGGAGTTATGGATGGTTGTGGGTCACTGTGTGGGTACTGGAAATCAAACTCAGTCTTCTGCAAGAGCAGCCAGTGAGCTCAGCTGCGGAGCCATCTCTTCAGCCTTTAATTTACATTTTCCTCAGCTGGTTATAGCTCAATAATAAATTTCTAGTGATGTATTTACCAGCTCAGTGTTTTGTGTTTTTGTCAGTTTTCCTCCCAGTGACATGTTGGCCTCAAAAGTCCTGAGCTCAAGTGATCCTCCTGCCTCAGCCTACCAAGCAGCTGGTACCACAGTCACATGCTGCCATGCCAGGTTTGCGTATTTTTTTAATTATACTAGTAGTCCTTTTAATTTGTGGTTTCACTTGCCACTGTTTCAGTTAGACATGATCTGATAGTTCTCCTATTTGTTTGATTCTTTTCTCTCTGTCTCTGTCTCTCTCAGGTTTTGAGATGTGGTTTCTCTGTGTAATAGCCTGGCTGTCCTGGACTCACTTTGTAGCCCAGGCTGAGATGCACCTGTCTCTGCCTCCCGAGTGCTAGGATCAACAGCATGCACTATCATGCCAGGCATTTATTCTTTCAGAGAGACCACACTCATATTTCCGATTGCAGTATATCCTTACAATTATTCAGTGTTATCGTTGTTGCCAATCTCTCACTGTGCCTAACCTTAAAAACTTTTAGATTTGTTTCATTTTGTGTGTGTGTTTTGCCTGCATGTATATATGTGCACCACACATGTACCTGGCGATTGAGGAGGTCGGAAGAGGCCATTAGGGCACTGGAACTGGAGTTATGGATGGTTGTGATCTATTGTGCAGTTCTGGAAATCAAACTCAGTCCTCTGCAAGAGCAACAAGTGCTCTTAACCACTGGGCCACCTCTCCAGCCCACTGGGCCTTAGGAATGTACGTACTTAAATAACAGGCCTTGGTACTGTTTGCAGCTGCAGCTTTAGGAGTCTGGCAACACATTCTTTGTGGATAAGGGGGAATTTATGTGCTCTCAGATGAACCACTACCCAAAAGACATATTTAGTTCATACTCCTGCCCACAAATCGTGAGGATACACCTGTTGCCCATCACCATCCTTGAAGCCAGACAACTACCATCTCTGGGAGTTCAGCTGTGCTGGCTGATTCCAGCTGGGCTTGCTGCTGGTTTAGCCAGCCACCAGACCACCTGCTGCGTGGACTGCTTCCCTAACTGCATGTGGCCTCGGGGAGGGACTAGATTAGATGTGGAGGTCCAGAAGGTGGGGAGGGCTCGCCATCCAGGTGGCTGTGGGAAAGCCATCATCCTTGATGGGTAAGAGTTTCCAGTACAGGCTTTTGGGGACAGGGCGCACCCACAGGCCTGTAAGTGATGCCCTACCCATGTAGGTGAGTTTCTGAGTTCCTGGCCAGCCTGGTCTTCAGGGTGAGTTCCAGGACGGCCAGGGCTATACGATGAGATCTTGTAGCAAATATAAGTAAATACATAACATTAAAAAAAGAAGAAGAAGAGTTGTCACCTCAGAAAAACCTTTGTTTTTCGGTAATGACACTTCTCTCTGTGTTCCTATCGCCTGGCCCTTTATGTTGCCTGTGGGAATTAGGAGCAGCACAAATGGCAGATAACTCTGGCTGCTTTTTTGCTCCCTTTTGCCTTTGTTCTAGATCTTTCCTGTCTTTCTGTATCATCTGTGAAATTGGCAAGGGAGGAGAGCAGAACATCTTCCCTGTCCTGTGCCAATACTGCAGAGACTTCAGAGGAGCGGCCAGCCCCAGCTTTGAGTGTCAGGCGCCACTCACAACAGGATTTGTTTTGAGGAGTGTGTCACTAGGTGATTTGACAGACCTTGTAGAGTGTATTCACACATGCACCATAGATGGTTTCTGTGTACATGGCTGGAACATTGTTTACATATAAGGAACATTGTAGACATATAAGGAACATGTACTCAAACGATGGTAAACAGCTAGCACAGTTAACTGACAAACCGTCACATGCTTCTTATCATAGTCACGTAATACATGCTGTACGGCACTGGCTGTGTTGACATTAATTTTTTATTGCTTTTATTTTACTTTACTCATTAATCTATCCGAGTCAGGGCCTCACTATACTGTTTTGACTGTCCTAGAGTTCAATCTGTAGACCAGGCTAGACTCAAACTCACAGAGATCTGCCTGCCTCTGCCTCCCAAGTGCTGGGACCAAAGACGTGCACCATCATGCCTTGCTTTTTCTTTTTCTTAAAGAAAATTTTTACTGCTTGTACTGTGTGTGTGTGTGTGTGTGTGTGTGTGCGCGCGCGCGCGCAAGCACATACAAATACCTGCAAGAATGCCTGCCACAACCCATATTTGGAAGTCAGCGGACACCTTTTATGAGTCAGTTGTCTTCTGTGGGACCCAGGAGTCAAACCCAGGCCATCGGGCTTGGTGGCAAATGCCTTTTTCCACTGAGCCCTCTCACCAGACTTTTTTCTTTTTCTTTTCTTTAAGACAAAGTCTGACGATCTATCCTGGGGTAACCTTTAACCCGGGATCTCCCTGCTGATCTTCCCTCAGCCCCTCCAGTACTGTGAGGCAGCATCACCACCTTGCCTAAATGCATGCTGCACATTTAAGCTGTAGTGAAGCAGTTTTGTTTATGCTGACACCACAAACTCCCAAGGTACTGGTACAGGGACCGGCATGACCTCACTGAGAGTAACTTCTCAGATCCATTTTCTTCTGATGGGCCCATCTTTAAGATGTGAAATACTGAAGACAAAGGTATGCTGGGCTTATTTCTGACATTCAGAATTAAAGCAAAGGATAGGTTTCAGTTAAAAGTAGGGTATTTTTTTCCCTTATTCAAATTGATAGTGTTTATAGGGTTCTTATGGGCAGTCTTCCAAAGAACACCAAGAAAACCTGTTGACTGAGCAAAATCTGAATGCCTATTTTAGTGCCTAAAGTGGGTGGGGCTTGATGTGCCAATGGCTACAGTGAGGCAAACACCCTTGAGGGGACAGGGCAGTGTGACAGACAGTGAGCTTGCTACATCTCCCCCCCCCCCCCCGCCAATGGTAACAAAACCTGCAGAAGGTAAAGCTGAAGAACACTATTTGTAGTATACAAGATGTTTGCTCTGAAAGTCCATAATGTTAGCTATAATCTTTGTCCCCCTTGAGACAGCATTTCTCTGTGTAGCCCTGGCTCTTCTGGAACTCACTCTGGCCTCCAACTCACAGAGATCCACCTGTCTCTGCCTAAATATTTGGGATGGAGAGAAAAAAAATGTCTGGAACAAAAGCATGACAGCACAGCCCTGTGGAGGGAGGTTTAGAAACTGTGGCCGTGATGGAGGAGTGGGTGGCTTGGGTCGGCGTGGGAGAGGTTGAAGACCCCTGATGGATCTGCATTTCTGCCACTCTCTCTCCTTTTCCCGTTTGTGTCAAGGCATGAGCTCTGGCTGGCTGCCCCGGCGCCTGCAGTCACGCCTCCCACCAGGACAGACTCCAGTCCTTTCGGAACCTTGAGCCAAATAAACCCTCCCTTCTCTAGGTTGCCTTGGTCGCGGTGTTTTCTCACAGCAGCAGAAAAGAAGCTGAGATAGAGACTAGCCTAGAACACAGGAGACCCTGTCTCAAAGGAGGGAGGTGCACAGAGGAGAGACAGAGAAGGAGCGATTCTTCTAGTAGAAGACCCAAGAACCTGAGGAAAAGAGGACCCTATCACACCCACCAACCGAAAGGCTCCGTGCTGTGAAGACATCACTTCCCCCTATTCCCTGCTGCTCCAAAGAACCTGTACTCAAGAGTCCCCTCTCCTGCCCTTTTTGTAGAAATGCAGAAGCTCAGTAGATGTTGCCAGATTTGTAGGGACCACAGAAACCAGAATACCAAAAAGGACCCTGACGAGGAGCGAGAAGCTCCTTTACATCATCCAGGATGATGTAAAGTACATTCATCCTGATGGATTATAAAGCCACTACCATTAAAACCATATTTGTACAAGGATAAGCACAACCACAGAGCAGAGACTAGAAATCCAGAAATAAGCCACACACAAACCTGCTAATGCATGACAAAAGTTCCATTAAAATACAGGTGAGGAAAGACTCTGCCTCTCTGCCTCCCCCCTTCCCCTCCCTCTTGCCTTGCCCTCAATATCCCCCATCCCTCCCTCCTTTGAACAACTAAAAACGCAAGCCCAGTAAGGTGACTTGGAGAGATGGCTCAGCACCCTCGTTGCTCTTGCAGATGACCAGTTCTCAGTACCCACACTAGAACCTGAGTTCACTTCTCAGCACCTACATTTGCGTGTGTGTGTGGGGGGGAGGGGGGTGTTTAACTAAAGGAGCAGGGTCCTCAGGCACTCCTGGCATGCCAGGGATCCTGTTATCCTGCTCTCACAGTGAGAAAAGACTGCAGGTATGAAGGACCCACAAAGCCCTGTGATGCGGGCCGTGTCCAGCAGCAGCTCCAGAAGGGGCTTCTGGTTCCCCAGGATCCCAGGGTTGTTAAGACCAGAGCTTGACCTAGAGGAGAGGTGAGAGGTGGCGGGCTTGGGGAGCTGGGGAGATGGCTCAGTGGTTAAGAGCACCTGAGAAAGGTTCCCAGCATGCACACTGGGCGGCTCAACAGCCATCTGTAACTCCAGCTCCAGGGAATCTTGCTCTGCAGGTCTGAAGAGCTGGATGGGGTCTGGTGAGATGGTTCAGGGGGTGAAGGCACTGGCCACTAAGCCTGACAACAATCTGTGTGTGTGTGTGTTTGAGGAGGCCAGAGGGTGTTGGATTCCTGGAGCTGGCTTCATCAGGGTCCCCTGAGCAAACCTGCACACACACAAAGCTTCAAAAAACAACAACAAACCAAAAACCCTATTTTATAGGTCCCTATAGGAAAACAGAACACTGCTAGATAGAGTTTGTGCTATTTTAGATACGTTTCCATTTTCAGCAGCCTTTCTTAACTAGGATTTACCTTACAGAACACACTTCAACTGCACATAGAGGTGAAAAAGAGATTCAGTAGGCTCCTTTTAAAAGTTGATAGGTGAGCTGGGCATGGGTGGAATCCCTGCACTCGGGAGGCAGAGCATGTGGGTCTCTGAGTTCAAGGCCAGCCTGGCCCAAGCCAGCTTGGGCTAGAAAGCGAGTACCAGGCCAGCCAGAGTAAACGTGGTGCGACCTTGCCTCAAGCAAACACTCAAGAGACCCAACTTAAAGGTTAGTACACGACCTCCTTTCCTGTCTTAAAAATAGTTGAAATGACCCGAGTCATTTCAGTAGCAGATACTGAGAAGTGAGTTTGGAGTTAAAAAGCAAAAAAGTGGTTAAGTACTTAAGTACCGAGTACAGAACACTGGCGTTTACACAACCTCGGGGAAGGTTGAGGGAGCAAGGCAGCGGTCAGTGTGCAGCGCCCAAGCTGCAGGGCCTGCTCTGAACCCCGCTAACAGGATCAGCGCGGCAGAGCCGCCCCTCTCCTGAGCTCGGGCTGCAGCGTCCCTGCAGGCGGGCTTCAGAAGCACCCGCGGAAGCTGCCGGGAACGCCCTTGGGTCTCTGCACGCGCCGCCTCCGCAGGCCTCCCTCCCACCCACGTGACAAACCTCTCAGGAGAGCTGACTGCTCACGTGGTCAAGGATTCTGGGAAGTGTAGTTCCCGGCTTTTCCGTGAAAACGAGAATTCAGAATGGAAACTATAGATTCTTTTCGTTACTTGGTCACTGCCTCTGCAGGAACTGGCATGGACATTGCCCTCGGAAAACCCAGCCAGCTCCTTGATTTTTTTTTTTTATTTGATTTTAGCGGTGGTAGCGTAATTTTGCTCATGTTTTTGAGAAAAGGGCTCATACTGTGTAACTCAGGCTGGCCTCAAACTCAGTCCTTCTGTAGCACACACAGCAACGTAAAAAAAAACTATTCTTTCTCTTCCAAGTCCGGTTGTTGTATGAAACGATCCTAGTTCATCACGATTCTAGGACACCTGTTTTCTCTCTTACTGTGCTGAGGATCAAACCCAGAGCCTTTCATTAAAACCACACGACTCCCAACCCACCCCTTACTCCTCTAGCCAACGTGGGTTGATTTTATGCGTGTGCTCACAGGTCCGTGCTGGTGATGGGACTATACAAGCCGAAGGCCAACACTGGGTCTTTCCTCCCTCACTCGCCCAGGAGCGCTTATCCATGTGAAGAGAGGCTGGCTCCCAAGCCCCAGGATCCTTCTGTCTTTGCAGGAATAGCAAGTATTGGAACAACGGGAGTGTGCCACCATGTTTCGTGTTTTTTGTTTGTTTTAACCTAGATCGGAGGCGTCAAACCCAGACCCTCAGTCTTGTGAGGCAAGTGTTTTACCGACTGAACTGTATCACTGTCCACCTAGGCTAATTTTTAGAAGAATGATTCCCAAACTGATGATGGTATCAGTGTTCCAAGGGGGGGAGGGGTCTGAGGCAGGAAGACTGAGAGCACAGGGCCACCTGGACTTCATGACCTGATGTTCGAAGAAGAATAAGGAGGAGGAGGAAGAATTCTAACTCAAAACTCTCCTCTAACATACATGAACAGGCACACACACGAATGCACACAAAGAGAGACGCAGTTTAAGTTTGTGGCTAGCAAGAGAGGTCTTTGAGTTCCTAATGGAAGCTACAGATTTCAGAAAAAAAAAAAATATTGCAGAGGCGCATCCCTAACCTTATGATCTGGATCCAGAAATTCTGTAAAATGTGAAAAGCTTTAAGCCCTGATGTGATGCCACTAATGGAAAATTCAACATCTGGCCTCATGTGTCCTAATCAAAATACAGGTACACTAACAATACCACACACAGTTACCTTCAGTTTATGTAAGTAAATGTGAAACACAACTGAATTGTGTGTTCAGACTTTAATCCTGTCCTCAAAACGTGTGTGTGTGTGTGTGTGTGTGTGTGTGTGTATGTGTGTACATATGTGTGTGTGTAAAACCTGTCAGGGGTGTGACCTGTGCATCCTGAAGCAGGTTGTCTAAAAATATCTGTGACCCCTACTGTGGACCTGTCTGATAAAAAAATGATAATAAAAAGGCACAGTAAGAGGTCACAAGGCAGGAGTGGAGGCAAGACCATGGTTCTGGAGCCAAGCATGGTAGCAAATACCTTTAACCCAGTACTCCTGAGGCAGAGACCCCAGAGCTCCGAACACAGGCCCAGCTGGGCTACATAGTGAGTTTCCAGGCCAGTCTAACCTGCTGTAAGACTCAACTTTTCAGTAAATCTCAGTTCAGTTTTCATAAAGAGGCCAAAGCCACTAGAGTTCTTCTCCCAACATTTTATAAAAGCACACAAACATTTCAAATTAAATATTCACTGCTAACTACTGTCTGCCCATTAATTTTAAATTGTATTCAAAATATAGTAGATAGGGGTAGAAGTCAGTGGTAGAGCACTGGGCTAACATCTGTAAGGTCCTTGATTCTATCCCTAGTACACACACACACACACACACACGCACACACATATGGGAGGGGGTTGTTGTGTTACATTAAAGACTGCTATAAGGGCTGGGGAGGTGGCTCAGTGGTTGAGAGTTCTTGTTGCCCTTGCAGATGACCTGCACTGAGTTTCTAGCACCCACATGTGGCTCACAACTGTTTGCAGCTCCAGTTCCAGGGGATCTAGTGGCCTCTCCTGGCTTCTTCGGGCATTACACATATGTAGGCAAAATAATTCATACAGATTTTTGTTTTGGTTTTCGAGACAAGGTTTCTCTGTGTATCCCTGGTTCTCCTGGACTCACTCTGTAGGCCAGGATGGACTCAAACTCACAGAGAACTGCCTGCCTCTGCCTCCCTGAATGCTGGGATTACAGGCGTGCGCCACAGAGGAAGAGATCCAGGCAGTCCTGATGAGACTTAAGCTATGGGCAGATGGCAGAGGAAAACTTCCCCTTTCAGTGGACTAGGGGAAGGAGATGAGGAAGGGAGGGTGGGACTGGGCAGAGTGAGGGAGGGGCTTCAATTAGGATATATAACGAATAAATTATGAAGAAAAAATTAAAATAATAAAAAAGAATACTGCCATAGCCACACACCTTTTATCCTAGCATTTAGAAGGCAGAGGCAGGTGGATCTCTGTAAGTTTCAAGACAGTCTGGCCAATATAGAGAGTTCCAGGACAGCCAGGGTAACACAGTGAGATTGTCTACACAAAAGCAAACACAGAAAAACCAGAGAAGCCAGGCATGGTTTTCTAAATCTGTAATCCTTGAACTCCAAAGGAGGGGGCAGGAGAATCAGGAATTCAAAATCATCCTTGGCAATACAGTAAGTTTGAGGAGATACATGTGACCATTTCTCAAAAAGAGGTAGTGCACACCTGAGTCCCAGCACTCAGGAGGCAGAGGCAGGCAGATATCCAAGCGTTCAAGGCCAGCCTGGTCTACATAGCAAGCTTCAAGCTAGCCAGGGCTATAGAGTGAGGCCCTGTTTGAAGACAACAAAGCAGGAAGTGAGGGGTTCCTTGGGAGATGGCTCAGGCTGTAAAAGTGCCTGTCACACAAGCATGAGGAGCTGCATTCAGATCTGGAGAACCCGTGTAAAGAGCAGGTATGGCAGCACAGGCCTGAAACCCCAGCACTGCACTGGAGACGGAGAATCTTTGACATACCTCCGACTACACAAATAAAATAGAAGAAGGAAAAAAGGGAAGGGGGAAGCATTGGTCTGTGTGGCCTCGTTCCAGCACAGCTCAGCAGATGCTTATTGATTGACAAGTCCCTGAGAACTGCCTCTGGTTTATTGTCTAGCTGGGAAGTTTTGCCTGCTTGGCCCATTAAGAATTATGACTTGCTTATTGTTCAGTGAGGGATCCTGTATCCAAGCAATGAATAGTTAATTTAATGTCCATCAAGAAGGCTTTTCGGCATTGGGTAGAAAGTTAATTCCCAGGTCATCCATGCATTATGCATAGATTGCTTTGGCCTGATTCTCCTTTTGTCACTGAAGCCCATCCCAGTAAAATCAGGAAAGAAAAGGGGGTGTGGGAGACAGAAATGGGGGTAAAGGACCCTGTTCAGAGCTTCTCTCTTAAACTTCAGGCATGAGGAGCCTTGAGGCCAAAGGCATCAAACTTTCAGTTTGCCTTTCCAGCAGGCTGCTACCCACCCCTCCGGGCTCAGAAGTAATCAGTCTCCTTTGCCTTCAGCTACTCAGAGCGCTTTGTTTTGTTTTGTCTTTGTTTGTTTGTTTTGTTTTGTTTTGTTTTGTTTTGTTTGAGACAGGGTTTCTTTGTGTGTCCCTAGCTGTCCTGGAATGCACAGAGATCTGACAGCCTGTGTTTCCCAGAGCTGGGATTAAAGTCTTGCACCACCTCTGCCCAGCTCAGGTCTTTAAGATTATGACTTGAGTTGGTACAGGTATTTTGGAAAACAGTATGGCAAGGTGGAGGCAGGAAGATCAGTGTTCAAGGGGGAGAGAAAACAAAACAAATAAAAGCAACAAAGGAGAGCATAACTCTGCTCATGGTAAGCCCTAAGGGCTCCTCTGCAATTCTGCCGATTGCTGGCCCCTGGGACTAAAGCTCTGAGACAGAGGCCAGTGCTTCTTTGCTGTGCAGGGATCATGTCCCTCACAAAATCCCAAGCAAGATCCTGAAGATGCACGCCCCTCAGTGCCCAGGAGTTGGCACTCGCTTTGCCCTCCACAGCATAGAGCTAAAGGAGATAGATGGTGTCCTTCAAGGGAGCAGCTGGGGTAGGAAAGAACAGGCCTGTGAGTCACATCAGACTCGGGGACTGGGGCTGTGTTCATCCAGGAAAGCCAGCCAAAGCAGCTTGGGCTCCTCTCCTCTCCAGCTGATTTGTTGGTATTTAACTAGTTGGGGATTAAATGGGTCACAGGCTCCCCCTCTACACAGCTTCCTCCTCTGATGGCTGGAAGCCCACAAAAAGGATATTAAATTCATGGTCACATCTGGGTACTTCAGCCCCCTCCCTTCGAAGCCCAGCAGCATAGCAAAGCCACAGAGGGGTGGGGGATGGAGATTGGGGTCAGAGTGGGGAGGCTACACTGGCATCAATCTGCAGATCAGAGTCCTGAGAATTAAGCCAAAGACCCAGCTTGGGTGGTGCCATTGGCTGACCTTGAACATATTACTTCAGCTCAGGATGTTCGTTTTCTTTGCTCCCAAATCAGGACATCACCTGCTCTGGTTACAACCTAGGCAAGATAAAAGAGATTAAAAAAAAAAAAAAATTCACTGAAGGAAGGGATAGGGTTGGAACTGCCTAGCTTCTGAGAAAACGAGCAAAGTGAATAGGACTCAGTGAGTGGAGACCAAAGTTTAAGGTCATCCTTAGCTATAGAATAAGTTTGAGCCTATACTGGTTTACTTATGATCCTATTCCAAAAGAAAGAAAGAAAAAGAAAGAAAGAAAGGAAGGAAGGAAGGAAGGAAGGAAGGAAGGAAGGAAGGAAGGAAGGAGGGAAGGAGGGAAGGAGGGAAGGAAGGAAAGAAGATAGGGAAAAAAATGTAAAGGAATGCATTGAGATGATGTACCATTCAGTAGGGTTGGTGGAGGCATAGCAACAACGGACCTGTGGCCTCTGGGCTGAAGAAGAATGACCTTGAGGCAGACAGCCCCAGACTCCCATAGTCAAGTAGGCCAGGCAGGTCTGACCAAAGCAAGGGAAGATTATCTCAATAAAAGTCTTCCAAAAAAAAGGAAAAAAAAGCAGGGTTCACCCCCCACCCCGATTCCATAGAGGAGGCCCTCAGAAGAGGCTGATGTAAATAACCCGCCCAGGAGTGGGGCAGACAGTGCAGGCGGCAGGATGGTACTACCCAAACATGAGAACTTAAGTCTGGCTCCCCAGCCTTTACCTGAGAGGCCAGGAGTATGGGGCACATTTGTTCCCTGCTGCTGGGAAACACACAGCTGGAAGAGTCACATCACTGAAAGGCCTGTTTCTCTGAAAGTGCATCAGAGACAGGTGGCAACACAGCCCTCCACAGCCTCCCAGCTCCCCCAACCCCCACCACGGCTCTCACCCCCACGCAGACTCACTGTTCCTGCTGAGCTTCATTCCTTTGAGTCCAGCACCTGGAGGAATGGGTGCCTGGATACCCCAAGGGAAGACGTGGACCCTGGGCTCCAGAACAACAGGCAGGCAGAACCCCATGCTCATTGGCCAGCTGACCCAGTCAAATCGAAAAGCTCCAGGTCACTGAGACACCTTATCTCCAAAAATAAGAGAACAGACACCTAGCGAAGACCTCTGGCCTCTAGGCGCACTTGCCTATGCCAGATGGTCTGCAAGGGGCTCATGCATTCCTCTACCCTCCACATTTTCTCTTCTTTCTTAAGATTTGTTTGTCATGTATGCAGTGTTCTGCCTGCATGTACACCTGCACATCAGAGGAGGGCACCAGATCTCATTACAGATGGTTGTGAGCCTCCATGTGGTTGCTGGGAATTGAACTGAGGACCTCTCTCTCCAGCGCTCTTTTTTCATTTTTTCAAGACAGGCTTTCTCTGTGTACCACGAGCTGTCCTGGACTCCCTTTGTAGACCAGGTTGGCCTCAAACTCACAGAGATCTGCCTTCTTCTGCCTCCTGAGTGCTGGGATTAAAGGCGTGCAACACCACCTCTGGGCTCTACCCTCCATACTCCATACTTGCAAAGCCATAGATAAAATAGCTTTCCCTGCCAGACATGATGGTGCACGCCTTTAATCCCAGCACTCAGGAGGAACTTACTCTGTGAGAGTGAGGCCAGCCTGGTCTACAAAGTAAGTGCAGGACAGCCAGAGCTGTAAACTAAGCAATTTAACTGAGCCACTACTAGACTGGACCTCAGGCAGTGTGCCCTGGAGGCACTTCTCCTGTTTGGTTCTTGCTCTTTTCTCATAGGACATGTCTCTTTAGGTTCTGGATGCCATCGATGTTCCTGCGACTCACAAGCCCATCTGCTTAGGACCCAACGTGTTGCCTGAGCTTCAGACCCATAGATCCAGTAGCATCCTGACCCAAACTTCATGTATCCAAAGATGACGCCTCATCTATCCTGAACTTGCTCCAACCCACTTCCGAAAGATTGTCCTGCTCACTTAGATGCAGAGCCGGGTCACATCTGAACTCCTCTCCTCTAGCAGCTATGCATCCATTCAGAAAAGATCGCCCTGCATCCGCTGTTCTTGCTACAGTTCAGGACCCTCATTAGAGCTCGGAACCCTACAGGCTGCACCTCCTTCTGGGGCACTTCTGCTTCTCCTCACCCGCCGTGCGAGCTGTGCCTCGGCCAGTGCCCTCCAGCTGCTTCCCGAGCTTCTCAGGGAAGAAAGGGGTTCTGATCCAAGCCTGTTCCACCCCCACCTCAGCCTCTGTCACTCTGTCCCTGCGCAGGCTCTCACAGAACGTTCCATTCCTCCAGATACCAAGCCTCTGGACAGGGGGAGGTAGGGGGGTCATTCTGATCTCTCTGCCTGAGTTCTTTCCCACCTCCAGTTCACACTTCTCTGTCCTAAGATATCCTTCCCAAGTCTACACAACCCGTCCCATCACTGTCACTAGCCACAAACAGGGACACTTTTCAACAGGGCGCGTTGCTTCCTCCTTGCACAGAACTCACAAGGTTGTTAACACACTTGAAGGAAGGAGGGCTTGGGTCTTTTCCCACGCCAAGTTGGAATGACAAAGCAAGGACTGGATTCTGGACCACCTCATTGCCCCCAACTAAACCCAACTAGGAGAGAATTCGCTGCTCTCCTGCGAACGTCATTCATCAAAGCACAGAGTTGATAGCCTAGTGAACGGTCTTTTCTTTTCCCGAGACAGGCTTTCTCTGTGTAGCCTTAGCTGTCCTGCACTGGCTTTGTAGACCAGGCTGGACCCGCCTGCCTCTGCCTCCCTGAGCGCTGGGAACACAGGCGCGCGCCACCGCCCTGTCTAGCTGTTGAGCAGTCTATAATCAGAGGAAGGAGGGCTCGCAGCACAGCCTGAAGGACTCAAAGACCCCAGGGCCTTCTGATGTGATCATTCTGGGTCCCCAGGTCACCAGCATCCAGTACCCTTCTCCAGGCTAGGCAAGGCCTCCTTCCTGCAAAAATGTAGAGGAGCCCAGAAACCAAACCAAACCAAACCAAAAAACCACCCTCCAGGCACCAGGCGTCCTCAAGGGGTGTGCAGATCAGGCTCAGACCCGAGACCTCCAGAACATTGGCTAGGACCCTCCTTCCCAGGAGGAGAGCGCCCTCCTCCGGGTAGCTTCCGCTCTCCTGCCCCCCCCCCCCTTCTCCTTCCTTCTCCCTCTCTCCTTCCTCACCAGCCTCCTCTCCCTTCCTTCCCTAGGACCCTCCCCACCCTCCTCCCTCCACCAGTTTCTCCCCAAGCTCTTTCCTCCTGCCCCTCCCCTCCTTGCTCCAG